>NC_136629.1:36173059-36530559 GCF_933228915.1 Telmatherina bonti
AGAACCAAATAAAAACTTCATATTCAAAACACCATAAAATGCTGCGTTTCAGTCTGATCGGGGGCGTGACGTTTCCTCTGATAAGACCGAAAGACTCGTACGTCTCAGTCGAGCTGAGAAGAAAACTGATTCTTGATGATTTGTTCGACACACGAAGAACACGCCGCATTAAACGTGACAAAACGCAACGTGGAGTCGTGAGAATCGCTCCTGTGATAATCAGCAGGTTAATGTTTGGCTCCGCGGGGTGACAAGTGTTTTTAGGCGTCAGCTGATCGTTGACGGTACTTCTGGGAGTCGAACTCGCACACATTCGCTCTCCTCCGGCCAGAAAGCACTCAGCCTCTTCGGCTTTGAACACAAGAGGGTGTTTATGTGAATCAGTGATCAAAGACGCCCTGCATCGCCATACGCACCGAGAGTTTAGCTTGTAGTGGCGGCCACACACACACACACACACACACACACACACACACACACACACACACACACACACACACACACACACACACACACACACACACACCTTCTACTTGACATTCAAAATCAATTAAACAGATGTTCAGACCGGCTGACTGCCTTGTTGACTCAATATTCACATCAGAAGCTTTAGACAGAAGCAGCCGTAACAACTCCCTTTCTCTCTCTCACACACACAGACACACACACACACACACACACACACACACACACACACACACACACACACACACACATACAGCTGCCTGAAAAGGTCACGGTCAATAGAAGGGACGTCCACATGCTATGCAGAGCATAGTGATGGCACACGAGTGTGTGTTTGTCGCGGCTTCAGACGGACTAATATGGACATGAGAGGGATAAACTACAGTCTTACATGAAGCGCTTCGACGGACTGATGTGTGTGAAGCGTCAGCCGGCCGACAACTCGGGTCAATCGGACATAATTGATTGGACGGAACCTTTGATGGTGCGTTGAGAAACAGAGGTGAAAAAGCAAGATGAAAAGAAAGAGAGATGGAACAGTGCGTTTTTACCTCCAGTCCCTCTGCAGGGCTGACGGGGGAGGTGGAGGAGGAAGAGGGTGAGGAGGACGAGGAGGAAGGGGAGGAAGGGACTCCTCTCGGACCGGCCTCCACAAACTTCTTCAGCTTCAGATCCACGTGCTTGCTGTTTGGACCTGAAGAGGACGAGACGACAGATTAAAACCTTTAGAAACAAAAGAGACGCGGCGCGGACCGACCAATGAGAAGCGAGCTCGGGTCAGACATCTGGACAGACGTTTGTACTCCAGAGTACTGCTGAGGTTGTGAGTGTACTTTACTAGGACCGTCACCATGGTAACCACAGGCCAAGACGGAGGCAGAAAGCACGTCTCCTTTTTTTTTTTTTTTTAAGTGTCTCTTTATCAAGACATTTTTTTTTTTGTATTTTACACTTTTAATGTCCTGATTTCTGCAACGATTTTTTTGTGCTTTTTCTCTCAACATAACAGGATCCGTCGGATCCGACTTCCTTCCTTCTTTTAATTCAATTCAATTCAACTTTATTTATATAGCGTCAAATCACGGCAATGCCATCTCAAGACGCTTTACAGACAGAGGGGAAAACATAATGAAGGCCAATTCATAACAGCCTATATAAGGAAACCAACAGATTGAGTTGAGTCCAACTCAATCTCCCATCCTGAGCAAGCACACTGGCAACAGTGGGAAGGAAAAAACTCCCTTTTAACAGGAAGGAAACCTCCGGCAGAACCCGGCTCAGGACAGGCAGCCATCTGCCTCTGCTGTGTGGGGGGGAAGAGGACAGAAAGACAACAGACAACAGGAACTGCTACTCCCGGCCAGGGAGACCTGCTGAGACAGGAGACATACATGTTAATAATGCAACACTGTTATGGGGGGGGGTAAAAGAAAGAGATAAAGAGAAAAAGAAAGAAGCTCAGTGTATCAGGAAATGTCCCTCAGCAGTCTAAACCTATAGCAGCATAACTAAGGGATGCTAACCATCCCTAGCTATAGGACTTATCAAAAAGATAAGTCTTCAGCCTAGTCTTAAAGGTGGGGAGGGTGTCTGCTTCCCTAACACTAACTGGGAGCTTATTCCATAAGAAAGGGGCCTGATAACCAAAGGCTCTGCCTCCTGCTCGACTCTTTGAGACTCTAGGAACCACAAGTAAGCCTGCAGTCTGCGAACGAAGTACTCTACTTGGTAAATTTACCACATCTATCCGTAGTTTCTTTCATTCCCCCCCTCCTCCATCCTTCCATCTCTTCCTCTGTGTGTCTGCCAGCAGCTGCATACAGCTCTATTTTCCAGGGACTGGTAACCACAGCTCCCCTGCCAGGCCAGACCACTGCACCGAAGAAGATGAAAGAACAGGAGGGCAACCGTTTCATGTGTCACCTCCCTGCGTGCCACGAACCAACACACACACACACACACACACACTGAGATGTATGTAAAAATAAAAAGCAGGTACGCTCACATGCAAAACATTCATGACGGAACTTCGACATTTCGGAGGGAAAACTCTGCGATATCAGAAGCTGCTGTGAAATATTCTCACAAACGTTCGATTTCTGTTTAGAGGTACGTAAAAATGAGCACCAAAAAAAACAAAAAAACAAAAAAACATACAAGACTACAAAAAAAAAGCCAGATAACGCAGTTCAAAGCTGAAAGAAGCATTTGTCTGTTTTCATGTTTGTTTCTTTAGGTCCCTGCCTGTACACATATCTCACATCAGCGGCAAATTCAACAAGTACACAGAATAAATTAATTACCAAAGTAATTATTTTACCTCTGAAGATTTGGCTGAATGTGTTACTGAAGATATTTGTTTTGTTTTTAGCGTCTGCAAAGAATTGTCAAGAGTTTATTAATTACTGTTGGAAAAAGTTTGTTGGGAAAGAATCCAGATAAAAACGTGGACGGCGTGGAGGAGGGAGGGAAGCGAGCGTCGCTGAAGAGATGAAGCGCGTGAACGTAGCTGAGAGACCGGGCTTGTCCAGAAGGGACGTGGAAGACCACAGAAGGAGAACAGAGGTCGTCAATACTGGATTCACTCCAGTTTAAATACTATTACGCATTTTATGGACTTTTTCAGTCTGTGTGGGGAGGAAGGGTGTGTGTTGCAGGAACAATTCCTTGTTTCATGAGTTTGTTAGAAGACGAACATGCAGACGCGTGATCCTGAATCAGATCTTGTGCCGTGCATTGATGGAGTCCAGAGTTAGCAGGTAAAACAGTCTGCTGCGCTGCTGCGTCTTCACACACCAAAGTCTTCCGCTTTCTGACTTCTTGTTCGACGTGAAGCTGAAGGTTTTACACTTCAAGCTTCGCAGACAGGAAATAAAACAACCAGCTGTTGAGGAAGGAGAGCGCAGCTGATCTGTTGTTTGGAGAAGTTTGGGTGCTTCAAGGTGAACGACTGGTTTGGAGCGCAGAACGAAGCTTCAGCATGCTGCGCTGTATTTTATACGGGTTTGTGTTGATGTGGAGAGAAGATGTGGCCAACTGTAAGGCTGTGGCGTGGGTCCTGTCTGCTCAGACCCGGATGGCCCCCCCAGTGACGGCCTGGGTGGTCGTGGGTGGGTGTAGCCCTTTGTGTCGATGCACCCTGAGGATATCGTTTCCTTATCTGGTGCACATGTACCCGGCCATTCGTCTTCTTTAACTGTTATAGGGGCGAATAGGGCACGGATGAGGGTGGTTGTGGGTGGGTGTAAGGGGACTGTATGTGTGTGTGTGTGTGTGTGTGTGTGTGTCTGTGTAAATTGTTTTATTATGTGAAGCACTTTGTATTGTTTTTTTTTTTTTAAGCACGAAAAGTGCTACAGAAAAAAAGTTTGATTTGATTTGATAAAGAGACAGAAGCTAATCAGGAACCCATCAAAGCTTCTTCCTCATTTCACAAGTTCACTTTCAGAGTTCATTCCCATCAGGACCATCCGCTAGACTCGGTCCGGTTGGGGACTCAGCTCGGTTGTAGGGGGGGGGTGTAACCATGCGGCCCAAGACCGTGTTCACGCTGCACTTTGGTCAAACCAGTCAAACCATTAGAATAATTTATCCCCATTCCCACCAGAGGTGGCGCTGCACTAGTATTTAGCAGAAGAGAGGACAAGACCGGCGTGAAGAAGAAAACTGTGTTTCCTCCACCTGCCAGTTAAACATGGAGACCAAACTATGGCTGTTTTGGGTTTTTATTGTGTCTTATGCAAGTATCCTGCAGAAATACGGCGGCTGTAGCTTAGAGGGAAGAGCCGTCGTCTTTCAACTGGAAAAGTTGGGAGATCAATTCCAGGCTTCCCCTGACTATGTGTCCTTGGGCAAGACACTGAACCCCAAGTTGCCTCCCGATGTGCTAAATATGTGCGTCGCTTTGGACAAAAGCGTCTACTAAATGACTGTATAATAGAATAGAAATACGCTGCAACAACGGACGGAGTATGAACAGATGAGGCAGAGGACCCTTAACGTCATCGCTATGTTTTTACCCACAATGCAATGCTACAACAAATACAACTTTTGTTTGTAATCCGCTTCTTGTATTTGGTCCACTTGAAACGGAGCAAGACCGAGTCCGTTTCTTTGGTCCGAATCAGAATTAGTTTGACGCATGAACAGCTCTCCAAACGAAGCGGACTTTCCGAGCAAAAGGATTCGGATCAAAAAGGCTGATGTAAACGTGTCCTTAGAGCCCCAAACAGCAAATAACTGCTTAAAATATATTTAGTGTTTTTGTCTTTTTACTTTATTTCACTGCAAATGAAACAAACAAAAAAGAAAAAATCACTTTAAATATAGGAACGACTAAAGAGAAGTGACGTAATGACGGAGGGACGGTGTGTTTAACTTTAACGTGTTGACATGCGGGTCAGTTCGCTCATGATCGGATTCAACGAGTTGGGTTTGGTCGTCGCTATAGATCCAGGTCGGTATAAATGGACTCATGAGGGATTCTGGTCTTGGGGTTTCTAATTTTACTACTCTTGAACTGGAACAGTCAAACATGCGACGACTCTGGTCTTGTTCTGGAAAACATCCAGGTTTTCCGACATTCTTAGTTATGATCATGCACGAGTGACGGATGAATAAACGAGTCGTCAATTCCTTCTTAACGCTCAGAAAGTGATTGAACCGGCAATTTTTTCCCTGTTTGTATTGAAACAGAGTGTAATACAGTGTTTGTACGCACATCGACAGCCAGCGTGAGTCGGACAACTTTACTGAAACAGATAATATAGTTTGGTATCCGAATGAACCGAGTCTTTGCTTGCTGATGATGCAAAAGGTCATGAAGAGGAACCGCTAATTTTCAGGTTGGGTCTAAACCATAGACTGTATATAAAGAGATAGGCTTAGCCTCCGTGACGTCACCCATAGGTTTCTGAAGAGCTGAATTTAAGCTCGGTGGGCGGTTCCTACCTTCGCCATCTTGGCAGGGGCATGCGTGTCGTCTCACCCGAAAAATACAATTATGGGCAAAGAGCTAAGAGGGGGGCTGTGAGCGTCATGGCGGATGATTGACATCGAGCGAACTCTGAGCTTTCTGTAGCTAAGAGCTAACCGAGCTAACCCGGTGATAACAGGAGCTAACCAGCTAACGGAGGTAAGCGGGCTAAAGCTAAGTCAAGTTGTTAACCGCGGTTGTTCTACGTTCTTCTTACTTGAAGCGGGAGATTGGGTACCTGTCAATCAAAAGGACACGCCCCTAAATATGCCGAACTGTAAACAAGTTTATTTCTGCTGTAAACATGTTTATTTCTGCTGTAAACATGTTTATTTCTGCTGTGAATTTGGTCTTTTTAACATGGGAGTCTATGGAGATTAGCTCTGTTTTGCAGCCCCTAGTGGATGAGGGGGGGACTGGAGTTTTAAGAACTTCTGCATAGGCTTCACTTTTAACCTTCGCAGGTTACCGCTTGCTCTAAGCATCCCGTCTGATAAGCAGCACAGTTTCCTGCTGCTGCTAATTATGAATCTGTGTCATTCATATTTGTGAGGCCACGGAGACAGAACCTGAGAAACAACAAGTAAATATTAGTAAACATGAAGAGAAACACACGAACGACGCAACAGGAAGTAGTTAGCAGACTCATGCAGCACCACAACAGCCAGTGAGTTTACCCAGAGAGGTTAGCTCAGAGTCGGGGTTAGTAAGCTCCAGGTGTCCCCGTGTGCTGGACGTGGTTGGAAGGGCCACCAGCGGCGGCGAGTTAGTAACCAGCAGAGGTGCAGAAGCAGCAGCGACGACGGAATCGTCCTCGTCAATGCCACCACCCGATCG
Source organism: Telmatherina bonti (assembly GCF_933228915.1). NCBI lineage: Eukaryota > Metazoa > Chordata > Actinopteri > Atheriniformes > Telmatherinidae > Telmatherina > Telmatherina bonti. The sequence continues at coordinate 36,179,337 of NC_136629.1, forward strand.
CAGCTGCTGTTCCTCGGCCATACCCTCTTCCTCATCCCTTTCGCCATCAACATCGTCTTCGTCATGACTTCTCACCTTGTCCAAATCATCTGTGGGTGGAAGGTTAGGAGGGAGGGAACGACAGATGAAACAGAGTGGGAAAGAGACTCGAAGTGAACAGAACAGAAGAAGAAAGGAATGTAAAGAGCCAAAATGCAGAATGACAGAAGAGCAGAGACTCCGTTTGGTTAGTTAGTATAAACACAGCAGTCTGAGGAGTGCTAAACAAATTATCCCTTTCTTAAACATCTCAAGTCCACCATTAACACGCCCTCCACCCTCTGTCTACATCTTCCCCTCAGTAAACATGGAGGCAGCAGAGTTGTTGACCTGCTCCTTTAGACCAGTGTTTTTCCACCACTGTGCCGCGGCACACTAGAGATGATCAGGTTTTTAGTTTTAGTTTATTAAGGATCCCCATTATCTGTAGTAAGCTACAGCTATTCTTCCTGGGGTCCGGCACAATCATAATATCAAAAACTTGTGAAAAGTTACACAAAACTTCAGTTCAATCCTGGAAGACAAGCTATTTACATATTCAAGTCTATCTCTTTACATCCATTTTTACATAAGTAAATGTTTGCATGTAATGTCCATTCATGTTACATCCTATCATGTAAACTATTCATTCACAAAAATACACTTATTTATAATTAAATATCAACCTATATATTTGATTATCTATAATACAAATCTTCTAATACACCTCTATCCACATTATCAATGAGTTTACTCCATTACACATTTATTCGTATTTATTATACTTTTATCACCAAACCCTTATAATAATGTTTCATATAGATACCTGTACTTTAGAAAAATAGTCTTTTAATAATATTTTAAAGTTTTTAAGGTCAGTGGTTAATTTAATGTTCTTCATGTTTTCATGCCTCTATACATCACACCTCTTTTTATGGCATCTGATTTCGCTTGAGGCAAGCTAAAATTTCCATCTTTTGCATGTCTTGTGGTATATTCGTGATTTCCAGCACTAAAAGTAAGGTTATTAAAAAAAATAACAGGTAGTTTTAATACAGATATATTTCTAATTACAACTGTCAGTGAGTATAAGAGTTTGTCTTTGACCAACAACAGGTTAAGTTTCTTACACATTGTCATTATATTTGTCCTGAAATCACACTCCAGTACCGTTCGGGAAGCTTTATTTTCTACATATTGTAGTCTATCTAACAGATATCTTTTGGCATTTGACCAAACGACTGGACAGTAATCTTGTTGAGATAAAATCAGTGATTGAATTATAGTTTTGAGGATGTTTTGCGTCATAAAAGTTGCCTGTCTTCTCATAATTGAGATACCCCTACCCATTTTAGCAATCATATTATTTATGTGTTTTCTCCATGATAATTTGTTATAAACTGTTGCTCCCAGAAGTTTGGTCTCATGCACATTGTTTATGGGAGAATTGTCGATATTAATGTTTAATACAGGATTGCTTTTTAACCTATGCATTGACCCCACAATCAGGTGTGCCTTGAGAAATGACCTAGTTTCACCTAATTGGTCTAAAAAGCAGCTCTGTGTTCATCCAAACAGGCCCCAGTGACAGATAATAAAAATCCTTCTTCTTGTGTTTATCTGACTTCTATTCAAGAGGCTTTGATGAGATGGACTTTATATTAAAATACTGTTTGGTTTATTGTCAATGAGTTACAAAACAATGCCAAAGTATGGTCTTAAAGGAACAAAACCAGCAGTGTGGAATTCAGCTCTTATGTTTATAATACTAACACACATAAAAAAATTCTCTTCTGACACTAATACAATATTTTTTATGAAATATAAAAAAAAAAAAAACGGTTGGTCTGCTAAATATTTACAATGTGTTCAATATAGTCGTACTGAATGTATTGGTTGCACCTCACGTTTAAAATCCATTATTTTTATTTGTTACTTTAATTTTTATTTAAGTGATGGACTTTATATTAATAATATGGATTTTTTTTTCTATAAACATTTTGGTTTGTGGTGGGCCTTGGCTCAAAACTCTCCTTTAGAGCTACATGTCATCATCATTCAGACTCATGGGAACTTTAGAAACTTTTATAAATCCCTGAAACAGTAAGAAATAAAAACCCAGATGAATTAACGGCATCAGAACCCAGCCGTGTTGCAAGGCCTGCGTGGGGTTTATGGTGGAAGTGAAAATGAGACCTCTGCTTAATTTTCCCCTCTTTCTGTTGCCTGCCTTTCTTGTTCCAGATAAAAGAGCGAAAGCAAACAAAACCCTCAAAAACATGAAAGCACATATTCCATTAAGTCTCCTGGGGGGTTCCACAGAAACAATAGTGTCTCCACATTAGGAACAAAACAAAAAAAAGCATGTTAGAAGCAACTCAAATGGAGACCTGGGCAGCTCTAGCTGCATGGATAACCCACCACGGATTAAAACAAAACAATCAGTAAACGGTGTCAGAGATTGCATGCTCCCTCCTCTGCTATTTATTACTTAGCGGGGAGAGAAAACAAGAACAAAGAGGGAAGGAGAGAGAGAAAAATAACAGTATTGCCTGATATTTCTTTTCTAATTTGCTAGCTGCGATGTGGAGCGTGCTAGCAAGTGCCGTTCCTGCGTGGCTGGCTGAGGCCTAATTAACGGGGAGGCCATGGTGATGGAGTTTGGAAAGTTTCTTTGCGGGCAGACACTTGGAGGGGGCAGGCCGAGCTGCATTTAAAGGACTGTGAATGGTGCTGAGGGGAGAGCAGGAGAAAATGGAGTGAGTGGGGGCTAGGATTAGCCGTTCTGCTCGGCAGGCCTTGTGTATCACAGCCCACAGCATTTCTCTCTCCTCCTCACCTCCTCCTCCCTCCTTCTCTTCTTTCCTCCGACTCCATTTTTAATGAGATCAACAATTAGTCCAATTCAGAGAAGCAGAAAGAGCAAAGAAATCAAGTGCTGTCCTCCCTCGTCCGGCCGTTTCACCCAACAAGCCGCGTTTTTGGTTCCTTACATTTCAGATCACCTCGTCTATAAAATTAGTCCTTCTCTCCTGCTTTTCGGTCCTTCCTTACCTGCCTACGCCCCCCCCCGCTTCATTGGCATGCAGACCCTCAAAAGAAAACTAAAAGAGGGGTGTAATGTAGAGAAATCTGAAACAAATGATGGTAAGCTCTAATAATGGTCATTAAGATAATAACCCCAATTTCCAGGAAATGGAAAGCAGTGGGAAATGCATGGGGGGGGGTTGTTGTTACTGCTGCAAGATGTTATTAGAAGTGTTGGGCATTTCCAGCATAATTTGGCTGCACGATGTGCTGCGTTGATTAACAATTACTGAGTGAAGGAGACGGAGGAGAGTGGCGGGGTAAACCGCCTCTCTGGATGTAAGGTTGCTGCTTTTTAGACCCGCGGCTGTTGTCAAATGACATTTTGTTTTTCTCTGAGGATTAGGCAGAACCCCTTTAGAGAGTATAATGGAAATGTGTGTGTGTGTGTGTGTGTGTGTGGATGGGGAAAGTGTATGTTAAAAGTACGCTACTGTGACTTTCCCTTTGTACTACAGCTAATAAGCATTTTAATGAAACTTCTGATGGTTTAATGTGTATAAATAAAGTTTAAATGCTCGTAAAGTTTGCCCCGACCTCCAGAGAGTCCAGCCTTGCAGCCTTTGCTTCTGTCAGAACCGGTCGCATCCAGCAGGCTCATGTCGGACATCTTGACTCCGGACCGAGCCTCAGCTATCAGCTGCCTGGCTCGCTCTCTCAGCTGTCGCCGCCGCTCTGCGTCGCGCTCCTGCACACAAGAACAAGAGATGATCAGGGAAAAGTTCCTCAGCCCATCGCAGCTGATTAAGGTGACTTAAATTATTTTAGATGATTCAGCGTCGAGCAGCTGCTTCAAACCGAGACAGGTGGGATATTTCTTCACCGTTTCATGAAGCGACACAGCTGAGGTTCATTCCGTACGTTTCCATGGGAGTTTTAATTCCTGTTTCATTCCAAATAAAAGTTATTTCCGCTTTAAACTGATGAAAAACGACCATGTAAACGCTTAATTCCTAATACTAATTTCTATTCGGGATTAAACCTAACTCCGATGTAAGAGTCTGGTTTATTCAAATTTTAATTCCCGAACTATTTAATTCCTCTGTCATGTAAACCTTCATTCCGCTCTAAGTTAATCTGGTCGTTCTGAGCATGCTCGTTACCTTGTCCTGTCCCGATGACGCGCGTTGTTTTACCTCCCGTGTTCGGTGGTCTGTCTTTCTTCTCCTTCTCAGTTGCTGCAGAAAGTGAAGTAGTATGCTGGTGTTGAGCTGCTACTTCACATTTATAATAAAAATAGTGGTGAAACTGGAACTTATTATGTAGTTTTTACAAGTTACGACTGAAAAGACGAGAAGCAGGGAGCCAACTTTGTTTATTTCCGGTAGACGTCATACGTCACGTGCTCCCTCTGTCCAATCAGAACCCTTCCCAACCCGCCGCTCTAAAGAGGAATTAAATGAGGACGTGTTTCATGTAAACCTTCATTCAGAATTATTAGTTTCATGTAAACTCGTTGGAGAATACATTGATTCTGCATTATTAATTCCTAATTAAAAAAAACACCATGTAACCGTAGCCATTTTAGTGGGATCTTTTTGACGTCCCAGTGGTGATTTATTGTCTATCACAACAAGTATTTTTGTGAGCGTTATGCTTTAATGTGGGAGTTTCCAGCTCTGGTCCTCGAGCGCCACAATCCTGCAGGTTTTCCACGTGTTCCTGCTCAAATTAATGAGACGTTGTGCAGAATTTAAAAGACTGTTGGATCAATTTAATCTGAGTCAGGCGTGTTGGAGCAGGAAAGGTGGAAATCCTGCAGAACAGCAGCCGTTGAGGAGCGACTTTGAAGACCACTGACTTGATGCGACTGCAGTCAGACTCTACGGTCCTGAAGGGAGACGCGTGCACAGAGGAGGCCACGCCGTCACACGCAGCAGGCTGCGTTTGTGGAGGTAAATATGGATCCAACACACGTCAGCCTGTTCTGAAGTCGTCAAACTTACGATATAATATTGTTTCATCTGTTGTTTACACCGCAATCCGCCTCGTCCATCTCTGAATTGTGATGTCTGTCGTAATCCAGTGATGTTAGGGTACTCGGGTAATTTGCACCTTTAGTTACTGAAGTGTGTTGATTATGAATCAAAAATATGTTTGAATCGAGAATCGATTCTGAATCAAATCGTCACCCCAAAAATCGGAATCGAATTGAATTGTGAGTTGTTAGATTTACATCCCTGGAATCCACTTCATATTCTTATTTATGCAGTTTATTAACATGTATCGGTCCAGAGTCCCCAATCGGACCGAGTCTGACGGACTACCCTGACATTAAATCACCCTGAGCCTGAAGGAATGTATTAAACCCATGTCTGACGTCTTGATAAGTCCATCCAGACGTCAATCCTGCAAACTGATGAGAGTCCTGAGTGTGTTGGATCCAAAACCTGATCATACTGAATGATGGCAAATCGTGTATGAGGACTTACAGAAAGAGCGGGCATTATGTCACTTTCCCATCATCTGGAATTACTTTGTTTACAAAAGCTAAAAACCAAACAGATATGCAACTTTTTTATGTCTGAACAGTTTTTCTGTATTACTGAATAACTTAAAGCTTGCTTCAAAAGAACGGCTAAATAATGACCAAAAGAATCTATATTAATTCACCAAAAGAATTAATTTCACAATAGTAAAATGTCTAGAAAGCTACAGATTTCATGAAGATCCAGTGGGACAAAAACTCTCAGAATTAAGAATTGATTAAGTTTAACGTAAACATAAATGTTTTTTATTTAGAGGTTTGTGTCAAAACTTTTACATAACGTTTATTTAAAGACGACACAATGCGGTCAGATAACACGCTGTCATCTTCACATGACGCATCCCCTCCTGCAGATTAGGTGGTAAAAAAGTTTTGTTATCAAAATGCATGTAAACATCTCGCTGCATTATGGTGTTCAGCGCACACACACACACACACACACACACACACACACACACACCTCATCGTGGCACCAGACAGATACAGTATTGAGCTGTCACCATCAGAGAAGTGGCAGAAATGCCATTTTCAGGTCGATCCAATCTGATCTTTCTGATACGACAGGCCACCACACACACACACACACACACACACACACACACACACACACACACACACACACACACACACACACACACACACAGCAAGCGTTAAAACCTCGATGATGTCTATTGCCAGCCACTTAACCGATGATGACCACAACAAACACGCCGCCTACATACAGTAACCAGGAAGGCGTAAACAAACATCTAGGAGACTGAAATGAAGTTTGATGAAAAGATCAGAAGAATAAAGACGCTCCGAATGCAGATGGAGCAAAGTTATCTTAACACTTTGTTTCTCTGCATTTTCAACGTAAAATAAATAAATAAGAGACTTCAGTCAAAACAACAAACATTTCCAGAAGCTGCAGGTCTTCTCCCAGACGTTCAGCGCCTCATCCGACCCAGGGGAGAGCGCCGCGCTGCATTTCTCCGTCACCGTTTCCCTCCCTGTGGTTTCCTGTTAATCAGGCTTCTCCATATTGAGGCGGAGGTTTTAGGGCTGGCCTATTCAAGCCCATTTATCCATTAACAAAACAAGCAGCGCCCGCTAATGAGCTACATCTCTCCATTTCCATGTCAATTGTTTGTTTGTAGCCATTGTTTGGCCGGGACAATGGGATTGTATTGTAAATGACAGCAACCTAATGCACTCTGTTAGAGTGTGTGTGTGTGTGAGAGAGCCTAGGGGGATGCCCACAGGGAGAGGGGAATACACCTTAGAGAGAGATTGATAAAAAGAGACAGTTGGAGGGAAATAAAGAGACAAAGTGAGGATAGAAGTACTGAACTTTCACAATACTTCTTTCTTTACGAAGGTATGTAAGGTGTCAGACAATAAATAGGAGAACTTGAAGTAATTTGACAAAAAAAAAAAGAGGATTGATTTGTTTTGCACGTTTTCTAAATAACTTGTTAAAGTCACGTAACTTCTTGCGTATAATTTGTGTTTAAATTTGTTGTGTTTTTATTTGTTGATTATAATGTGTTGTTTTATGTTTTTTGACCTCCTCGAAAAACGAGATGGTACATCCATTCCATAAAATAAACTTCAAATAAAACTTCAGTAACACTTGAGAGTTTCTGAGATCTCAGGATGAGACATTTTACACGATAAAATGCACGTAAATGATTTAAAATTTCAGCAGAAAATCAGTTTGGGTTCACATTTATGAGGACATTAAGATTATTATTAAAAAGAAACAGCAACTTTTTCCATTTTAAACCCTTAAAAGAAACTTTTAGAGCTAAAATATTTACATTTATGCACGTTAATAAGATTTATATGCCTGCTAGGCAATGAGGTACACATGTGCCAGTATTAGAGAGAAGGAGTTTGTGGAATTACTGGTATGTGAGTCACTCAGAAAGTTAACAGTGTGTTGCCCTGTGAGATGTTGCTTTGCACAGGTTGAATGCTGATTGGTTAAAGTTAGCCTGAGCCTGCAGGGGGGCGAATGGAGACCCATTTTCATTGCAAGAAGCTGGAAAAATCATAGGAAAACAGAGAAGAAATACATCCTTGACAATCTGGCTTGGTTTCCACACCAGAAGAACGCTAAAGGAACACCATGATGACACAACCTGCAGCAGTTTTAACCTCAAACTTCTTACAAGATGCAGGAAATGGAGACGTAGACATGAATTTGGGAAACATCAACACAGAGCAGCTGCAGACATTGTTTAAACCCCAACACAGTGATGCAGACTCATTATCTGATGGTGTTTATCCAGTAGTTCTCTTTAAAACTCAGCTAACCTGCTAAAAGGAGGCTGTTTAGTGCTTCTAATGGCACCAGTTATCATCCTACATGTGTGCAAATCCCAGCTGTGTTACTGGACACTGCAGTCAACCACAGATATTCACAGATCTCAGTGTATGGGTGACACAGAGCATGTCCTGTTTTCCTCCTTTAGGAATCCTGCAGGAATTATCTGCAGAGTGGGAAGAGGATTTGCTTGTGAACGAATCCAAACATGTTCGTATTAAAACCCAAACGCGTAATTAGATCTTGTGTCTTGTATGAAATCAAAAGGTTGTGAAATTTCTCTTCACAGACAAATTCACACAAAGCTTCGACACATGAACATAAAGACAGAGTACCTTTCACTTTACTTTATTCCAATATTCCCTTCCCACCTTACTTACTTACTTCCTTGTTATTCAATGTTTAATAATAAGGCCTCTGCCTGCTTTTATAATGCAATATGATAAGCTGTAATGTTATTGATGGCCTTCTGGCGGTGGACTGGTTCCGATATCCAATCTTGCCACTACAGATACACACACGACCACCAGTTTGATGTATGATGTATCCGTATTCATAAACATAAAGCTCAGGCACAATCCAAAACATCCTACTTCATTATTGTTGTTAGCCATTTTGGGGACAGGAAATGGAAAATTGACTGTGTCTAACCAGAGGCTAGGATTAACGCTATAGAAAAAGGCATCTGACTCGCACCTTGCTCCGTCAGCTACAGAGCAACCATTTGAAACTAGTATATGTGTTTTGCTGAGAGGCTTTTTATTAAGTTTAGGACAATTTGAGGCACAGTGTAGTCTTTCTTTGTGGCTAATTTCCCAGGAGTCCAAGTGTGGTTTGCAACTAAGATGATTGAACAGACAATCTGAGGTTTTCATAACCAAAGTTCACGAGCACACATGTAGCCTTCAAAGCGGCACGTATTGATATAAAAGTGAGTTAAAAATGACAGAAAAGATGCTAATCCTGGCATCTACTCCCTACCAGGTGGCAGCCAGAAAGGTGTTTATGCCATCAGAAGCTTTAAATACTGTAGTTGTGGATTAAAGGAAATTTCCATATGTAATTTTTGAGTACTCTAAAATTTCTGCTCATTGTCGGACCTACTGAGGCCCGCGCTTGTCAATCAAGTGCTGCCAACTTTATCATTCCAATTAAAAGCCACTGTTCTGTAGAAACACGATATGCCACCAGTTTTTTCTTCTGAAGGGAAACCGGTTGACCAGGTGGAGACTAAATGCCACCTAGTGGACATAACGGCGAGGACGAGGTGGTGATTACGCTTTCCGTTTCCAACTTGGAAAGCGGCAACAGATACAAACACACGCGGCGCTTAAATTTGGCAGGACAACAACGGCACATCCAACAGCCACGGGGATGCAAACAGACAGAAAAACCCACCTAGAACACAAACCCAACCAGCCACGTCATTACATGATCAAAGCCAGGATGAAAACAGGAGCAGAAAAAAGCGTGTCAGCTGGTGGTCAGCTTCAAGAATGAAGACTCAGGAGGAGAAGAGACTTTTTATTTTTAAACGGTGACAAGAAGAACAATCGTCTGCTGTGTCTTCAGCTGACTGCTGGGAAGGTCCAGGGGAAGAGAAGGCGAAACGCTTGAGTGCAAGGCTAAGACAGAAGCTTCCTCTGTGGGCTGTTGGATGAGGACCCCCCTCTCCGCTCTGGAAGCTCCTTGTGAGCAGGTTGTCGCCTTGGTTGCTCTTTTCTGGGCAAGTAGAAAGAGGGTGGGAGGGCACGCACCACTGGTCATGTACAGAGACCTGGCGTGGGCACGGAGTGATGCTACGCACACACACACACAGAGGTGCACACACAATCGCTATCTAAAAGGGTTTGCCAACCTCCCAGATAGCCAGCCAGTCTGGCAGCCAGTCATGCAGTTCCAGACATTTGTCATGACAGGCTAATTCACAGTCAAGAGGTGCTTTAGGTCTCTATCTTGTCCAGGCACACACAAGCAAAAGAGCTGCAGAACACACACACCAAACCAGTCGCACAGCTGTGTAATTACACACTCGTCAACAATGTTTGGAACGATGGCCTGGAGTTGATGCAGATGCAGGTGGAGGCCAGTCAGGGGTTCAACTCAAAGCTATCCTGTAATAAGCGACTGAAAAGCTAAATATCATCAGTAGATTTAAAATCTTGCACGTTTTCAGTCCACACACTGCTTCTGCTGCTCTTCTTACTGCAGTACATTCTTAGAAATAAAGTATAAAGAGCTAATTTTGATCGTAAATACATTGATCAGTAAGTTACAACCTGTGTGTGGCATGAAGCGGTGGGATTTATGGCAGGTATGGCCCCCCAAAAACCCCGCAGATGCGTTACTTTGGCTCTGTTATGCAGGACAAGGCAGCTGCGTGAGCATCCTCAAGAACATGACATATCGGAAATTAAGAAATCTATTAATTTTTTCCCTTCAAATTTAGGTTGAAGATGGTGAGACATAGAAAAAGGGGAGTGATGGAGAGGAGGGGTGGAGCGGCGAAGGGGGAGAGGGAGACAGAGAGGGGAGCTTATCGGCTGCCTCCAGACGGAGTGCGCGGATCAATGGGCATGCGAGGCCCACAGCGATCAATGCATTTGATAAAGAATTAAAGAAGAGCCACTGTACATGGCTATCAAAGAACCGGGACACGGCCTAATTATGATTCGACGGGTGCGTGCTCATGATAGGGGTCTGTGTGTGCGCGGATGTGTGTGCTGTATGTACAGAAATATGAATCTGGGAGGCGTCGGGGTGGACGTACGACTTACGTACCTGTGTGTTGGTGTACATGGAAAGGTCCAGAAGTGGTGTGTCAGCGTATGTGTGAGGGCTGAATTCGCTTCAGTTTCAGCTTCAAATGAATATACTTCAAATAAATTTTATTTACAATTTATTAGGGGTGGAAAAATCGAATAAAAAAATCGAACATCTGGATTTTTTTGCTACACAATTTTAAAATTGATTTTTTTTTGTTAAAAAAAATCTATGTTTTTTTTTAAATAAATAAAAATAATCCATTATAACATTTTTGTCATTTTTATTGTTTTCATTGATCTTTTAGCTTGTCTTCTTGGGCGTTATAGCAGCAGAATGATGGTCTGGCTACTGGATTGTTTTCTCCTCATTGAAATCAAGGGAAATTAGTAAAAAAAAAAAGAAAAAGTTTTATACATTTATTTTGTTTTTAAATCAATAAAAATCATCAATATCAAAGAACTGAAAATCGAATCGAATTGGGACAAAAGCATATCGTCACACCTCTACAATTTATGACAATTTTATAATAATATTTTAACGAGTAATTTTTATTATGTGCTCTTCAAACATTATATTTATTCACTTTTGTGTGTGTATTTATATATTTCCATCTTTAAATGATGCTTGTGAAGCTGCCAGCAGCATGATGGGCATTAACACGCTAAAGACATAAAATAAAGCCTGTTTGTAATAAATGCTACACGTATGAAACAGATAAAAGAATAAAGCCATGCAGTGTTTTTTAACGTCTACATTTGTGTGTGACATGTTAAGTTTATCACACATGGAGTGTGTGTGTTGCTTCCTAACAAATGGCACTTTTACAGCAAGACAGGTCAAACAGGTAGAGTGGAACACACACACACACACACACACACACACACACACACACAAGCACACAAAAGTCAGAGGAGCTCGTCAGTCTGACAGACGAGTAAGATGGGAAAGTTCTGCCCTTTAAACAGATGGGATAATTACTGGGGAGAGGGACAGAAAGAGCTGAAGGGAGGAAGAGGAGGAGAGGGAAAGAAAGAGATTGAGAACATGAGCTGACCTCATGTCCGCCCCTTTTTACAGAAAATAAAACTCCGTTCAGCAGTAATGGACTTCTTTAGTACCATCATTTTTCCCTCTCCTGCCTCTCTGCTTCCCAGGAAATGATCAGATAAAGTTATGGATTGCAGATATAACAGTATTGATACCGTCACGTGAAATAGAAAGATCCCTTTTAGATAAAAGAACATTATAAGAAGATAATCAAGTCTTTTCCGGGTCTTAAAGCTGGGGTAGGGAGCTAGCAATATGTGAAAGTGGCTCCTCCCCTATCTTGGCCCCTCCCTCTGCTTTGGCCCCTCCCCCTCTGGTTCTGATCCTTGGGTGATCCGAGGCTGTTTTATTCGCAGCTTTTTCCACCAACAATTTTCTCTTTCTCTGCTGTTTAGCGGGAAGAGGCAAATAAACCGAGCCGGGTCGGGAAATCCTTCCTGCATTTTCTCAGCCATGTTTGCCTTCCGAGTTTCTTCTTCACTACTTTGTATTTTCATCCTAACACGCTGTTTATATGCAGGGTGTGGCTATCAGGTATGTGCTGCTGGAGGGGGAGGAGGGGAGCCGGGAGAAAAAGCTTACGAAATATAAGAAATGAACAACTCTATTTCAGTCCGAACTTTTGGATTGGTCAGAGTTTTTACAGATTTTTAACTATATTTCATGATTACAGAATGTATAGATTACTATCAGGACGAGGTGTAAAAAAAATGTATCTGAGCTACATTACCTACCCCAGCTGTAGATAATCAGATGAATATACGACATAATTACACCGTCATTGTTTATTGAAGAAAAACCAACATTAGTTTATAAAAAAAACCTACATAAAATCTTTCATTCAACCAGAAAAACGTCAATATAAATTTGGTATGAGACATTTTCAGTCCCATGTTGTTGTGGAGGACTTCTCTGGCCCACTCGGTACCACTTTGTTGTTTGAAGTCATTTGTCAACGTAGAGCTTGAGGCTCCTCCACAGCGTTCAGGCTGAGGAGTAGACCAGGACCACTTGGTTCCGTCAAACGACGGTCGAAAGTTTTCAGTCTTTCTCCGACACACCGACTCACATTCATGAGTCGCTGTGCCAAACTTCACAGGCGTTTAATTTGAGCCAAGTTACTCCTCTGTCTTTAAAGAAAAGAGTAGCCTTCTCTTGACAACCCTTCCAAACAACTCCTCTTTCATCAGCCTTTCTGCCATAAACTAAATCTTGTCCTTGCCAAATGAGACTCGTCCAGTCCGAGATGTTGTTTTTGGTTTGTTAGAAAACAACCTGATGGGTTTAAAGGCCCATTTCTACTCCCTTAAGTCCATTTCAAACATTGTCATATGTCACTACTTTCACACTCTCATGGTAATGAACTCAGTTGAGTAGGCAGTGTTGGGTTCAGAGTCCACATCAGCTGTAATGAACTGCTATAAAGTTGTTAACAACTATGCAAAACACCAGTGGAAGCATAAAACCACAAAGTTTGTTGCTGTTGTTAACTTTTTCTGCATCTTCTTTCGGTACTTTTTAATCCAGTAGTTTCTGGGTCGTCGTCTTCTTCTCTGGTTCGTTCCTTTAACCGCTTGTGTGTCGGCTACTCAACACTGCCCCTGTGATTTCTGCTGGTATTGCGCCAGGTGACAGATAGGTAAGCCCCTTAAAAAACGGACCAAACAATGCACGTATCCGATGCAGGAGACAGACAAAACTGTCTTCTGCATTGAGTATTAATCATAAACGGGCCTTCAATCTTTTTCTAACGTCACACATCATGACATTTTCAGTAAAAAACTAAATTTTCTAACTGGACCACTTTGGTTATCTACCGCTGCAGCATTTCTAAAGTGTCTCCTTTGAACATCAAACCGCTGTGCAACATAACAGAAAACATGATAATAATATTGTTTTCTTGTTCAACGTGAATAAAGCAGTGTTATCCTGACTTCTGAGTGAAATTTCTGACAGTATCTTTTCCCAAAAGGTCCATCGGTATCGTACTGTAGGAGACGCACAATCCTTTTAAAGTTTGAGATTTGTTTTAAGTCCCAACACTCACTTTATATGCAAGAAATGTTAAATATTCTGTCATTTAAGGGTTTTTTTTGTTGCATTTTACTGGTTCTAACTTGAGGGAAAAAGGAATTTGAAGAAGGCTTTGCAACAGAGTGGATGTAAAAACCATCTGACACTTTCACTCGGTCAAATGCGAACAAATTAAGTGACGGAGAGCTGCATGAGCTCTGAAGAGGTATGAAAGTGTTGGCGAGTTACAGCTTTCTTCTCTGATGGTCTGATCAGCTCTTGTGATGCAATTCAGAGAGCTGTCTTTCTCCTGCTCGTTAAAACACACACACACACACACACACACACACACACACACTCAGTTTAGAGGCTGCCTTTGATCTCCACTCCAACCAATTCAGCCACGACACGAACCCTCACACTCCAACACCAGCACACACACACACAGTCCAAAGAAATTCCCCACTAAACTATTTAGTTTCATTAGGGGCAAATTCTTCAAAAAGAAGAGAGAGGGAGAGCGAAAGGAGGGGAGGGATGGAAAAAGAAGAAAAAAATAAAGAAAACTGGGAGAAGAAAGGGACGGCAGCCTCATTCAAATGAGACCTGAAGTAAATCTGCTGGTGAGGAAAGTTGAAAAGCAGAGACGACTAGGGAGGAGGAGGAGGAGGTTACAGGATGAAGAAGCAGAAACTATAAGGCCATATTCTCTTACATACACATACAGATCTTTTCTGGTGGCACGTTGGATTTATAAGCAGTTCAAATGCAACATTTGTAATTACAAAGTTTTCAAATGATGTTAGATGGGATGTTTGCATGACAAGTTCACCATGATGGTCAGTTCCAAAACTCAAATTCATCTGTTTGGTGTCAAATAAAACTTACAGGTCAGTTTTTACAGGTAATGAGTGGAGCAAAAAGTTTTTTTATTTGTCTTTGGAGCAACATCGACGTTTCGCATGAACACCGTTCCATGATGGGTCATTAGCTACGGTTACATGACGTTTTTTAATTTGGAATTAACAATTCGGACTTAATAATTCAGAATTTATGTATTCTCCTACGAGTTTACATGAAAATAATAATTCCGAATGAATGTTTACATGAAACACATCTTCACTTAATTCCTCTTTAGAAGGAATTAAGGGTTGGGAAGGGCTCTGATTGGACAGAGGGTACACGTGACGTATGACGTATACCGGAAATAAACAAAGTTGGCTCCCTGCTTCTTGCCTTTTCAGTCGTAACTTGTAAAAACTACATATTAAGTACCAGTTTCGCTGCTATTTTTATTATAAATGTGAAGTATCAGATAAACACCAGCATACTACTTCACTTTCTGCAGCAACTGAGCAGGAGAAGAAAGATAGACCACCGAACACAGGAGGTAAAACAAGGCGCGTCATCGGGACAGGACAAGGTAACGAGCATGCTCAGAAAAACTGGAGTTAACTTAGAGCAGAATTAAGGTTTATATGACAGAGGAATTAAATAGTTCGGGATTAAAATGCAAATAAACCAGACACTTACATCGGAATTAAGTTTAGTTCAGAATAGTGTTTACATGGTCGTTTTTCATCAGTTTAAAGCGGAATTAACTTTTATTCGGAATGAAACAGGAGTTAAAACTCCCATGTAAACGTAGCAACTAACTGGTCGTGTGTTTGGTGTCGCTGTGGTGCCGGTGTCTGAACAAACTGCAGCTGAATGAGGAGGAAATTTAAATGAAGTAAACGACCTGAAGAAATAAAAAATGTGAAAAAAAGAAATAAAAAAAAAAAAGGTGATTGTTGTGAAGAGTGACGTTGGTAGGAGGAAGGGGTTGGAGGAGGTAAAAACCATCGACATCTGACATGCAGAATGGAAACCGAGAATACGCATCAAGAAAGTAAAGATTCGGATAAGGGCTGAGAAGATCATAGATCTATGAGAAGTTGGGACATGAGAAGTTAGAATGGACTCACTCTGTGGTTCACAAGCCTTCTGCACCATGACCGTCAAGATAACATCACGCACCAAAATACCCAAAATCTGCTTCCCTTGCTACGATAATACCAACGTCAAATTTATGTGACATGAGTAATAACTTTGTTGTTTATCTCTATGTGTTTTTTTAAGATGGCGACCTGGATCCCCAGTTTGGGAAAAACTGGACTAAAAAAATCAGATTACGTTTTTTTTTTCTTCTGATAAATCTTCTACTTCATTGACAAAATGTCGTTTGGCATTTTCATTAAACAAAAACCTGAAAACAAAAAAAGAAACATGATGAAATGGATTAGGCTGCACCTAAAATCCGCCTTAGCCTTCCACGCCCAAATATAAATTTGGAAAACGGAAAATGGGATTGGCTGGGGGTTTGTGATTCTGGCAAGTCGCCTGTTGGAAAAAAAACAGACACGCCTGTTGTATTCTTAAACAGATGAAAAAACACTTTGCTTGTGTTGATTTAACTCTAAATCAAGAGACTTGAACCAAGTTTATTTCAAGTTTGTTCAACTTGACAGCCACACTTAAAAGGTTCAAGTTATGCAAAATCAACAAGGTTAATTGAAAATCCATGTTCATTGAACCTTTTCTGATTGGTGCCTTGTAAGGTTTAGCTGTGTGTTTTATTGCTTATGTTGTGTTAACATTAAAACAATGTTGTTAAGATGTTTTCTTCTTCATGAATGGTAAAGATGGCGCCATGAGTATTAAGGACGGTACGGGGAATTAGGGCTGTGACGATGTGCTTTTGTTCCAATTCGATACAATTCCGATTTTTTTGGGTGCCGATTCAAGTTAAATTGCAACTCTCACAATTCTTCGATATTGATGATTGTTGTTGATTACAAACAAACACAAAAAAAGTACAAAACTTTTTTTTTGCTTGTCATTTTTCTTGATTTCAATTAGGAAAAACAACACAGTAGCCAGACCATCATTCTGCTGCTATATTGCTGAAGAAGACAAGAAAAAAGAATAAATAATAAAAACAATAAAAATGACAAAAAATTTTTAATAGATTATCTTTATTTATTTTGAAAAAAAAAGATTTAACAAAAAAAATAAAAATAAAATAAGATTTTAAAAATGCTGAAGCAAAACATCCCAATATTGATTTTTTTAAAATTATATTTTCCCACACCTAATTAGCATATAAGTTGTCCGAGTGAAACATGATTGCTGAATGACATGCACTTTGTGAAATAACTTCATGCTACAGTGTTATATTCCTGTTTTGTAAATGAAAGCATGTTAGAAGGTGCCGTTTTAAAACATTCTGTGCATTCAGGAAAAGCGACTGAAGTTAAAATGTCAAAATCTCATTTTTAATTTGAAAGAACTTGAATCTTACAGAGTTGAGGAAATGATTTAGATTATCATGAAGTTTTCAGGGTAAACAAAGTTAATTAGACCAAGCTGATGCGACAAAATCAAAACTATTAAATGTAATTTAAAACCGTATTTTACTAAAATAACTATTAAAATAACTTATTTATATTCTCAATCTGACATTTTTACTTGCTGTGGGTATACATACATGGACATTGTCATATTTGTGCTACTATTTTTACTACGGTGTCTCTGAATGGACAAACAACTCTGCGTTTTAAACTTTGTTTCATACACACTACAGCACCGTTTGAGACACGTAACGCTGTAGAAGATGCCAAAAAAATACAACATCTGATGCCACTGGATGGACTCGCAGATGAAAATGCATTTATGTTTGGGAGAATTTTGGCCCCTGACAGCCACCATCCATTCACAACAGTGCTGGGGATATAATGCCTATTTTTACCACTAGATGTCAGTAATTCTTGTCCAGTTTAACTTTAATATTTTTAGGTTAAGAACACTGTTTTACACATTTATACTTGAGATATTCAGGAGATTAAGTTGATAATTTAGTTTGTATTCTGCAGTTTCACAAATAAACCTCACAGTGTAGATCAGGGGTGTTGCAGGTGCAGCATCAGATACCTGCATAAGTTCACCTTTCCAGTTCATTGTTTGGAAATCAGGGCGAATGGCCAGGTAACCACAACCTGTTGGGATGTGCCTCTGACATGTGAAGACATTTCTTTTTCATAGTTGCTTGGCTGAAGTACACAAGAAATAACTCATGTGCGATGCGTTTCTCTTTGGTATGCCGGGGTTCAGCCAGAGGACTCCGTTTTGGTCAGCAGTGATGAGAAAAATCGGGAATAAAATACAGAAAGGCGGGAAAGAAAGAAAGAAAGAAAGATGGCAGTCAAGTGGACAGACTGTAAATGGGAGTGGATGACAACACCTACAGGTCACAACAGCAGAGACACAGGAGTCCTCTGCTCTGCTGAAGAGGAGGAGGAGCGGCGGAGGAGGAGAAGGGGGGAGGAGGTGCCTGGGAAGCTGGTCGGCAAAAATCAAACGGGACCCAATTATAGGAATCACAACGAGTCAGTGAGCAGGGGAACTCTCTTACCTGGAAAACACCGAGGCATTTGCGTGTTTTCGTTCGCATACCGCAAGCGTACACACACACACACACACCCCTCTCAGAATAAAAAAAAAAAAAAACGAGCAGAGGTGCTACATACTTGTACATGAAGTACACACATCCCTTCACTTGGAATACACACAGCAGCACATTCTTGTGTGTCCTCACGCACGCACACACTCATCCCAAACCTAGTGTGGATCCTAATAATTAGCCTGGCCAGGCCGCTGTGAAATTACTGTTCTCATCTGCTAATGGATGAGCAGACCTGATGCAAACAGACACACACAAACACACATACTCCTCTAGTAAAATAATAAGACGGAATGAAAGACCAAAAACTGGCTCGGAACGATGCGCTTAACCTGGATATTTAGGATATGTTACAGCTTTACAACGCATCTGCACAACAGAGAGGCGGCGACGGGCTCCAAAAACAGGCAGGTTGGGTAGCGAGACGACAGGGAGGGAAAAGAAAACGGGATGTGGAGGAGAAGATGCTGAGGAAAATGATGAGAAACTGACATGAAAGTGGAAGAGAATGAGAGAAAGTGACTGAGGAGACAGATTGGGGAGAAAGAGGAGGAGAAACGACTGAACCTGTGACCTTAGATGAAAGAACCAGTCACTGTGGGCTACAATTAGGACTGGCAGGAGGGAGAGCATAGGTCAGGAGAACAGGCCAACACACACACACACACACACACACACACACACACACACACACACACACACACACACACACACATGCGCGCGCGCACACACATACAGTTGTGTTCATATGTATTCATCCCCTGTCATTACAGAAAAGGCTGAATTTACAACAGTCACTCAAATAACTGGAGACTTAAAAAGGAACAATAACTAAAAATTTGCAAAAATATAATTTAGTAATATAAGACACTGTTTTTTCATTTAATTGAGTTGAAGAAAGAAAAAAAAACCCCAAACAAATTGGTCCTGGACAAATTAGAGACTTTTCTGTTGAACAGTGGGACAAAATACCTGTCAACAGGTGCAGAAGTCTGACTGAGAGGAACAGAAAACATCTGACTGGAGCGGAAACATTAAAGGATTGTTCAACTAAATATTACTTTATGACTGATGGAATATGTAATAAATTATCTTATTTGTCTTATCTTATTTCTATTGAACCAGAATTAAGAGTAAAATTTAATGATGTTCATAAAATTTTTATTTATTATTAATTTAGTCAATTTCAGCTTATTTTACAGGCATCTGTTTTTTTTTCCTTCTTTAATGAATAAATATGAGCACAACTGTAAGTAATAAACTTCAGCTGCACATTTCCTTTTCATTTATTTTCACTAATTAAACTGTAGTAAAACACGACAGTCATAAACCTTAAAAATCCTCACTTGTGCAACAAAAAAAAAATCATATTTAATAAAAATATAAACGTCTTACATGACACAGACTAGGTCGTTTATCAGCTTCCAAAAGCTTTACACCCCTAAAACAGCTGATGTGTTCCCGTCTTCTCCCCTACGCCTAGAAGCTGACTTTAATTGAATTAAATGATACCTTATGCATGCTAAACCGCAAAGCACCTACTTAGACAGATGGAGAGTTAAATGGGAAAGGCTTGTGCCTCTCCAGCTGATAACAGGGACACACACACACACACACACACACACACTCATGCTAATCAAAACAAGACATCAAGTAATCTAATCTGAATCACTAACAATTATCAGCACATTGGCCTCGAGGCCAGTCGTATTCCTTTGATCAATGTTTTCGATTAAAAAAAGTGTAAACAATTCAATATCTCCTTCTCACCCTTCCCTGTTTTCATTCCTTATGCACAGGGTGTGTGTGAGTGTGTGTGAGAGGGGGGAGATATTAACCAATTGTCCTTGGAAATGAGTGAGGAAATCAGGAGGAGAGAGAAAGACTTGAAGGGGGGGGGGTCTGGCTACTTTAAGGCGCTAATCTGAGTGAAGTCAGCCATCTTGCCACACAACAAGGGACAGACGAGGACCTTTCTTTTCCTCGCCGAGGAAATATATCGGCGCCGCGACAGCTTTGAAAACCTCTTTTAATTTGCTTTCTTCCTCTGAACACTTTTAATGTCCACCAGTCCTTGGAAGGTCCTCGTTTATTTCCTCAGATTATTCCGAAACGGTTATTCCTGCGAGCTGGCACGCAAACACACACACACACACAAACACACACATCTTTAAAATAAATAAATAAAAAAGAGAGAGAAAACACACATCTAATTCAAGGGCATATTTCTCTTTAAGCGTTGAAGCAGCAAGCGCAGGGACACACGGCTGCTGCCTTTCAGATATTTCATTACCAAAAGGTATTTATTTCATTTTACCGTCCAATCGCTTGTCGTCACGATTCACAAGACCAGATTTTTTTCCTCTTCTTCACCTGGTTAATCCCAATCCTGGATGCCATGCGGCCGTGGGGATGTCCTTCCTTTCATTTTTAAACACAACCGCAAGTTTTACTGTTGTTTTTATTATAATTAGATTCCACATGACGTTAATGTGATCTCCGATATCCATCAGTCAAGAGTTTTTCTGGCCACATTTCCTCCTGGAAGACGCTGGTTCCCGACTATCCCTCCTGTTTTCAATAATGTGTTTCATACAGTTTTAGCATCTCTTTAGATGATTGCTTTTCTTCGTAGCCGTAATTTAACCGTTATGTAACAGATAGACGTCTTTTTCGGAACCTCAGGACGATTCCGACGCGTTAGTTTGGAACATGAAGCTTCCCGCTGCGTCGCTGAAACACTTTGCTGTTTCATAAAGCGGGAAACAAATCCTGTCAGTCTGTCGAGCAGGTTGCTCCTGCAGATCCTTGACTTGATGTCTAAAATCAGCCAAACCTGAACTATTTCATTCAGTAGGTACATGTGTTTTAATTTGGAATTAAATAATTCGGATTTAACATTCTCCTACGACTTTACATGAAAATAATAATTCCGAATGAATGTTTACATGAAACATGTCCTCACTTAATTCCTCTTTAGAGCGGCGGGTTGGGAAGGGTTCTGATTGGACAGAGGGAGCATGTGACGTATGACGTCTACCGGAAATAAACAAAGTTGGCTCCATGCTTCTTGTCTTTTCAGTCGTAACTTGTAAAAACTACATAATAAGTACCAGTTTCACCACTATTTTTATTATAAATGTGAAGTAGCAGCTCAACACCAGCATACTACTTCACTTTCTGCAGCAACTGAGCAGGAGAAGATAGACCACCGAACACGGGAGGTAAAACAACGCGCGTCATCGGGACAGGACAAGGTAACGAGCATGCTCAGAACAACCGGAGTTAACTTAAGAGCGGAATAAAGGTTTACATGACAGAGGAATTAAATAGTTTGGGATTAAAATAGGAATAAACCAGACTCTTACATCGGAATTAAATTTAATTCTGAATAGAAATTTGCATTAGGAATTAAGTGTTTACATGGTCGTTTTTAATCAGTTTAAAGCGGAATTAACTTTTATTCTGAATTAAACAGGAATCAAAACTCCCATGTAAACGCACGGCTCTTTACTTTCTCTCATATATTTGTAAACGTGACTGAAGATGTAGCCGCGGTGCTTTCGCAGGGTAACTCTTGGTTCATCAGCGTGGCCTTTCCCTCCCAGGACACGTGTGCGGTGGAGCGTGCTCAGTTCAGAGCTGACTCGTGTCTTCTCTAGTCTAGTTCGGCTCAGCACAGCGGCTCTTAACTCCCCTTTACAGGGAAGGTACTTCTGCTGACAGGTGTTTGTGTACAGCGTTTGCTGGGTGCGCCGGGGGAAAGTGCGGGGGGCAGAAAATGTAGTTGGGAATGTCATAAAAATTGTGCAGAGTCAAGATGACCAAAGGGAGAGTCTGAGGAGAGGGAGAGTTATATTTACGGTGAGTGGAGAGAGAGAGAGAGAGAGAGAGAGAGAGAGAGAGAGAGAGAGAGAGAGAGAGAGCAGAGTCCATCCACGTTTGAGTTGTTCCTCCTGACATGTTCAGGTTGTGTTCAGCAGCCCATAAGAGAGTTTCAGCAGAAGTTAATAAGGAAAAGTCTTCTCTCCTTCTCAAAGCTGCTTCATAAAGCGGCCTTGCAGAGGATGAGACAGTTCAGACAGGCTTTTCCACGGGGTTAGAAGTGGAGCGAGCAGCAAACACAGAGGCTGGAGGACACACCGCCATTTATTTCTGAACACTGAGGTGAAGCTGCGTCTAAATCAAGCATAAAAGATAAATAAAAAAAGAAGAAGGGGGAAACTTTGGTTCAGGCAGGCCTGTACAAACTTAGGAGTGGATTTTGCTTAGAATAAGCAGACATGGCAACCCTGGAGGCCTGAAGCGTTTGATGTAAAGATGTAATCTTGTCATTAAAGAGGAAATAACAGGCAGGAATTTACAAACTGTGGCAGTATCCCATAATGTATAAGAGCTGCAACGACTGTATGTATTATTGATTGTCGTCCTTTGACCTCTCAATGTTTTTGTTATTAAAAAATGTTCTTAAATAAATGGTTATATTAAAAAAAAAAAAAAAAAAAAAAAAGAGGAAATAACATCTGAATAAAATTACTGTTTACTCCAAATATGACCTCCATCCATCCATCCATCCATCTTCTGCCGCTTATCCGGAGTCGGGTCGCGGGGGCAGCAGCCTAAGCAGGGAAGCCCAGACTTCCCTCTCCCCAGCCACATTTGCCAACTCTGCGGGGGGATCCCGAGGCGTTCCCAGGCCAGCCGAGAGATGTAATCCCTCCAGCGTGTCCTGGGTCTTCCCCGGGGTCTCCTCCCAAAGGGACGTGCCTGGAACACCTCACCAGGGAGGCGTCCAGGAGGCATCCTGACCAGATGCCCGAGCCACCTCAACTGGTTCCTCTCGATGCGAAGGAGCAGCGGCTCTACTCTGATCTCCTCCAGGATGACTGAGCTCCTCACCCTATCTCTAAGGGAGAGCCCGGCCACCCTGCAGAGGAAACCCATTTCAGCCGCCTGTATACGAGATCTGGTTCTTTCGGTCACGACCCACAGCTCATGACCATAGGTGAGGGTAGGAACGTAGATCGACTGGTAAATGGAGAGCTTCGCCTTCTGGCTCAGCTCCTTCTTCACCACGACAGACCGGCGCAGAGTCCGCATTACTGCAGACGCCGCACCGATCCGTCTGTCGATCTCACGCTCCATCCTTCCCTCACTCGTAAACAAGACCCCGAGATATTTAAACTCCTCCACTTGAGGCAGGACCTGACTCCCGACCCGGAGAGGGCAATCCACCCTATTCCGGCTGAGGACCATGGTCTCAGATTTGGAGGTGCTGATTCTCATTCCAGCCGCTTCACACTCGGCCGCGAATCGCTCAAGCGAGAGCTGGAGATCACGACCAGATGAAGCCAACAGGACCACGTCATCCGCAAAAAGCAGGGACCCAATCCTGAGGCCACCAAGTCGGATCCCCTCAACCCCTCGGCTGCGCCTAGAAATTCTGTCCATATAAGTTATGAACAGAATCGGTGATAAAGGGCAGCCTTGGCGGAGTCCAACCCTCACCGGAAACAAATCCGACTTACTACCAGCAATGCGGACCAAGCTCTGACACCTGTCGTACAGGGACCGGACAGCCCTTACAAGGGGGTCCGGTACCCCATACTCCCGGAGTACCCCCCACAGGAGCCTCCGGGGGACACGGTCGAATGCCTTCTCCAGGTCCACAAAACACATGTAGACTGGTTGGGAAAACTCCCATGCCCCCTCCAGGACCCCAAAGAGGGTATAGAGCTGGTCCACTGTTCCGTGACCAGGACGAAAACCACACTGCTCTTCCTCAATCCGGGATTCGACTATCTGGTGGACCCTCCTCTCCAGGACCCCTGAATAGACCTTCCCAGGGAGGCTGAGGAGTGTGATTCCCCTGTAATTGGAACACACCCTCCGGTCCCCCTTCTTAAAAAGGGGGACCACCACCCCAGTCTGCCAATCCAGCGGTACTGCCCCTGATGTCCACGCGATGCTGCAGAGGCGTGTCAGCCAGGACAGCCCCACAGCATCCAGAGCCTTAAGGAACTCCGGGCGGATCTCATCCACCCCCGGGGCCTTGCCGCCAAGGAGCTTTTTGACCACCTCAGCGACTTCAGCCCCAGAGATAGGAGAGTCCACCCCTGAGTCCACCAGCTCTGCTCCCTCATGGGAAGACGTGCTGGCAGGATTGAGGAGGTCTTCGAAGTATTCCCTCCACCGACCCACAACGTCCCGAGTTGAGGTCAGCAGCTCCCCACCTCCACTGTACACAGTATTGATGGAGCACTGCTTCCCCCCCCTGAGCCGCCGGATGGTGAACCAGAATCTCCTCGAAGCCGTCCGGAAGTCTTTCTCCATGGCCTCGCCAAACTCCTCCCATGCCCGAGTTTTTGCCTCGGCAACAGCCGAAGCCGCATGCCGCTTAGCCCGCCGGTACCCATCAGCTGCCTCCAGAGTCCCACAGGCCAAGAAGGCTCGATAGGACTCCTTCTTCAGCTTGACGGCATCCCTCAACCCCAAATATGACCTTCATCTTCATAAAATGATTCTTTGTGTCCAGCTGTGTAATATTATTATTTTTTACATACAGCTAATGTAGCTAACCTTATATCCCCATAAGGATATACATAATCATATAAACTGTGTAATGTTGTGTCAGTCATCAGTTATGTATCAGATGTTGCTAGGCAACAGCAGCAGTGATCTCCTTCCACCTGGGGGAACTATGGTCGTATGACGTTCCACAGGTAAATACCTGCTGCAGCGTTTGGTCTGGAGTGTATTACTAGCTTTCGCCTCTACTTGACGCTGCTTTTGCTGCTTTTGCTGGTTGACTCTATTCTTTATTCTGTATTCTTTATCCTGATTCCTGCGCAGGTGATAAAATGAGTTAGTTGTGCCGGAGTCCGTTGTGGGGACTGTTAGTTGGTCTGCTGTCGGTTCCACGTAGGTCTTTTATGTCCAAACCGCATCCAGACAGAAATTTCCCTCTTTTAGGAACAAACTCATCAGTTTGCGTTTGGCTGGTCATATTTAAATTAGATTAGATTAGATTCAACTATACTGTCATGACACATGTACAAGTACAATGCAACAAAACACAGTTGGCATCCAACCAGAGCGCAATAAGCAACAAGTGCAAAGTATATATTATCTACAGTATGTACAAGTATTTTACAGCTGTGGCATAAAGTGATTGTCACAGTAAACTGATTGGAATATTATGAGCATT
This sequence comes from Telmatherina bonti, assembly GCF_933228915.1. Lineage (NCBI taxonomy): Eukaryota > Metazoa > Chordata > Actinopteri > Atheriniformes > Telmatherinidae > Telmatherina > Telmatherina bonti. The sequence continues at coordinate 36,204,775 of NC_136629.1, forward strand.
AAATACAGATGGGTTATAAATTTACATCCAGTGTTGCAGAAGCTATTAACATAACTACAGATGGTCTGTACGGGTCTTATACCTTAACACTAGTGGAACTGGATATTACATAGTATAAATAATAATATGAGCAGCAGGTTAACTAAGTAAACAGTGAAATAAAATTCAGTGCATAGTATTCAGTCAGTGTGGGGGTGGTGTGATGAGATGTGGGGTGCTATGAGGTAAGTTGGTGGGGGGGGCAGAGTTCAGCAGGGAGTGAGTATTAGTGAATTATTCTGCTCTGAAACGTGCCTTCCTCCATGTTTGTTTAGATATTGCAGCGTGCATTAAGTAAAGCGCATCTTTATGTAAAATACTGCAGTAAAGCAGCTTATCGTAAATGATAGAGGCTCATATGAAACGACAGACATTTTCTATCGTCATATCGCCCAGCCCGACCGTCAGGCAGCTTCTTTCATGTGTGAGTGTAGACTTCTTGTTTTGGTTGAGTTAAAAGTTCCTCTAAATTTCTCAACGTCAACGATAGTTGGAAATTAGTTCGCCGCCGCCGCCACTTTGCAGTTCGGACGTTTCCCCGACATATTTTAATGTAATAAAATAAATATTAATAAATAAATACAACCTTTATTTCAAACCAACCACATAAAAAGACTAAAACTGTTTCATTTAAAGACTTTTCTTGCTGTAAATGCAGATGAGTGAAGTCAAGACTTTAAGACTTTTTAGGGAACCCAGTAAATAGTTTCAAACGCAGCAGGGTTTTGACTCACATCGCAGATGCCCGCAGCCCTGTTTGGTGCAGCGACGGCCGAGGTGGGAACGTTCTTGCTGCCGGCTTTCATGGCGGCGTCTCGGCGTGCCTGCTCCAGGAGGAGTCTGGCTCTCTCCTTCAACTCCTCCTGACGAGAAAGAGCCTTCTGCGTAAGAGGAAATAAGTGTGATCAGACATTTAAACTGTAGCAATAACAGGGACAGAGTCTGGAAATTTTCACATGCAATAGTTCTACTTCATATTCTACTTTCCCTCCGGTTTGTGATGAAACGTACAAATATTTGTAAGTGGAAGAATTATTTTTCATTGCATTACATTTGAGTCCAGCTCTTCTAAAATACCAACTCACCTTCTCAGCCGGAGGACTTGATGCAGCTGCAGGTGATGACGGCTCCTTTGGAAAAAGAAGAAGCGACATAATTACAGGAGAAACTTACAGATTTTAAAGACTCCCAGGAGCAGCTTCTAGATCAGGGGTGTCAAACGCATATTCACAGAGGGCCAAAATTAAAAAGAGGAGCAAAGTCGAGGGCCAAACTCTTTTTTTTTTTATTCAGAAAGTGACGGCTATTATTCGTGTTTTTATTATCTTTTAGATACAGTCCCGATTAAACATTTGCATATATTAAATAATAGTTAGGCCTATTTTTTGCTTAAACACTGAACCCAGAACAGATTTAAAAAAAAAAAAGCTGAAATAAATATCAGGCCTCTAAATCTTTTCATCACATTTGAACAGACCATGCCTTAAAGGTGGAGTATGTAAGATTTTCAATATTTTCAAAATAAATTAACTTAAAAAATAACTACAATTATAATTAGATAGTTTTTTTTTAAACATGTAGGTTCCAGTCTGTCCATATTTGATGTGTTATTAAATTACAAGTTTAATTAATGACAAAGACCCTTCTTAAATGTTTGCCTACCAGTAAAAAAAGTGCTTTTTGTCATTTGTCATTAATTAAACTTGTAATTTAATAACGCATCAAATATGAACAGACTGGAACCTACATGTTTAAAAAACTTTCTAATTATGATTGTAGTTATTTTATTAGTTCATTTACTTTGAAAATATTGAAAATCTTACATACTCCACATTTAAGTAAATAAAATCATATTTATCCAGTTTAGTTTACTTCCATTGACTCTGATGATGCACATGGGTCCATTCCAGATACTTGCTTTTTACCTGCAAGTGCATCAATTTGTGGAGTCAGGCTCTGAGCTGAGGAAATCCTCAGGACTGAATGAAGGTGTTCATCAGTGAGACTCCTGTGTTTTGTTCATCTTCATTAAATAAAACAGTAGCTCACACAGATATGTGCTGCTGAACATAGAGAGCATATTTGCAGTTTGGGCTCGGAGTCGGGGCAGCGTGTCGGGGAGGTAAGGTGGAAATTACGCAGCACCGACAGAGTCTGACTTGGGCGTGTCATTACACTGTAGCTCAATAAGCTCCATTTGGAGGTTGGTTGGTGCGCTTTTCACATCAACCATAAACTGGTCGCTAAAAGTTCAAATCTACATTTTTTGGCTTCAAAGTTGGCAGATTGTCGGGTAAATTCAGCGCTGAGTAGATCGACTTTTTCAGCAAACTGTGCAGAAGACAACATGGCGGTAGAGGTCTGCCCTCTCATGACTTGGCAGCACAAAACATGAGCCAGGTTTCCTCGCTGCATCTGATTCTCCCACAAGCGCAACTTGGTTCTAAAAGCCCCTCACGGCGTTGTCATAGTGATGACGTGTGCATGTCGAGGAGGGGGGGGTTCCGGTTCGGAGTCTAGCTCGCCAAGACAGCATTGTGGGATTTGTGGTATTAGGGGTAATGGATCTATGGGCCAGACGTGACACATGTTTGAAATCATCTCAGGGCCAGAGTTTGACATGTATGTTCTAGAACAGGGGTGCCCAAGTCCAGTCCTAGAGATCTACCATCCTGCAACCTTTAGATGCAACCCCTGTCCAGCACAGCTGAGTCAAAGCTGAATTCCTCTCCTGCCTGTCTTCCAGCTCTACAGAGGCCTGCTGACGAGACACTTATATAATTCAGGTGTGTTGGAGAAGGGTTGCACCTAAAAACAGCAGGATGGTAGATCTCCAGGACCGGACTTGGACACCCCTGCTCTGGAACAACACTCATATTTCAGCCTTGTGTTGTTAACAAGGGAGCAGAAGGAGGAGTAAGACCTGCTGCTCAGGTAAGAGGGCTGGCTGGGTTCTCAGCTCTGGTTGGCTCCAGACGTCTGGACGGCATTACAGCCTTTAAAAAGAGACCAAAAACACTCGGTAGTTCAGGATTTTATCTCCAGGAGGAGAGCGAATCGGGTGGAGTAAGCGTTTGCATGAGGCTCAGACAGAATGTTTATCTTTCCAACCATTTCATTCTGCTCTGGAAGCAGGTGAGACTACATCCCTCCAACTACATCACAGAGGATCAAAAATAGGGTGTCATGCTTGTCGTAACCCCCCCTCCTCTGCCAACCTTGTGACCTTTCGACTTGTAAACAAGGAGCGGTAATCTGGGGTTAACAAACACACCGGCAGCGCTGCGTTGGGCGTGTGTGTGTGTGTGTGTGTGAGCGGGTGCACACATTCATACAGGTGTGTGTCAGCGTGTGAGACGAGATGATGTCTGCTCCGTGCAAAGCATCGCCACGCCTGAGCAGTCACGGCGCCGACTGTCATCAACTGCAGGGATGACAAATATAATGAAAAATATAATGAAATGTCAAAGCGGTGGGAGGGGGGGGGGTTCTCTTTCTGTAGTCGCCACATGTTAAGGAGCCTCGGCCTGGATGTGTCTGGTTCTCTGCAACCAGACGGGTAACGACAACATCTCATGCAGGATTGGAGAATTCCCGTACGGACATCGCTGCTTTGGTATCAACGAGGTTGGGATTTGAAGCTTAGCGAGCGCCAGGAGGGAATGAAAGTTCGCCGCTTCCTCTGTCTTATGACTGACGTCGCTGTGAAAGTATCAATCAAAGCCCGGATAAAAACATGAGCAATCCATTTAGGGGCCAAGCAGATACCTGCAGCTAAACGCTGTCAGAATCTTAATACCCGACTTAAGAGGCGAGAATAAGTCTACAAAACACAGAAGGTCCAGAGCGAGAGACCTCGTTCAGGGAGACGTGCAGAACAGGCGATCTTTGGGACGTGAAGAGGGAGAAACTCAGCTGAAAGACTCTACTCAGCCTCTGGCATCAAACCTCCGAGGAATGATCCAGAAATGCAACAAAAACACCAGAACGATGCGCATTTCAGCCAAAAAGTGAAACCCGTGAGCTAGCTTACGTCTTTCTGGATCCTCGTGGCGTTTCCAAGGTGACGTCCCTGGATTCTCCTGACTGATGATTGATAGTTGTGTTTATTATCAGCATGAGCTGATGGCTTCCTGAGATATTTACCGGTGTTAAACCTTTTAAAACTGCTCAGGTTCACTGTTTTACCTTCTACTCCTGCAGCGTCCCTCATCAGACGTTACTTTCCTCTTTCCTGGATGAACTGGGTTTAAATGTCCAACCTTTTGTAAGGAGCTAATCGTTAATATTTCACACCTGTAATCTCACATGTCTCTGCTTTCTTTTGAAACAAAGTCATACTTACAACTAGAGCTGCACAATTAATCATTAAAAAATTGCGATCTCAATTCATACTTGTATACGATCTCATTTTCAAATGATGACGATTAAAAAACCGGAATTTGCCGCATTTCAAACTGGGACATCACCTGCATCAAAACAAGCTCTCCCTCTTTCTCCCTCAACAAATGACAACGGCGGATCCTTATACCAGGTGACACAGATATTGGCTGGTAGGAAAAAACTTGCCGACTTTCTCGCTAAATCTGGCGACGTTCCAAACCCCCGTGGCGACTTTTTTTTGTTAAAAGCGACAAATCTAGCGACTTTTACTGGAGACGTTTCTGGTGTTTTGGCGACTGACTTGAAGCACATCTTGTTTATCAGTGACTGTCAGGAACGAGCAGTAGGAGCCGCTCCCCATCATAAAGCACTCCCAGCCGGTCAGAGGAGCAGAGAGAACACCTGCACAAGTCCACATGCACAGTCACAATGAATAGTGCATGTGCCAATCCACTGCTGATCCCACGCTGGCTTACAGAGTGGGATGTAAACTAACATCATTTCTGTTGTCTCTGTTTGGTCCATTTAGATTGTTAATGTCCAGTTTAAACTGTCTGTCCAGTAAGTAGATTAAAAGTTAAGTTTTTGCCAACATATGTTCATGTTTTACTTTGACTAAAAAAAAAAAAAAAAAAAAAAAAGTAAGAAAACTACAGAAAACAAACAAATTACAACAAAACTAAGTAACTCTGCCAAAGTGTCTCTTTTGGGTCTCTTTGCTCGTCCAAAGTAAAGAAAGTAGCTATTGGCTGTTCTAAAAGTCGCTGAATGACATCATCGCCTAATTTGAATAATTGGCAAATGTGTGTAATGTTATGGACGTTGTAGGAGAGAGGAATAATGTTGTGGAAGAAACAAAAGGTTAGTCAAAACCACCCTAAATATGTTTAGTACTATGAATAAACTCTTTTGTTTTGTTTTGGGTTTTTTTTCAATATTTTGCCATTAAAATAGGCTATTGCTTTAAAAAAGTACATTTTGAATAACTTCAGACCCACATTGCATAAATCACTGTTGTCCTCCATTGTTAGTCAGAATATAAGATTTTATCAGAGGACTGAGTGTGAAATTTCTAGCTTCATGTCCAACCCTCCTGTTTATATTTTAAGAAACATACCTCTCATCACCTTGTGCACAGAAAAATATTGTTAAAGAATGTCATGATTAAAATTATTCAAAGGTTGTCCGTGTACGAGAAGACAAGAGAGACATTTATTGTTTTTATGTTCAGTGTCAGCTGTTGCAAAGTTGATGTGTCGGTAATACGTGCAATAAATTTTTATATTGGAAAAAATCCGTGATCTCAATTCTAAGCAAAAAAAATTGTGATTCTCATTTTATGCAGAATCGTGCAGCCCTACTTACAGCCCTTGTAGTTGTAAAGAAGCTTAATGTGTGTTTAAAAAGGTGTATTTACTATTTTTGTGACGTCTGTGTGGTTGACTGTCGAAGGTTTGATGTCCGAGCTGGGCTCTGACTCCGAATGCCGCAGGCTGGCCCTCTTCTTCCTCATGAGGTCAGCATCTCTGTTAAAGGAGAAGCCCAGTTTCTGGTGAGGTGGCGAGTAGGAAGAGGAGGTTCCTCTTGGGGTCGGGGACCCTGGTTCAACACAGTCCTCTCCTCTATCCTCCCCCCTCTTCTGTAGTCGTTCCTTCTCCGTCTCTTTCTCCTCTCTCTGTGGTAAATCGCTGAGGTCCAAAGTTTTGGCTTTGAGCAGGTTCCCCCTGTCCTCCGAGCCCGGCGGCGCCATGTGGGTTGAGTTTGTCGCAGCAGCGGCTAATACTGTGCGTGGTGATGGAACGGGAGGTGCAGATTGCAAAGGCTCTGCTGTCACCGAGCCGGTAAAATCTGCTCCAGACTGGGACTCCATCGTATTCTCAGCAGCGGCTTTGGCGTCGTTGGCTTCGTCTCCGCCAGATGTAACGTCGGCCTGATGGTGCTGCACATCGTTCAGCTCGGCGTAGAACTTGTCCTGGCCGATGGAGGCGTTTGTGTCGGTTTCGAAGTCGCCCACTTTGTAGGTGCTGCGACTGCTGTTGGCCTCTATCTGGACCACGTTGAGCTCCTCGCCTGAGAAATGAGCCCGGATCTGGTAGAGGTAGGTCATCACCGTCAGCTTGTCGGGAATGGCCAGCAGCACCATGTCTGACGGCTCCAGGAGGCGAGAGATCCCCAGGCTAGCAAAGCCGTCATACGCCTGCAGAAGCAAAGAGACGAGTAAACATTAACACACTTCTTATGCAACAAATAAACTAAAGGTAGAATCGAGGAGGCGAAGATCTGAGCAGTCTGCAAGTTGGGTTTGTTGCATTGCATGATCTAGGCGTGTACTCTGTGCGACACCTCTGCCACGGCCGCTGACGGGTCATGTCAGGGATGATTGTCCTTGATAAGAAACGCAGATATCCCAAGACAGAGAGCTTAATCCCAAAGTGTGTGTGAGTGTGTGTCCTTATCGTGGCCCTGCATCAACATACCCACCCTCTCCACCACGCGTGTAATTGGTCTGATTAGACTCTGATGAGAAAATACAGGTGTGATTATCAAGCGACACACGAAAAAACCCAATCCCCCATCACGAGATAGACGGCGACAGAGAGAGAAGGGATGAAAACCATTATCACTGCAAAATGACGGGTAAATAAATAGATTAACGGAGCACACACACATGCAGCCTCCTCATCCATCTCACAGGTATCACAGCTTGTATCTGGTCTGCTTGATAGTGTTGATCTAATTCCAACCTGTTGCAGCAGCCGTTTGTTTCACTGCCTCCCCAGACTATCAATCTCTCAGCCGCTCTACGGCGACCAGATCCTAATTCTTGATCTTTCTTCAAACGTCTCAGAAATGTTTTTAAAGAGCCGACTGTTCTTAATCCTGCTTCAAGTCTCCTCATCCAAACACATTAACACACCATGAACTTAATAGAAACACATAACTCTGTGTTTAAGGTAGGAAAAAGGTGATAAATGAGTAAATGACCCACCGCGAAGCTTCAGATGAAGAGACTAGAAATGATTAAAAAAAAACAAAACTGCACCAACATGTTTGAAATTGCTTGGCAGAGGCTGTTCAATGCAACACCAACAAGTAACCCCAAAAGCAGAAAATTAATGTATTAAAAATGACAAACTGGTATTTAATTCCTCCAAATCACTTTGCAAGTTAAGCAGCAACAGGAAACATTAGATGATCTCCTGAGTTGGAGTCTGCATGTACGGGACCCAACTATCCAGGTTATGCTCATTGCTCTTATAGTTATGGGTAGTCTAGCCAACCATTACTTATGTAGCAATGGGGATGTTACCTGATGCACTGAGACGTACCTCGCTCTATTTCTCTAATATATTAATGTATAAATATATGCCAATATAACCGTCTCTAACTTACTTCTCCTTTTTTCCGCAGGTCTTCCTGAATAAGTGCAGTTGTACATGTTGATCTGTCTTTCCTGTCCTCTCCACCCCAACCAGTCGAGGCAGATGGCTGCTCTCCCTGAGCCGGGTTCTGCCGGAGGTTTTCTTCCTGTTAAAGGGGAGTTTTTTCCTTCCCACTGTCGCCTCGTGCAGCTCAGGATGGAGGATTGGATCCAAGTCATGACTCGATGTAATCAGTTGGTTTCCATTATAGGATATTTATGAATTGGCTTGAAGTGATGTGTCTGCAAAGCGTGCTGTGACAACATTGTTGTGAAGTGGCGCTGTACAAATAAAGCTGAATTGAATTAAATTAAATAGACACTACAGCGTCTGTGAGAAACTGCTCAATGTGTTCACACACGAGCAGCATTAATTACTCCATTAGTTAATCAGCCAATCACAAGGCAGCAACTCGGTGCATTCAGTCATGTCGACAGGACGAAGACAACCCGATGAAGTTCACAGTGAACATCAGACTGAGGAAGAAAGGAGGTTTAAGGAGCTGCGTGTTGAAGCCAGACGAGCTGGTCTGAGTATGTCAGCAACTGCTGATCTACTGGGATTTATACACGATTTTCTCTCTGGTTTATGAGGAAGTAAAGAAAACATCCAACGAGCAGCAGCTGTCTGGACCAAAATGATGAAGTCAGACCGGTTGGAGTTAATAGAAAGGAAATAGTAAAAGCTCCAGTATTGATGCATCTGGGATACAGCAGCAGAAGACTCCTGTCAGCTGCAAACAGGAAACTGAAGCCAGAATTCACACAGACTCACCACAACTGAACAACAGGAGGACGACAACTGTTGCTCGTGTGTTGAGTCTCAATTTTAGCTCCGCATTCACGTGGTTGGAGCAGAATCTGCTGGAAACATCATGAGAACATGGATCCATCCTGCCCTGTTCAGGCTGCTGGTTGCATTGGGGAAGGATCGCTTATCCCAGTCCTACGAGAGCTGCAATCCAGTAGATTTTTTATGTATCCTGCTCCAACACACCTGACTCTATTTAGAGAGCCATAATGCAGAACTTGATAGGCGGTCGGATCCATTTAACTTGATGCAGCTGAGCTGAATAAGGAACCCTGGTGTCGGAGATATTTTACTTTGGACCTCCTCAGTGCCAACATGTGGCGGTTTAACCATCACACCCTACCTGAGTATGACCACAGTGTAGCATCTTCTGATGGATTCTTCCACTAAAACGTACAAACTGGTTTCTTAAACATGACAATAGCTGGATTGCCATCATCCCAAGCAGCAACCTCCAGCGCTTAAAAGTGAAGCCGATGCGGAAGTGTATAAAACTGCAGTTCCCCCTTCATCCACTAGGGGCTCCAAAACAGAGCGAATCCCCATAGACTTCCATGTTAAAAAGACCAACTTCACAGCAGAAATAAACATGTTTACAGCCTGGTTCAAAAATCCATTTTAGGTTTAATAGGTCAGGTTTACCTTCATGACAACTGTGGGGGGACTGAATTTTTTTCTAACTCGCCCATTTAAAAGTAATTTAATCTCAAAGTTCGGCATATTTAGAAGCGTGTCTTTTTGATTGACAGGTACCCGATCTACCGCTTCGAGTCAGAAGAACGTAGAACAACCGCGGTTTTTAGCCAGTTAACAACGTGACTTAGCTTTAGCCCACTTACCTCCGTTAGCGGGTTACCTTCTGTTATCTCCGGTTTAGCTCGGTTAGCTCTTAGCTACAGAAAGCTCGGAGTTTGCTCGATGTCAATCATCCACCATGATGCTCACAGCCCCCCTCTTAGCTCTTTGCCCATATTTATATTTTCTGGGCGAGACAACCCTCATGTCTCTGCCAAGATGGCGATGGTTGGAACCGCCCACCGAGCTTCAATTCAGCTCTTCAGAAATCTGTGGATGACATCGTGGAGGCTCCATCCTTCTCTTTAGATATCATATCATCATCCCTAGACCAAAACCTAAATATCGCAATATTTGTCACATGAGCAGCCGTTTTAAGTAAAGCTGGCGTGGTTTGTATGAACGGAGGAGACGGAAATCTTTTTACAAATAATTCAATATAAAATATAATTTCTATTTCACTGTTTGACAGCAGACAACAATGAAATTGCAGTTTAACAGGGCTCTCCTCAGCAGAGAACCGGAAACCCTGAAACGCCCTGCGGACGAGTTTTTTATGAGAATTTCAGCTAATGTGCTAAACACCATTCAACAGAAACACCTGCAAATCGTAACTGTACTTTAGTTTTAGAACTATTGCTTTTATTTTACAATAAACTATAATGGAAATGCAGCTAATGGGTTCACCGACCTCCGACGACCCCCAGAGTCCCCAGACCTCGATGCACCAGATCAGCTTTGGGATGTGGTGGAACAGGAGATTCTCATCGAGGATGTGCAGCAACTGTGTGATTCTTCATTTCAACATGGAGCGAAATGTCTTCTTCTAGCACTAAGGATGAGTCCGAGTCGGCACCAGCAAGGTGTTCCTAAAAGTGACCAGTGAGTCTGAGATATAAAACCTGGCATTGTTCACCTCAGATGAAGATCACATTTTCTGAATAATTAAGGTCACTCCAAACAGTTCACCTGCATCTACATATTTTCCATGTATGGCCTGCATTATGTGGCGCCACAAAAATGCTCAAAACAGCAGCAGCAGTGGGGTTTTACAGGAAGCTGTTCTCCACACTGCAACGTTGCTCCTTTACATGGCATGAAAATTACAGGGTTGTCGGCGTAGCTATGGCACCTACACTCCAGCTATGCTGCACGAGAAAATTAATCCCTTTCAGCGTAGCTAATCTTATTTCTCCAACTGCATTTGTTTCTGTAACAGACGGAGAGAACGGAAAACAGCAGCTCGAGAGAGAAATGGAGAATAAGAAGCCGGCGCATTCAGCTGAGAGATGTTTCTCAATTTACAATCAATTATGGGTTTTTTTTTCCCCACTTTGACCTGTTTTGCCCCTTTTATAGATGGAAAATGTACCAATTGGTGGAACAGCTATACTCTCGTAGGGAAATGAGGAGTATGTGTTATTCAGAGAGCATTAGAGCCAGCGAGTTTACCCCCTCCCTGTCAGAAACAGCGTGTGAAAGGAAAAGAATATGAGGAAGAGGGCCTGATTGGGTTTCTAACACGTATTCATGGAAGCAAAGTGTGCTTGTATTGTTCCCCTCTCGCCCAGGGTAGGCTGTGAAAGAGAGCGACAACTTTGCTGCTCAATAGACAAAAACGAAAGAAAGGGAAAGAAAAAAGGAGTGAGAGTGGGAGAAAGTGAGAGTTGTATGAGGGGGTGTAGGGGGGACGAGGAGGCTCTCAAGCTGGGTTTTGTTTCAGGGTCGATGTTCGCCTTGACATGTGCTACAGTCTTTTTGACCTCGGTGTCATGCATTATTCTTCCTATACATTCTCTTACAGCTTGACAGGCTCTGATCACGCCACACTGAGACAATGATGGACTACCGAGTCAAGTTGTCTGTGGTGGTAGGCTGGAGTTTGTGCAACAAAACCTCCAGATATCATCTCAGATTCAATGCAGTTCTGTACATGTTCTGTACTGCGACATCATACTTCATTATTAAGATGTTTGCAACTAGTTTGGTTTCTCAGATGATCATTTGGAGTAAGAACAAGAGTTTACTGAACACGTCGCCCAATGCACCGACGACACTCATGGATTTTTAACAATAAGAACAAGGAAAGGCGATAAAAGCCTATTTATGATATTTCGTCTGTCTTCTGCATCATATAGGTATTTCCCGACAGCAAACAGAGTAGTACCACTGGAAACTGGCTCTAATGTTATAAATTTACCTTTATTTATACAGGTAGTCCCATCGAACCACACAATCTCGTTTGCAAGGAAGACCTGTTTACCTAACATGCATGTCTTTGGGCGGTGGGAGGAAGCCGGAATACTTGTACAGAACCAGATACACATAGACCATGCAGACTCTACACTGTTTGAATCTTTTCAGCAAAGACTCAAACCAGCGACCTTGTTACTGTGAGGCCGCTAACCACCAAACCACTGTGCAGCCCAAAATAAGTACAGCTGAAATGTTACCTATTGTGTAAAACCGTCATCGGAACTCAGAGGTTAATTCTGAACTCTGGTGGATGCGCTGGCTAATAACCAAGCTAACATAAGTGAAGCATCAAAGTTTAAAAGGCAGCGAGGTTTGGAATGGAAATTCCTATTTATGAATGTAAAAGGATAGTAAAAGATCAGTAAAGATGTATCCACACCAGCCCTTCGTACCTGAACCCCCAGACATGCATCCAGGAAGTAAAAACAAAGGTCTCAGTTCACGTAAGCGAACCAGAAAGGGTTCGTGGCAGAAGTTCTCATGTATTTACCAGCAGATGAGAAAGTTATCTTCTTCATTGTTTGTCTCATCTTCTTCCTCAGTAATTCTTAATGCAGCGCTGTCTCAGGCGAATCAGATCTGAAGAATGTTGCAACCCCAACAGAAAAGAGTCCCCAGTTGCAGAGAGTCCACGATGTCATCCACAGATTTCTGAAGAGCTGAATTGAAGCTCGGTGGGCGGTTCCAACCATCGCCATCTTGGCAGAGACATGAGGGTTGTCTCGCCCAGAAAATATAAATATGGGCAAAGAGCTAAGAGGGGGGCTGTGAGCGTCATGGTGGATGATTGACATGGAGCAAACTCCGAGCTTTCTGTAGCTAAGAGCTAACCGAGCTAACCCGCAGATAACAGGAGATAACCAGCTAACGGAGGTAAGCGGGCTAAAGCTAAGTCACGTTGTTAACTGGCTAAAAACCGCGGTTGTTCTACGTTCTTCTGACTTGAAGCGGTAGATCGGGTACCTGTCAATCAAAAAGACACGCTTTTAAATATGCCGAACTTTGAGATTAAATTACTTTTAAATGGGCGAGTTAGAAAAAAATTCAGTCCCCCCACAGTTGTCATGAAGGTAAACCTGACCTATTAAACCTAAAATGGATTTTTGAACCAGGCTGTAAACATGTTTATTTCTACTGTAAACGTGTTTATTTCTACTGTAAACGTGTTTATTTCTGCCGTGAAGTTGGTCTTTTTAACATGGGAGTCTGTGGGGATTTGCTCTGTTTTGGAGCCCCTAGTGGATAAGGGGGGAACTGCAGTTTTATGCACTTCCACATAGGCTTGACTTTTAACTGCCAGAGGCTGCCGTTTGGGTTTGATTAATTTCCCAGCATATTAATGACTTTATATCACTAGTTCTGTTTTAAACAGCATTTCGTAAATTCTCCCCAATCCTTGTTTCCAAATCACAGCCAATACAACTGAAAAGCAGCAAAAACTGGATTTCTGACACTTGATTAAACACTCAACAATGTCAATGAATACAGCTGAGTGCTTACAAACTGAGCTGTAAACAGTGATGTTAATGCAGCGTTGTGCGGTCCACTGAGCAGCGTTCACAGAGACAGAAAATATATTTTTGTTGAAAATCTAAATTGCATCTGGATTTTTAAACATGAAGGTCCAAACATTTAACAAGTTAATATGTGAAAATACTCACACAAACAACTTCTCTGTAGTAAATTCTTATTGGAGGCATTAAAACTGCAAATGTGATATTAAACAGAGGGTTTTTTCACTGAACGGGTTCCAGTTTTGGACGTGTATAGCAGAATTTTAATTACATACTGCAATAAAAACTGGTAAAGGAAACAAATTTTGAGAAACCTCTAGAATATCACTATCATGAGGTTGTTTTTTCCAGATGTGTTGATACAGAAGGATATTGCAAAGGTGTAACAGAAACAGTTTTTTACAGTTGTTGTTTTGAAATGAGGTCGCTTAATGATGTTCGCATCCACTGGATGTATAAGCGACCAATCGGAGAAGGCATGTTGGCCTGAGTCAGTCACGAGTTACAGAAGCGTCCCTCTGTTGCTGCGCCATATCTGAGCATCTTATTGTCTTATTTTCATCTGCTTCTTCAAACTAGCAGCCAGCTAGGGGGTCGTATGACCAGTTCATTTCAGGTAAAGATGGCCTTAACAGCAGTCGTGGGAACCAAAGTAGCTGCGCTAAAGGAAATTTTTTTTTTATCTCCTAGGCCTGTCACGGTAACAAATTTTGCCATGCGATTAATTGTCCCAGAAATTATTGCGATAAACGATAATATTGCGCTAATTGATTATTGTTGTCATTCTGAGACAATTTTCAACTAAAATAACAATAATGCTTTAAAAATGCAAGTACACCCTTTTAAAGATCAACATACTTTAATTTCTAAAAAACATTTAGCTGGATGTGCGGACTAGTTTATGGTCATCCAGTCCACGGTCTGCTGAAACACATCAGGATTTCTCCTGGGGTTTTGGCAACATGGTTATCTGGAACATATGATCGCTAAACACCATGTAACATAGTTACATCATCTATGGTCATAAGGGGGACATGTTTGGACTTGACCAGAGGTGGAATGATAAAATTGAACGTCTTTGATCGCCTTTAATATGTCATTTTTCATGTCATAGTAAGACTGCGAAATTGCCGTTTGTAACATGTATCTTCATCCAGGCGATTCCTACTGGCTGCGAAATGTTTGCAACAGTTTTCAAAATGTTGCCTTTTTAACAACGTTAAAGAGCAGCATAGCTTTACCAACTATGTGTGAGTGCACGCCATGTTGCACTGTCCTGTTGGTAGCTAATCTGTTGGTCAAACACCCCAGTGATCATGGACTGTCGAGAAGCTGGACCTAACCTGTTTGTGATGATCTTTTTTTCCCAGCTGGAAAAACTGCAGTTGATGTGTAGAAGGAAGCTTGTTTTATTGCCATGTTTTGTTAATATTGTCTTTAAAAAAAAATGTGACAGTCGAGAAAAGAAAGACAAATGAAAATTCTTGCATCCAGCAAATTTATTGCGCACATTTTTTCTTATTGTGTGATTGACTTATTGCGACAGGCTTAGTATCTCCATCCTCCTCAAAGTCTTGCAGAACGAGATTTTACAAGAATAACACCTAAAAATTGCAATGTTACTTTATCGAAACTAACAATTCCTCCTCTATTTTCAGAAAACTGTCATGAAATGAGCTTATGACATTTAAACTTTAGTAAACTATCAGTCTATGATGGACGCCGTTAGGGGGTGGGAAAATGGAATAAAAAATTTTTTTAAAAAAAGATAAAAAAAATCTAGGTTTTTTGCTTCACAATTTTAAAATAGATTTTTTTTTGTTTGTTTGTTTGTTTAAAAAATTGATATTTCTTTTCAAACAAATAAATAATCCATCATGAGATTTTTGTCATTTTTCCAGTTTTTGTTGATCTTTTTACTTGTCTTCTTGGGCATTATGGCGGCAGAATGATTGTCTGGCTGCTGTGTTGTTTTTTCTTAGTTTAAATCAAGAAAAATGTCGATCAAAAAAAGTTTTATACATTTTTTTTGTTTTTAATTTACAAAAATCTGCAAAATCAAAGAATCGGCACCCAAAAAGTCGGACAAAATCTGGACAAAAGCATTTTGTCACAGCCCTAGTGGCTTCATTAACTTTATATTAGCAATAAAAAAAGAATCTTTATTCTGCTGTATTTTGAAAACGTTGACATTTTTGTCCATTCAGAATGTGTTCAGGAAAATAATGACTTGTCTGACTTTCCATCGACCTGCAGAAGCTGAGGATGTGGACTAAATGTCACCATGGCTTGCCCCAGGCCGCTGCTCCCCGCCTCCCCCCTCACCTCCCTCTCAGTGACTGACAGCTATCTATCGTTGTCAATCATCAGCACCTCCCTCCCCTCAGCCCAACCCCTCACGGTTGTGCTTGGGGCGATTCAGCCCAGTGCTTGGTGCAACACTATCAGATGGCATGACAAATTACTTCTCCTTGGCCTCATTACACACACATACACACACAAATACACACTTACAACGCTACAAAGCAGACAGAGAAGGAAGTGGTCCAAACATATCACAGCTCCAAAACCCTAAGCAGACGTAAGACGAGTCAATACATATAAAATCATCCAGACTTGCTGCACAGACCCTCTAATAATGGCTCGTTTCAAAGGCTGTAAATGTTTCTAAATATTCACCCCTTTTTCTGTACGCACCCCCATTATTGATTGTCCTTATCTGTCATAATTCAGCACAGTCTGAGCTCACTGCAATCATTCTTCACTGATAGACTGAGAGGAGGAGGACGAGGAGGAGGGGGGCGTCTATCAACTTGCAATGAAAAGCAGAGATAGTCTTCGTTTCTATAATTTCCATTTTTGCCATCTATAGAATGAATTCTGCAGATTCACATGGTTCAATGTGATCGCTACAACATCTGGACGTGGCAAGGTAAAAAAAAAAAAAGAAAAAAAGAAGAAAAAAAAGGACTTTTTTTATCTCAAACATTCAGATTTTCTCTTCAAACATTAAACATCCTTCTTTTCTCCTCCTTCTCAGGTGTTCCTTCAGTCAGTCTTACATGTTTGCCCTTTATGGTCATCCACAGGCCACCACAGTGCATGCTGTGAGTATGTTCTTTCTTTTTCATGGACACCTCTCTCCTGTTAGGAAGCCTCAGGGTGCTACGTGACACCACACGAGATACCACTCCTTTTGACCCGAATGGTTTTCACAGTAAACCACAAAGCCAAATACAACTTATTTAAAGTTTGTGTGGTGTTGTGGGTGAAATCGCATCCAGACATCTATTTAACTTCACGTTTCTAAGCATCATCACTTTACAAACCAAAACACAGTCACGTCCAACCTGTCTCTGACCAATCACATGCTCATTTTTCTCAACACTCATCCTGCTGAATGTTGCAGAGTTTGAACCATTTACAAACAACCCAAAATAGATCCCTGTTGGTCTAAACCTGCTTTAAATATTTCTTTATGTTTGTTTTCTTCTTCATTTCCATTCAAATGATGATTTAAAGTTGAGAGGTGGCAAATTTCTTTGAAATAAGTGGCGATAATCTCACAGGAAAAACAAACATTCTGGCTGGAATTACCAACAACATAGATAAATGTCAGGCCCTTTGGTTACACGTTAACCCTTTATGGAAACTGACTATTTTTAATCACTTTGTTTTCTTTTATATTCAGCATTTTGTTTATGTAACAACAGAATGGAGGTGTTGGTACACACCTGAAGGACAATTTAAGGTTAAAATCTCTCATTTCAAGGTATTTCAATGAGTGTCCTATAACGGGTTAAATAAATAAGCTATCTAATAACCTTGTTTGGCACATGTTTACACACACACTGCGTATGAAGCAGCTACATGAGTCATGGCAGAAGGTATCTACCTGTGAAAATCAGAACCAGGTGTAGATCTCCGCTGAACGGCCGGTACAGTGCTGCAGCTATTCACCAGCTATCGCCTTCTCCAGCATATTCCCATATTACTTATATCTAACCAATTTCTTCAGGGCTACTTGAGCACCTGGAGGGGGGTGAGGGCAGTTAGCAGATATGGGATTGGGTCTCTACCTCTTCCTCCACTGTGGTTATTGTCAACAGGGTAGCATTCATGCCTAACAGGGCCACCAGAGGTTATCGCTGAGCCAGAGTGTGTATGAGAAGAGGAAATCTAGCTGCAGGAAGCCCGACGCATATCGTTCTGTGTAGCCCTCGGGGACCAAAGAGGGGACGCCCGTACGCCGTGCCTGTATAGCTGTCTGACTGTGTGTAGTGAGGGGGAAAACTGCAGTTGTGTGTTTTGCAGGTGTGTGCAGAGGAGGAAAATTGGCTGAGGGGACGGAGAGAAAACTGAGCAGTGCAAATGTTCTCCTTAAACAGTGAAAGTGCAGATATGATTCTGCAGGGCGAGGAGGAAAATAGGAGATATTCAGCTGAGCAGCGATACTCAAGCCAGGGGGTGTCAAAGGTAAGACCCCGTGGCCAAAACCTGCTCGCCAGAGGGTCCAGTCTGGTGACGTTAGCTGCAGATTCCTTATTGTTAACATGAGGTTGCATTTTGTTTAAATACAAACATGATCAAGGCAGGGGGACGTAACTTCTGTCTTTTATCACATAATTCTCCTTCTATGTTTGTGTCAGAAAGCAAAAAAACATCATTTATATCTTATTAACTCCAGTTCAAACCATTTTAATCAAGACTTGGTGCAGTGGTGGTCTAATATCTCCTAGATCAAAGTTCAAGGAGGAAAATAAACCCGTTTTTTATACATAATTTACGTTGTTTCTCATTTTCTGTTGCATTATGAGCCGAGTCATCCTGCTGGTCAGGATATCTACACACATTTATGTCAACAAACAGGTATGTGGATTAAATTAACCAGAAATCACTTGAAAATTTGCTGTATTTATAATGTGAAAAACCGTATTTTTCAGCTCCAGAGAGCTATGATTGACTGTTAAAGTGTTGCGTGTGATTAATAAGTTGTAATGCATGTGTAAATGATAAACTGAAGTAAAAATATTGTTTAAATGATGCTTGTAATTGATCTTCTACAAGGACAACTCATTAAACAAGCATCTTGATTATATATTTGTATCTTTTTGTACCAAAACACAGCAGAAAATGTGGAGTTGTTGTTATTTATAAGTTGCTATGCTAACGTTTCGCTCGCCCAGCCCAAACGAGATCAAACTGCGCCGTTTGTGGCACCTGAACTAAGACGGGTTTGGCACCTTGACACCCCTCTCCAAGCCAACAAACTAGTACATCCTATGTGTTCAAATCACTCCAAGACAATGCAAACACACACCTAGCAGTGGCAGTTAGCTGAGCTCCCAGCTGGTCGTCAGGCTGAGATACCGTCTCATCACACACACATCGCAGCCGGAGTTAACGTCTCATGAAAACCACCTTTTTTTTTTTTAACCACCTGGCTGGAGAGTTTGTGCATGAGCACACGCATTTCCCTGTCTTCTTGTGTGTTTCCGCCCTCCCCCACCTCAAAAACTCTGTAAACACACGTCCACACTGTTTCCTGGGATTAATGGCAGGTCTCTAAATAAGGCCAAATGGAGATGTGGATGGGAGGGGAGGTAAGTGGTGAGAAGGGCCCAGCAGTGGCTGCCTCTTACCTTTTTGTTGTTTTCTTTAATATCCTGAGGATTGAGCGACTTGTAGTCTCTGAAAAAACAGTGAGGAGGGTTGGAGAGGAAGAGGAGGAGGGCAGAGGAACAGAAGATAGAGAGACACAGCAGAGAAAAAGGTGCGTTTAAATATGCGTCACATGTAATGGTATTAGAACTGTAACGTGCAATTTCAGAGCAGTGCAATCAACAGAACTAATAGAGTGGAAAATATGTAAAAATAACACACTGGAGTGCAAAGAAAGAGGAGCATAAACACACACATGTACACAGAGCAGAGTTTTAAATGATTATCTTCATGTCTGCTCTTTGATGGGCGTTTGCATGTTTCACACACATTTAATGGTAAACGTTTAAGGAATCACACATTGACTGAATACTTAAAAATAACAAGCAAACGAGATAAGTGTTAACAGAACGCAGAACACGACCGGTTCTGTCGGTTCGTACATTACGTCCGGTCGGAAGTGGTGCAGGAGGGCGCAGAAGGCCAGCCCGTTCCTCCAGGAGGTGGTGAAGTTGGTGATCTTCACCCCGCGGTAGTTCTTTGTGACCTCACGGCACCAGGCCAGCAGGGATTGGCTGGCGTTGGGTTTCCCTCCGAGAACTGGGCTCGGGACCGGACTGGGCTGCAGGCAGAGGGGAGAGGACGACGACAAGGAGGTGAATGGAGACATAAACAAATTTACTTTCTTTTTTAAATATTTCATTTGTGCTTGTAGCAGCTTCCATCCTCCCCCTTCCTCTACCTTCTTTATTTCTCAATAAAATGTTATACTTAGCATCTAATTAGCATCCCATGCTGGCATATAATCAGCCTGCACATGCATGAACGTGCACACGGGCAGACACACCCCGTAATGAAGGGTCATTCAGAAAGCAGTGTATGACCGTGAATAATGTAAACATCTTATTAATTAGCTCCGCCTTTGAAGTCTTATCTGGGTTGAAAGCGTTCGCCATTAGGAGCCTTCCCCTCTCCCAGACTCCAAATCCCACAAATCCTTGGTAGTATGGAGACACTGGTCTTCCTCCGACAGCCAGCAGAACCAATGCTATTCTGATTATTCAGCTGGATATTCACTAATCTGGTTATGGAGGGCCTGATACGGTTAATTCTCTCAGATCATTCTGAAAGAAAATGACAAAAGTGTCATAGAGATTTGATTAAATCCATTAGAGGCCAGTGATCAAAACGTCTGGAATTTGTTTGAAATCCAGGAGCAAATTACTTTTGTGTGCAAGACAAAGACATTAACGTTGGACAAATAAGATAAATTCATCTAATTACACGTTATAATATCTTTAAGAGGGATGTCTAAGTTTAATCAAGCTTCCCACCCTGAGGTCATCTTTCTTTTTCACTTCGTTTTGATTGTCCAGTTTAATCCTGTGTGAAACTGAAACAAACTTCCCAGCATATGATTGCTGAGTTTAACCTTTTAAAAGCTGCAGCAAGTAAAAGACGTGAGCTGACCATCAGGACTAGTCAACCCAGTTTTAAGCCACACAGTGGAGACGCTCTGGCCTTCGTGAGGTTTGCGGTGGCCATCCGACCCCCTCTGCTGGCAGCTTTTTGCTACTGCACGAGCAGAAAATGAAGTCATGCAAGAGGCAAGACTGGAGACACATTTGTCATTTGAAATTGGCAAGGAAGAATTACCGAAAGAGGCTGAGCATACTCCAGCTCGATTAATCCTTTTTGAAGAACATGTGACAACTTAAAGAAGGTTTGGATGGGTTGCAGGAAGGTAAAAAGGGGTTTTGTTTCAATTGTAAATGAAAAATTAGGAAAAAAAAAGATGCACAAATGACGTAAATTAAAACAAGATGTTGAGACTAAATTCATCAGCAAATGTAAAGAGATTCTGTCAATAACAAGATCAATCATGTTCTGTTAATGAAAGACATGAAAATATAATGAGTTTGGAAAGTGAGAAAATAGAAACATGAACGGCATTAGCACAAAGATGCCTCCTGCTCATCTGTAGTTGCAGTTTAACCTGCAAGTTTGAAACAGAATAAGACGCCACGAGGCCCCAAACAGATGAAAGAGATGGGAGGACATCTCCAACAGCAGTTTCTAACCTTTGTGCCAGAGTGTGTGAGTGTGTGTGTGTGTCATGCAGTTCCCCACGGCGGTCTCGGTGCGGGGAGACGGTAGCGGGAGCCTGAGGGGCAGACACTTGACATTTCCGGCTCATCTTTAAAAGAGGGCCTTAACCTTTCCCCACAGCTTCTTCAGACACGTTTTAGGAGACCCTGACGATACGTCTGTGACGCCCAAACAAAAAGAAAAAACATTAAAAAGTCAAAGTCGGTACTGATTATAACCCTGCTGCAACTACTGGAAGTAGAAACGGACAGAGGTCTCTTCATTTTATCACTTTCAATCACACTCATCGTGCAAACTAAACCTGCTTGTATTCAGTGTTTTCTGTTGTTTCTCTGTGTGTGTGATTTTTAGTGTGGAGTGGGGTGTCTCCAGGCCTCCCCCCCCCACTTCTGTTTCTTCAAGTGACGGTTGAAAGTAGCTGTCTAATTTGAGCGCTCTAATTACCTGGGATTAGAGACCAGGTGCTATTAAAGCAATTAGGCACACAACACACTCCAGTGCTGCAAAGCCTGTATACTCGCCGGCAGAAACAACACACACACACACACACACACCTGGAAAATACTGCCTATGGTAAAATAAAAAACAAATATCCAAGTAAATGAACTGACTGAAAACAGACAAATACAAACATGAATGGTAACTGGAGTTGTTGATGAAAACGGCGAAGTCGGGGAGCTCTTCGCTCTACCCAGGATGTGTAAATAAGAGACACGTTTCCTCATCCCGACAGACACGCTGGATGCGAAGTGGTAAACCATCCCACCGACTCCTCACATCCAAAAAAAAAAAAAAAAAGCTGATGTAATTTTCTCAGTCTGACTGTTCCATTACGCTTTTCCCTGATAAAGGTTTACAAATGCATCTAGTCAATCAGGCTTTCATATGCGCCAAATAATAAACAAACAGCGTATCGTCTTCAGCAGGAGCCGGCTGCCTTTCCTTAAGACACAAACACCGGGAAGAGTGGAATTTTCATGAGGAGCAGAAATGCACCCTGACTTATCAAACAGTTCGCTGTCTTGCCTAAAGGAAGGTGTGCACATGCGTGTGTGTTTGTTCTCTTTTTTTTTTTTTTTTTTATCAGACTGTGTGAATGTCACACAGTGTGTGTGTGTGTGTGTGTAACACTGACACAGCCATGTAGCGAGCTCGGCTCCAGGGTAGGATTAGCAGAGAGTACTGCCTCGGCCCACAAACATTACACATTAAAAAATGAAAAGGCAACCTTCATTACTATCAGTGGCACATAACCTCGCCTCTTCCTCCTCCTCTGCTACTATTATACACAGCACTAACAGCCTGGCAGAAAATACAAGCTACTGACAAGAGATTCCATTATTCCTCATGCCTCAGTGTCAACAACATACATCTAACAGGGCAAAGAAAGGAAGGCGGTAGAAGGATGTTAGAGAGAAAGAAGGGGGGGGGGGGGGGGGGGCGTTAAGCTCAGTACATTAAAAGAAACCTGGTGATAGAAGCATCTCCGTTACGGCTGGTGTTTGGAGGATTTCTGCTTTCTAAAATGTGATTTTGTTTAAGAGTAATACAGTCTAAGTTGTAGATCTGGAGTCTAAGCAGGTCTAGTTTCACGAGAATATTAGTTATTTTAAAGAATTTGCAAAAAGTTACTGTTTGTAAAAGAAACGATCCAAAACAAACACATAAACCTCCCGATTCTCCAGAGGAATCTGGATAAATCTGGAAACAGGATAAATAATGACCATCTGAAATAAACAGACGTCACGTTGATGCTCGAAATGATGTCTATGTTGATTTGTGTATGTAAAGTGCCCTGTGACAACATTGTTGTGAAGTGGCGCTATACAAATAAAGTTAAATTGAATTGAATTGAATTGAATTGATGGCAGCAGAGGATGCAGCGATTAATCGAAAATAATCAAATGACATTCAGAACCAATAATTAATGTAATCTTGCTCATGTCAATTATATGAAATATTTAGAAATGTTCTTTTCTTTTAAATAAACAGAATAATATTAAATGAATGACTATATCTAAACTAATATAATTTATTTCACAATATCTGCTTTTATTCGGAAAATATTTGGCACAAAACAGGTTAGTTAGCTAAAAGTACGACAGTGAAACAACTGCTAATTAATCATAATTGATGTAACCTGCTCAATAATCAAGATTATATTTGAGGCCATGTAGCTCAGACAATAAGAGTGTATGTCAGACAATAAGAGTGTATGTCTCTTAACGCTTTGCCTCAGTGCACCCAAAACTACTTGGATTTCATTTTTTTTAAGGTGTTGAAAGATGGAAAAGAATTCATTCATTCATTCATTTTCTGAACCGCTTAATCCAATTCAGGGTCGCGGGGAAAGATGGAAAGTAGGAAAATATATATCTATATATATATATCTATATATATCTATATATATATATATATATATCTATATATATATATATATATATATATCTATATCTATATATATATATATATATATATTTTAAAGATGGAAAGTAGTAAAATAAAAATGGAAACTTTTTGATTTTTCTGATCCAACATGGCACAAAATGTTCACTCGTCTGTACTTAGAAAGATTTAAACTTTGGTGTGTGCTTCTTTTATACCTATTGTTGGCACCCTTACTCATCACAAATTAGCTCATTGTACAAGATGATTTTTGCCAGAATATTCTGGAAATCTTTGATTTCTCTATTCATCTCACAACTTTTTTAAAAAATTCTGTATCAAATTGTAAAAAACAAAAAAATTCAGCAAAAACAGATAGTTAAAAGAATCACAAAGGAAATATTTCTTTATTAGAAAATTACCTAATTGTTCCCACAAACTGACAAGAATATCTCATAAATTGATTCCCTTCATCTAATTAATCAAACAAACAAGTAATCATCGTGGGAAAGTCTGTTCACTTCCAGCAGTCTGGATCAGTGGTATTCTACATGAGGACAGATGCAGAGTTGGGGGTAAAAAAAATACTTCAGGCAAAGTTGTTGGGCCAAATTAAGACCAAATAAATACCAAAAAAAAAAGCTCACACGGTAATAAAGACAAGTAAAGGACTTAAACTGGCCTTTCTGAGTCATAAAAAAGATACAAGTCAAATGCTTTAAGTGGCAGCTTTGTCTCTCCCTCTGGGGCAAGACGCTTCAATGGAAACTTAACTGGCCTCAACCCAATGACATAAACCCACGACTCTGTGGAGAGGAAACAGCTTCCATGTCTTTCCAATCTCACTTCCGAGGCTTCAAAACACTGTCAGAGTGTCAGATTTGAGGAGGTGTTGAATCTCATACTCTTTAAAACTTGTAATCCGCTCAAGGGAGCCTAGAGCAAAAAAAAAAAAAAAAAAAAAAAAAAGAAAGAAGGAAAAGGAAGTCCTTACACACATACAGTGCAGCACATATAAACATACTAGCAGTAGCTATCCATAACAAACACACACTTGAAAATATTCACACTAGTTTGCATTTAAGAGGACTTTATGTCCGTTCTGCTGCTGAAAAACTCATCTGATTGGCTCGTCTCCACCTACCCAGATGCCCCATTATTTAATCAACACAGGCAATTAGTTTAATCCGCGCTTTATGTGACATCAGCACATTAGAGACGGACGATGTGGAAACAAGAGCGATCACGTCGCATCATCTTAGCCATGAAATTGTGCTTCTGGTTTCATACATTTGCCTCCGTGAGAGTGAAGGGGATGGAGCAAAGTCCAATAAAAAGTTCAATTATGTAAATGGAGATATGGAGTGGATGGAACAATAAGGAAATGAGGGAGGGAGGGGCTGACGACACGACGGAATAAGAGAGGAGAGCGAATGTAGCGTGAAAAATAATACACATTAACATACAAAGGAAATATGGCATTATGGGCGTAATCACACTAAGAAGGGGCTCCCCTTCCAGAGAAAGGGGTGAGAGAGGTGAGTGTGCATGAATGTGTGACTCTGCATGCAGATAGTGTTTCTGAAACGTCAGCCTTCATTCTTCACGTGAAAAACGGGAACCGGCTTCCTGGGAGCAAGAAGTTAAACTACTTCCTTTCACTCATCTTTACAGCATGAACTAAATATAAAAAAAAAACATGTAAATGCATTCATCGTGATGGAAATGGGGGCTGCTGAGTGATTCACTTCGCAGCAGATACGTCTCCCCATCTAGCAGTCAACTTGCAAGCCAAGACGGAGACCCTTTCGGCAGTTGGCTACCAAGATGTGAAATGCAATAATCGGGGAAAAAGCTGCTTCCGTTTCCAGCACCGGTTTGCTTCCAAGGCCTATTTTGCTCCAAAGGAAAAGAAAAAAAAAAAAACATAAGGCAGAACCGGAGAGCACAGAAACAGAAATAAAAAAATAAACCATTCACTGTGGAGGAAAAAAAAAAAAAAAAAGATGCTGGAATAAAACAGTTAGGAGGAGACGGCAGACGAAAAGCGAGTGTGCCAGCTCGCTGTGTGCCCAACCGCTCATTCGCTCGCCTGACATGCAACGTAGGGGCATAATGCGTTGTAAGCGATGGCTTTAGCTTGTCATGGAAACGGCAGTAGCATTACCCACACTCACGCCTCTGCAAATTAGCTTTGGCTGGGTGGGGGGGGGGCAGAAAGAGACGGTTTTAAGGCTGAGTGTGTGTGTGTGCATGTCATGGTGAGGATGGTGCGTGGTGCAGGGATACAGGTGGGTAGGACACGGATCGAACGCGCAGATCTCCAGAGGACGAGCTCGTCTTAAAAAGTTTTTTAAAAATCAGCTTTTCAGATTGAGACGAAACAAAAAAGTGGGGGGGGGGGTGCAGGTATAGATCTATACCGTATTAATCTCTCTTAGCTGCCATCTTCAACAAACAAATTAGAGGTGCAACGGATTCAGAGATCGGCTGAGCTGATAACGACGACATTTATCAATTAATCTAAGCCTGGGCAGGGAAACTCATTAAGGAGGCCACTTCAGGAATTATATTCTGCAGGTAGAGAGGACGGATGTGCATGTCTACGAGATGTGTGTGTGTGTGTGTGTGGAGGGGGGGCAGACGGCCATTGTCCAGCCCAGCGTGGGCTCCAAAGTGATGAGAGGGGTGATAGCACAGCCAATTAAAATGAACATAATTACAAAGTCACCTCTTTGACTCCTGATCAGAATACACATGCATCAACACACACGGACTACAGGAGGACGCGCACAGGCAGGGGAACGGAGGGACGAGCGTGACAAGACAGAAACACGGGGAGCGTATATCTGTAGAGAAAGTAGGAAAACAGAATGAGACGAACTTGACACAGTAGAGAGTGTGAGTTGTGTTAAGCTTCTTGATTTAGCTCATCTAATACCAGTCCACACCTCCATCACAAGCTACGTCAGAGTTTACTCTCCTGAATGTCTTTATTTCACTGCACAGCTGACCAACAGATGGAAGAACAACATTAGTAGAAGTAGAAGGTAATAAGTGACCCTGAAAACAATTTGACAGTGATCTGGGGTTGGACATATTCCCTGAAGACATGCTGGTCTTCAAACATGTTAAGCATCGGCTTGACGGAGATCAGTCACATCTGTACCTCGCTGCTTTTCCAACTGCTTCGTCAGATGACCAGCAGCATTGTTTTCAAAGTGCGTTTCCCCAAATTCAGCCATTCCAGGAGTCTCTATTGACCTCTGCTGAGAACGAGCTGTATGGCAGAATCCGCGACCAGGAGGAGGAGGAGGTTTCCCTTCATGTGGTCACAAAGAGAAAGATCACAGACTCACCTGTTTGAGCAAATACTGTACATACACAAGAGGTGTAAGTGGAGAAAGCGAGCGAGAAAGGAGAGAAAGTATGGAAACTAGGTCTGGACAATTAATCGGATTTTAATCTCAGTTATGATCTGGGTTTCCAACGATCATAAAAATAAAAGGGTGTGATTATTTTCCTCTCTGCAGTTTCCTCTCCTGCTGTCTTCAGCTGCTAATCGAGCGTCTCTGGCGTTGCAGCGCTGTGCTGTAAACTCCTCCCACAGCCGCTTTGCTTTCATTCAGACACTGTTGCCAACTTGGCGACTTTCTGACTAAATCTGGAGACTTTTTTTGTTAAAAGCGACAAATCTAGCAACTTTTACTGGAGTTATTAGAGACTTTTCTGGTGTTTTGGCGACTGACTTGAAGGCACATATTGTTCTGCAGTTACTGTAAGGAAGGAGCAGCGGGAGCCTCTCCCGTCCTAAAGCACTCCCAGGCGGCCAGTCTCAGTCGGCTCCGGCTGCAGGTCCATGTAGAATAACTGCAGTAGGTTGTGGAAGTTCACCTAAACATAGTTTATACCATTGTCACTGACAACTGGCTGCATTATTTTCCTAAACATAGTTCGGCGAGTTAAACACCGTAATATCCCTCCGTTACGGGGCGTTACCATAGCAACGCGTTAACCAGCTGGTTCAGATCAGCCGTCTTTTAACAGGTGAATGAGAGAAACGCGCTGCAGCCTGACAGCCGTTGTTTGGTATAAAACGTACATCCAGGCCAACGTAAAATAGTTCCTATATAAGCGGTAAAAGCGGATTAAACAACTCGGAACCGTGCATTAGACGGTTATAATGCACGACACGGAGTCCAGAAAACCACGATGTGCAGCGTTGTTTAAAGATACTGGATAATTGTGTTAAATGATCTAGATATCAATTTCAGTCAAAATAATCGTGATTATAATTCTTGTCATAATCGAGCAGCCCTAATAGAAACTCACATGGCTGGCAGAAAAAACCTTTAGAAAGTGATTTTTCCATGATATTGCATCAAGTGACAACCTTGCACGGTTTAAAGTGAAGCCTATGCGGAAGTGCATAAAACTGCAGTTCCCCCTTCATCCACTAGGGGCTGCAAAACAGAGCAAATCTCCATAGACTCCCATGTTAAAAAGGCCAACTTCACAGCAGAAATAAACATGTTTACAGCAGAAATAAACATGTTTACAGCCTGGTACAAAACTCCATTTTAGGTTTAATAGGTCAGATTTACCTTCATGACAACTGTGGGGGGAGTGAATTTTTTTCTAACTCGCCCGTTTCAAAGTAATTTAATCTCGAAGTTCGGCATATTTAGGGGCGTGTCCTTTTGATTGACAGGTACCCGATCTCCCGCTTCAAGTCAGAAGAACGTAGAACAACCGCGGTTTTTTGCTGGTTAACAATGTGACTTGGCTTTAGCCCGCTTACCTCTGTTAGCTGGTTAGCTCCTGTTATCGGGTTAGCTCGGTTAGCTCTTAGCTAGACCAATGAATACACTGTTGACTCCTAGGCGTTCCATGAGCAGAACCATGCCAACGGGGAATCATTTCCTCAGTCTACATCAAAGGAATACAGATTGGTAGTCTGTTCATTTCACAAAAAAGCCAAAGCTGCTCTCTGACATCCTGTTTGACAGCTTTATCCAAAGCACTGAAGGCTAAAAATATGGGATTAAAGATGTTTTAGAGGTTTCTTGGGGCAGGTTAGAATAATCTTTAGTAATCTATAATAATCTTCTGTTCTTCAGTTCCTTTAAACATGCTTCTATGTAAACCATTCATTCATTTTCTATACTGCTTAGTCCGGGTCTGTATTGCTGGGAAGCTGGGGGACCATCCCAGCAGTCATCGGGCAGGGGACACCCTAGACATATCGCCAGTCCATCACAAGGCTGTGAACCATTTAACCAGAAATGTAAAAATAATCCAAGAAAGAAAAACTCCATGTTTAACGGGAAAATACGATGCAAACAGACTGTTCAGACACATTTGGAGTGACACCATTCCTCCTTTTCAGCACCGTTTGGTCTGCTTGAGTAGAAAACTCCTAAAGGAACCAAAGGAAATCTTTTTCAGTATTCCCTTCCCAACTGAACCAAGTTTCCCAACTATCCTGATGTAATTTCCTTTTAAAATAATCACCTGGGATCAAAGTGCAACAGAGTCTGAAGGTTGTTCTGATAGAACCAAACCCAATAAGGACTGGAATGACCACATCGGTCCACATTAGTCCAGCTCCTGTCAGAATCCTGGCAAACTAAAGAAATGATGCCGATCTGTGATCTTCAAGTCAAAATGCAAACGTACATTTGCACCTAATAAAAAGCACATACCTACATACCATCAGCACCAGCCTAAAATAGGGGGGTGCTGAAGGAGGGCTTTACAGAGAGGTAATTAAAGTCTTATCATTTCTACACCCTACGTGAGTTTCCCCCCCCCCCCCCCCCCCCCCCCACACACACACACACACACACAGACACACACACACACACACACACACACACACACACTTAAATCCAAGCACACCATTTAAAAGTCAAATCACCGACTAATTCATAAGATACCTCCCTGGTCCTTTGAAATAATGAAATATGGTTGGTTTAATTCAATTAAAATGTAGTAGGGGCCACTTACGGATAAACAAAGGGGGGGTTGACATAACTCAATGCTGCTTCAAAAAATGTGTGGGGGGTCCCGGACCCACCGGAGGTCCAAGGACTTTTCAAGTGCATGGACTTCTCTCTCTTCACCCGAAGCCCCCTTCAACCTCACCCCAAAACCCTGGATCCTCCTGGGTTTAAGCCCACACACACCTGGAAGATGAGGGCAGATTAAGACCAGATTAAGATAAAGTTACCCCTTCTTCGGCTGCTATGTCATTCAAACCCGTGGCCTCTACAGCCACTGGATAGAAGGAGATGTGAGACAAAAAGGTTTGTTTCATTCACATATACACATGCACACAAACACACACACACACACACACACACACACACACAAAGGACTTTCTGGTCATCCTCATAAGCCCTATTAGTCTGCCATAGAGCCTCTCATAGCAGACATCAATCATGGAGGGATTAGTCAATTCCCTCTCTAAATGAGAGGCGAGGCAAACTTCCCTTCAACTCAAAAGCAGGTCTCCTTCTTTCAGAGATTACACAGCGATTTGTTTTCATTTTCCTCCATCTTCATCGTTTTCTGTTTGACTTGGTTTTCATTCCTCTCTCTCGTGCTCTGCGTCTCTCCTTCTCTCCTGCTTGCAGCTTGTGAGGTAATCCTTGGCAGATAAAACTAAGGAGGACTTACCCAAGGCAGATTACAAGCGGCGCTTTGCGGAAGGCCCTTTTACACCAGCCGGCGCGGGTATTGAGGAGAGTGAGCTCTTCGCAGTGCTTAACTTGTGAACTCGACATGCATCCAACAGAGGAAGAGGTGGAAAAATGATAGCCGCATTACAGAAAGTGGATCAAAATATCTCCCTCACAACGCCGCATATGTACACACAACACACAGATGCGACGACAGCGGAGGAAAAAACTGAAGCAGCCGCTGAGCCATAATACCACAGTTTTATTCATTCTGTTGGGATTTCTTCTTTGAAAGACTGAAATTTTAACCTCACCTGAATTAAAACTTAGTAAAATCCGCAGATTATAGAACAGTTTCACCTCAATGGTTAGAAAAGGCTCAAACTAAAGAGGCTGTTCTAGAAATGGTCATGTGTAGCTGATGACAGTGATGCCCTGCAGCCTGAAGCAACAGGAACCACAATGATGGGACCTGAACCTGCATGGAAGAAGAAACTGTGCCTCTGCTCTCCCACAAGATCCAATGACAGGACGCTCGCAGACTGCAAGTAAGGGTTGGGGAGGGGTCCACACTGGGAAAAAGCAGACATTGAGAGGTAATGATTTAGCCTTACTCCACTCAAGGATTATTCTCCTAATATTACACAGCTTATGAAAAGGCCAACGTGGCCAAGAGGAGCCACTGAGGCTTCAACGCTTTGGTCTCAGAAATGGGCCGCGATGCCCATTTTCCTGCCGACACCGATGCCAAACTCGGAAATATAAGAGACGCTGCACTCTTCTGGTCTTTTGACCAAACAGTACAGACGTGTTAACCGCTGTATAAAAAGCTGGTGACTTCTGAGACATTTCACCTCCACTTTTCTTCTTTAACCTCTTAAACATTAAAGGGTCTTTTTGGGGTTTCTGGTCAAAAGAGCAGTGATTTTTTCTCTCGATGTAATCCATCTTGGTATCTAAATGAAGCTAAATACCTGTGAAATCCCACGTGAAGAGGAGGCATCACAGCAGATGCCACTGTGTTAAAGTAAAATATGTTTCCATCAATCTTACCAGTCATCAATAGCAGAAAATATGGGGAAGTATTTGTAACCCTGAATCTATGTAACTGGGAAGAAAATCGTGATTTTTGGATGAGAAAATGTTATTTTAGGAAGGAAAATGAATGAATTTACAGCTTTTGACAGATTGTTTTCTTGCTCTTGCTGCTTTAACCGTGTTTGGTGGTCATAAAAAAGGATTATTAAAAGCTTTGTTGGTCCAGGGAAAACATGCTTAGCTTGCCAAAGAATATGTAAAATATAAGCAAAAATATCAGTTGATAAATTAGAGCCCACAAGCATCTTATTGCACTCTTATGGAGAGTAATATAGTGTGATATCATCGGCAGGCTGATGGTACATACACCTTGGAATGCACCGATCCAGCTTTTTCAGTCCCGATACCGGGATCTAAACTGTGGGTCTCTGCCGATATTTGCCAATATTGGAAATCAATCTGCTAAAACCGATCCAAAGTAAAGTGGCAACATTTTAAATAGAACACATCCGATGACCAGATGTCTGTTGTAAAGCTCACGACTTTATTGAACGTATTTATGTGACGGCATGCTGTACCTGGGTCCCAAATGGTCAAAAAGGCGGCGAAAGCCGATGTTTTCAACGACGGAAAGCGGTTGTGAATCCAAGATAATAAATTCCACCACCTTTGCTTTTGTCTTTGTTGCTTTTTGGCTGTTAGCTGGTAAGTTTTCATGTCGTTGCAAGGTGTCCATTACAGTCATCGGTTTAACCGAACTTTCTCCTTTCGCTTTGTCCAGTTGAATAAACTCTGCATGCTCTTTCACCTGATGCTTTATTAAGTTGGTGGTGTTATAATTTGCCAGCTTACCGCCACCTCTTGAAACCTCTCTTTTACATATGTTACATGAAGCCTTCTGACTAGTTGGAGAAGCAAGAGTATAAAATCGCCACACAGCTGATCCCTTTTGCCCGCTCCATGTTTTGGTTGCGTGACTGAGCAGTGTACGCGAGGTAGCGACGTATAACATGTGCAACGTGGCTGCACCTGAATGACGCTATGGATCGGTTGCATGGATCCGATATCTTTCCAGTATTTTTCCCTGGATCGGCTCAGATATCCGACACCAGTATCCAGGAGCGCCGCTAGAAATTTTGGGCCCTATGAAAGACAATGATATAGACCCCACCACTTGTTTGCAAATTGTTTAACTTTGTTTTTGCTGCAACTGCTTATTACAGAAGCTGGAGACTCCGGGTTTTGTTATTTTAAATAAAAAAGAATTAAACAAAATGCAACACTTGTTTATTTTTTCAGAAACACCTGACGACATGTGTCAAGTTTTTCCTGTCCAAACCCGTCGCTGAACACGCTGAATATGCACGTGAAGGCTCAATTTATTTGCCTGATACATTAATACATTACATTAATATTATTTTTTTGTTTATCTGTTTACTTTACTGTTATATTTTCTTATAGCTTTTGAAAAGATATATATATTTTTTTAAGGAAGGGTTTATAATGTTCTTAGAGTTTGCACATCATCTTGGCCGCCTATCAAGTCGTGGGCCCTTGGAATCTTCCTAACTTTTCCTCTCCATATGGCGCCCCTGCCAGTATCGGATCGGTGTACTCTTACATACACCAGACAGAAACACGGCGGCCAATCAACTTGCTTGTATATATAAAACTACAAAAACACAGAGGCCAGAAAACCGTCCAACTTTATCCAGCGAAGCCAGTTTTCCAGTTTGGAATCGCTCTGAACACTGGGGTGAAACTCTGCCATGTGAAGTACAGAAGCATGTGGACAAAAGAGCCATGTTGTGTTTTAAATAAGAAAAACAACATCAGACTGTTCAGATTTGACAACAAGGAGAAAATAAATCGAAGAATTCAACCTGAAATCCACAGACTTCAGTGTTTTGGCTGCAGGTTGCATCTCGTAGTTGGTAGGTGAAGCCGTTCCTGCTTAAATTTGCGTCTTTGCATTAGAATATAGAGGAGTTCATGTTTTGATGTCATCTCAAGTGTTAAGCTTCCTTGTCAGGTTATAATTATAATTCTCCCTGAGCAGCGAAGAGAAGCTGGAATTTAAAAGATTAAACTACAAACCGAATCACAATATCCATAAAAAACACTGCAATTACAGTTTTTTCCCCTAAATCATTCAGGCCTTAATTCATTATATTTATGGAAACTTCCCGTCTGCATACGATGTCATTTAATTTTCCTCTTTGTGCCTATGGATACACCCCACTTTTAATTGGGGATTAGCATGTATGGCTAAAGGACTGAACTGTTTTGGAAACCAGAAATACACGCAGCTCCCTTTTAGGAGTGTTTTATTTGTCTTTTGTATAATTTTATATCCGTTTTGTCCTCTTCTCATAACTTTTCTTAAAACACCAGCTCTGGTGTTTGAGGGCCACAATCCTGCAGGTTTTCAATGTATCCCTGCTCCAACACACCTTTCTCATATAAATCAGTCATCGTGCAGAAATTAATTGGCTGTTGGATCCATTTAATGGAAGGAAAGTGTGTTGGAGCAGGGATACATGGCAAACCCGCAGGACACTGGACACCCCTGAATCACATCATGTCCAATATTGTTGATAAAAAACAAAAAAACTCACAGTCAAGACTATATTTTCAAGTAATAAATACTACAAAATACAAGCTGTTGCAAAGCTGAACCTTATTTTTATCCAAGCAATCATTTAAAAACACGAAACCCACTCATTCTCTTAGATTTCTGACCTTCGGTGTGAAACGATGTCAAACTTATCAGATCAGATGAAATGACTTTGCAATGGATAAAACGATAACAACGCGAGAGACCTTGGAGCAGGCAAAGTTCAGAAGACGAGAGATGACGGTCCTTGTCTCTTGGGCTCCCCTCTGTCCTCTAAAAAAAACACCCCTCAGTCGTCACGGTAACCTCAGAAACACTTCGCAGTACGTACGCGGTCCTCTCCTGCCGCCAACCTCGGTGAAAGCTAATTAAGAAATACCGCAGCCTTTTGCGAACTCAATTAAATCATGTTAATTTATTCTAATTTCAATTTGGAGGCAGAGTGAACTGAAGGAGAGGCTGTGGAAACAAAGTGTGGAGGAGGAAGGAGAGCTCTGGCCTCTGCCTCCCCCAGCACAGGAGCTCTCACAACCTGAGAAAGTATTTAATTTGAACCCTTTGATTAACATTAGCAATCACAGAAGCACTCCAGCTGAAGGGGAAGAAGACATAAATCTGCTGTTGGTTCGGCTTATCATCCTCAGAAAGGATGAAGATTTCTGTGTGTGTGTGTGTGTGTGTGTGTGTGTGTGTGTGTGTGTGTGTGTGTGTGTGTGTGAGAGAGAGAAAAGAAGAGATAAACGGGGAAAAATGGCAAAATCAAGTATTTGAAATGAGAGATTTACAGAGAGAAAAGCTTATAAAAACCTGCAAAGCTGATCTATTTGCTTTTTCCTTCAGTCTATTGAGACATCACAGATACGTCATGCTAGAAAGTCCAGGATTAACTTTACTTTTCCTAAAATTCCAGTAAATATTAGGACAATCTGAAACTTTTTTTCTTTCAAACTTCAGACAAACGCCGACTTCCAACTTTTCTTCATATGAAAATAACGCAAATATTTCATGGAGCGGAAACTTGATGAAAATCCAAAGATAAGAGCATCTAAGTGTAGAGCGGTCTGACTTTAGAATAGAGATGGAGATAAAACAAAAAGAGGAGGAGAAGGGGATCACTGAATTACTGGGACGGTGGGGGGAGAAGAGATGGACTGAATCAGACCAGACAGAGCTCACAGCCCGCCCAACAGGAACTCCTTCTGTTCATTTACATTAATCCCGCAGACATTTTCATCCCTCCGTCTCCTTCACACACTCTAAACTTGACGTATCTGAGGATCTATATCTGCCAGGCAGGACAACGGACAGACAGACAGACCGCTGCGGGAGACACGAAGCATCTCATGGCGGATTCAAGAATCACTTTTAACAAACCAGGAGACGAAGATGCAAACATGAAAACGACCTAAAATATTCAAAAGGTGCTCAGAGGTTACAAAGAGTCAAAGAAAAGGCAGAAAATACCAAACCACGAGCATGAGAAAGTAAAGGCTGTGTGTTTGTATGTAAACCCACTGACCCTGTATATGAGATTTGCATGCACTGGTCTGACTGGCTGCTCGTGCATGTGAGCGGCTCAGCGTTAGCATAAATCGCTGGAGTCGAATGCATGTTGCATTGGCAAAAATCCAGCGTGTTAAGCTCTTTTTAGAGCTTAATGTAAATCAAATGCATATGTTTAATACCTGTGCATCGTGCAAGTGTGTGCACGCCATATGTCCTGTAGAGGCAGCAATTTTCCACAGGCTGGCGCTGAAGTGGGAGGGTTTAATGCAATGACAAGGCGGATAAAATCTACACCCCGGATAAAGTTTGATGCCAAGTCTGCTCAAGTGAAGACAAACAGAAGAAGAGTAAAGAAAAAGTACTAAACGTGCAGTTTTAGAGTCAACACTGACCGCTACAGCACCTCCAAAGCTTCTTCCACTGATGCACTAATATGAGAATTAAAACATGATCTAGTTTAAGAGTTCATGCTACAGGAAAAAAGATGCTGCAAACCATAGACCGTATATGAAAGATGGACGGAGCCTCCAGCGGTTATAAGTGAAGCCAATGCAGAAGTGTATAAAACTGCAGTTCTCCCTTCATCCACTAGAGGCTGCAAAACAGAGCAAATCCCCATAGACTCCCATGTTAAAAAAAACCAACTTCACAGCAGGAATAAACATGTTTACAGCAGAAATAAACATGTTTACAGCAGAAATAAACATGTTTACAGCAGGAATAAACATGTTTACAGCAGGAATAAACATGTTTACAGCAGGAATAAACATGTTTACAGCAGGAATAAACATGTTTACAGCAGAAATAAACATGTTTACAGCCTGGTTCAAAAATCCATTTTAGGTTTAATAGGTCAAGTTTACATTCATGACAACTGTGGGGGGAATGAATAATTTTTTCTAACTCGCCCGTTTAAAAGTAATTTAATATTTAGGGAC
Source organism: Telmatherina bonti (assembly GCF_933228915.1). Lineage (NCBI taxonomy): Eukaryota > Metazoa > Chordata > Actinopteri > Atheriniformes > Telmatherinidae > Telmatherina > Telmatherina bonti. Next base: position 36,240,931 of record NC_136629.1, read on the forward strand.
GTGTCCTTTTGATTGACAGGTACCCGATCTCTCGCTTCAAGTAAGAAGAACGTAGAACAACCACGGTTTTTAGTCGGTTAACAATGTAAATTAGCCTTAGCCCGTTTACCTCCGTTCGCTATTAGCTCCTGTTAACTCGGTTAGCTCTTAGCTACAGAAAGCTCGGAGTTCACTCGATATAAATCATCCACCATGACGCTCACAGCCCCCCTCTCAGCTCCACCTCTTTGCCCATATTTGTATTTTGTGGGCAAGACAACACGCATGCCCCTGCCAAGATGGTGATGGTAGGAACCGCCCACCGAGCTTCAATTCAGCTCTTCAGAAACCTACGGGTGACGTCACGGAGGCTCCGCCCATCTCTATATACAGTCCAAGGTGCAGACGTTTTAAACCCTTCCAGGTAGGCTGTAAACGTATAACAGGACACGTCGCCTTTAATTAGAGCGAGGTGTGTGCTTTCATCTTGGTTTAGCGATCGACTGAAGAGCTAGTTAAACGTTTGGTGGCGGTAGAAGGCTCGGTGTGTTTCAGGGAAGGTTATAACTCCTGCGGTATTTGCTCTCTGAACTGAGCCAGAAACTAAGAACAGATACATGCACACATGCAAGCTCAAGCGCGCATTTCCACTCTGTGCACGTTCATAATGTGGTGATGTGTTGGCTTCGTCTTGGCCCCTCATAGTGGGAATGTCTCCTCTTAATCCTTTCTGACTTCATACATTCAAAGGTCATCTCACAGCTCATGTGTAGGGCTGTGGCGTGTGTGTCACTGCCTTCGCTGTGAATAAGAACGAGGAAGGGAAAAAAAAAACAAAAAAAAAAACTATTTACACTTGCTGTATATGTCGACAAACCCTGCAGACCCATCTTGGCTGACTGTGAGCATCCCATCTCTCTCTACAGTTCCCATCTTCCTCCCACCAACCCTTCAATATCCTCCACATATTCTCCTTCAGTGCACAACGCCTCTTCAGTCTTCAGTTCTTTCTCCGCATCCCTCCCTCCCTCCAACCCGAGGAGGCAGGGGCATCTCTCGGCGAAGTGTGGCCCACCACAGGCCACTGGCTCTGGGTAATTAAAGTGGTTTAGGCCCCCTCACCCACAGTCACAGGCAACTGCAGCTGGGTGATAAAGGCACTGTGCCATAATTACATGGACGGCCAGCATCCCCGCCCAGCTACACTAAAACAGTCAGGAAGAGAGACCTGTGTGTGTCGGTTGTGTAGAAGTAACTGTACTTGTGTGTGTGTGTGTGTGTGTGTGTGTTTGTGTGCGCGCACAGGGGGTCAACACCCCCTTGTGATCACTGTGCTGTAGTTAAGCCCCCTGTGTTTAAGCTCCACGCAGGTTCATTGAGCCCCTACACCCTCCCACACACACAAATTTTAACCTCCAACCCCACCCCGCACCCCCAGCCAATCATTCCCCACCAGTGGTCTGACTCCTGCCGAGAGTGTGTGTGACCACCAGCCATTTAATTAGACCCAGTCATGATTTGCCTCATTTAAATAAATAAATAAACATATGAAAACACCCCAATAAACAAATACCTGCATTCAAATGAGCAGATAGAGAGTTTCATGAGCAGCTGATGAGACTGTGCAGGATGTGGACACACCGCCGCCACCACCGAAGAAATGCTTCGCTCGAAGCCACACATGCTGCACGGCAGACCGAAGAAAGGCCTCTAGTTTATTCTACAGATGTGGTGTTGATGCACCTCAAACTATCTGAAATTTAAAGCTTGTTCCATCCTCCACGAGAAGCAAAAACAAGAAAAAAACGTCTTGTCCGTCAGGTCCATCCATCCTCCAGGAGAAACACGTCTGCAGTGGGGAGGGATCACTGCAGGGGGGCGATGTCTGCTTTATGTGCAATGAACCCGGTTGTTACCTCCACCAGGTGATGTTTTTACCGCCGTCTTTGTGCTCAAGATAACTCAAAAGGTTACGGACGGATTTTTATAAAAACTTCAAGAGTTGTTGGAAATGTGAAAATGAAGAACTGATTAAATTCTGGAGGTGATCCGGATCACCGTCTGGATCCAGGAATGTTTTAAAAGGATTCTTTAACATTGTGCTTGGCGGAGGTTTCTGCTCTCCGAGTGTTTTTCTAGTTTCATATTTAACAAGCAACTTCGTCTGCGGCAGGGCGGGTCGTGCACGCGGCTGGGTCCGAGTGTTTTAATGCCACATGTAAAAATGTTGGTACTTTCTCACCACCTTGACCAGCTGTAGGGCTGGGCAATTAATTGATTTAATTGATTAATTCGAATTTACTGTTTATCAAGATTTATTTTTATGAAAAATCTGGATTTTTTTTTGCCCCGTCAGCACCTTTTGGGCTTCCGTACCTTATAGTGACGTTAGCGCACTCCCGCTGGTTTCCCACAGAAACACATAAACACAACATGGCAGCTAGCATCGAACAACAAGTTCCCCCTCTGTGTTTCCATTAGATTTTGTTGCTAAATAAAAATTATATTTGTACGTTTCGACAAACAACAGTTGTAATTTGTGGATGTTTCTATTGAACAGTGTTTAGCACATTAGCATCAAGTGTCGGAAAATCTCGTTTCTCTCGTGAGATTGTACAAAAATTGCGGTTAATGCAAAGTGGGCACGTAGCGTTATTTTAAGGTTTTCTACTTTACTTTTCTCCCTCACTTTCTTTTCTAAAACTCTGAAATTCGCTGTTGTTTATTCCACACAAGTGAAGTGAGGCCTATTCTGAAATGTATGATCAAAAGTTAAAAACTATCTCACAGTGGAAACGCACTAAATGTAAACATGTTGTTTCTTATGTTTACAGCGGCAGCGCCTGCGTCTCTTTTTACAATCTTGTTTAACAGCCTGTTTAGTTGCACTTTATATTCAGATAAACTCCTTGGCTGACTGCAATAAAAAGCATTTTTGAAAAAGAATTGTTTTTGATGTTTGTAATTTATTATTAATTTTTTCTTTACAGTAAGGGGAAAAAATGGATTAAAATTGGAAATTTTTTTTCGGCCATATCATCCAGTCCTAATCAGCTGTTTTATCAAAACTATCCGTTTTACCTGCAACAGGAAAAACGAACTGGAAGCAGTGACTCCGCTTCATGCTTTCTCCGTGTTAACCACGCCAACCTCACATGTCCGACCAATCACACGATACTTCTCGGAGCCCCGCAAGAAAAAAGTTTTGCCAGCCCGATGTGTCGAGAGCTGTCTTTAAACGCGTCTGCGAGAACAAAATGACGTCATTTTCTTCTCGGAGCCTCCAGAACAAGAAAAAAGTTCTGGCTTCTCGTGGAGAATGGAACAAGCTTTCTTCCCTAAAACGAATAAATCACTCACGTCAGCGTGTCAATAATCTAACAAACCTACTTCTCTTTTGCTTCCATCCAATATTTTCTAATCTATAAATCTGAAAAGAAATCATTTCATCGTGTTTTATAAGTAAAGCTGCTCTGTTTGCCTGCAACACATGGAACAGCAGATTTCCTGCAGACTGCTGCTGTGCGTTTATGGAGTTGTCAGTATGGGTGTGGATGTCTCCGACATGCGGAAACAGATTATTACAGTCAAATGAAGCCTGCTTACCTTGGGGGAGGAGGAGGCCAGCTCTCTCCCCATCACCACCGCCACCGGGCTGGGTCCACTGGGCTGCGTTCGCTCCCTGTCTGTTCCACTGCTGGGTTTGGAGGGTGGTGGACTGGGGCCGAGAGCAGCGCTGGTACTGGGGGGCGGGGGAGCCCTCCTCTTCTGGCTGCTGCCAACATCAGGAGAGGGGCCGGCGGCAGCGGCAGGCAGCTGTGCCGGGCTTGATGTCCTTGGCTCGTAGAACGGATTGGATCTGAAAGCGAAAAGAAAGGGTGAGATGACGGAAGAGAAGCAGCAAAACGGCAGCAGAAAATGCATTTAAAGGAGATTCCAGTGTTTTATTGCATTGTACAGAGATGTAGGAGTGTGAGGAGTGTGTGTGAGATGTGTGTGTGTGTTGCTTTGAACAAGCAACAGGTTGCGTGACACGATCAAACCTGAAACAAGGCTGCATGCCATTATAATGCTTCTATCAGGCTCGTTAAAACGGCTGCATTCCATTTCTGGATTCTTTTTCCAACATTAAATGATTTCTCTCTTTTTTATAAAATATGTAGTTTGAAACATTTTGTTTGGGTTTTCTCTGTTATACTTGTATTTTTTTGTTCTGTTGTTTGTTGTCGCCTTCTCAATGTTGCTTATTTATCTTTAATTTTTTTTATACATTTTTGGGAGCTAAACTTTAAAAGCGTGTTTATAACTTCTCCCAGACTTAAAATTCTTGTTTTGTGACAGTTTTTCTTATTTCTGCTGCAAATAACAAGAAGAATGAAGAATAAAATAATTCATATTTTTATTTTTATGTGTCTATAAATTATATTTAATTTTTCTTGAATAAATTTAACTGACTCTAAAAATAATAAATATCTGTTGTATAAGTCACATTTATATTTCTAATAACTCTTTCTATGCTTTATGAGTTTAATCAGTTTTACATATTTAGACCTTCATTAATGCTTCCAGATCACAACAGATAAAATCTATAAATATCTATAAAATCCCCAGATATTTAGTCCTAGCTTTCTAAAGATGGAAAATCAAATGATCACATCATGATCAGAGTAACTTTTGAGATCTAGACGTTATTTTAAATGTAGATACTGTCACGGTGGCGAGGAGGTGAGGCCCTAAATGTGGAGATGGAAGCCAGAGATTCTGAGTCTAGATGCTTTATTAAAATAAAACAACTTAACTGAGGGCAAACTATATGGGAAGACTACCAGAAGAACACACAATGGACCAGAAACTGAAACACTGCAGCAGAAGGGTATAAATACACACAAGAACACAACAGGACACAGGTGAAATGGATGAAACTAATGAGACCAGGTGAAAACTATGAACAGGAACTAAAACTACACAGGAAACAAGGCAAGGGGACTAAACAGGGAAAAACTACAAAATAAAACAGGAAACCAGAACTAAAGTCGAAACACATCATGACACATACGTGTACGCCATATACGCCATGTGTGTAGTAATCCTGATCATACTAACTATGTTTGAAGCCAGAAAGATAAAACAAGTTTTCCTTGTTTGTTTACTTTTTCATAAGAAACTCCAGACAGCTGAAAGAAAGCTACAATAATGCAGCTCAAACTTTTAAACAGGTCAGCTGTTTTTGTCATGTTTCATGATGTTTTTTTTTGTTATTTATCTCAAAATACTGAATAATAGAGGGGGGGGGGGGGGTGCTTTTGACTGACAGGTGTCAGAGATGCAAGAAGGCAAAGTGTAGCACAACTAGAGCTGCACAATTAATAATAAATAAATAATAAATAATAATAAATCTCATTTTCAAATGGCAACGATTAAAAAAACAAAACAAAACACGAATGTACCGCATTTCGAACTGGGACATCACCTGCATCAAAACAAGCGCTCCCAACAAATGACAACGGCGGATCCTTTCACCACGTGACGCAGATGCTGGCTGGTAGGAAAAAATTTGGCGACTTTCTCGCTAAATCTGGCGACTTTCCAAACCCCCTTGGCGCCTTTTCTTTGTTAAAAGCGACTAGCGACAAATCTAGCAACTTTTACTGGAGTTACTGGAGACGTTTCTGGTGTTTTGGCGACTGACTTGAAAGCACATATTGTTTAGCAGTGACTGTAAGGAAGGAGCAGCGGGAGCCTCTCCCCATCATAAAGCACTCCCAGCCGTTAATGTCAAATGTTAATTGTCAGAATATCAAATTTAACCAAAGGACTGTGTGTGAAATTTCTAGCTTCAGGTCCAAACCTCCTGTTGTTCATATTTTAAGAAACATACCTCTCATCACCTTGTGCACAGAAAAATATTGTTAAAAAATGTTACTATTAAAATTATTGCAAGGTTGTCCGTGTAAGAGAAGACGAGAGACATTTATTGTTTTTATGTTCAGTGTCAGCTCTTGCAAAGTGGATGTGTCAGTAATACGTGCAATAAATATTTATATTGGAAAAAAATCGTGAGAGAATCGTGATCTCAATTCTAAGCAAAAAAAATCGTGATTTTCATTTTATCCAGAATTGTGCAGCCTCAAGCACAACCGTAGTTTTAAGCCGGCTAACAGCACGCCTTAGCTTTAACCAGCCTAGCTCTGTTTGCCTCCATTAGCTCCAGGTTAGCCCGATTAGCTCTTAGCTACAACTGCGCTGAAGTTTGATGGGTGTCAATTATCTACTCGCTCAATCCCCCCCTCAGCTCCACCTCCTTGTCCATTTCCTGGAGCAATCCATGATGGCAACAACGGGAGTCGAGCTTTAACTCACCTCTTCAGAAACCTACAAGGGGCATCAGACTCTGTCCATCTTTATTCAGTCTAGATTGTTTTAATACTTGGCACAAACTTTTAAACATTTCTCTTGCAGTGACTGTTAAGAAATGCCTACAAATCTGAAGAAAAACCCGTCAAATCCAGCTCCAAAACTTGGACATTCCAACTGGGAAGTGAGATTTTTAGCAGAGGTGTTGGACAGGAATGGACTTTAACTCGGTGCACCAATAGAAAAAACATCTATTATCATCACGTCTAACTTCTCAGCGGTAAATAAAAAGGAAACCATTACTTAGAAGCAACAATGAAGCGCACACACAAGTGGTAAGTTAATAGAAGACGCAGGTGCACCGAGGTCAGGACTGCGTGACCTCATATCCTCACTGCCCAAGGTGGACTACTGACAGACGGCCAAGAACACGAGGACACGCACACACGCGCACCAAAATACACACATACCAGAATGTTATCAATATGCAGGCACTGAAAGCGGGGGCCATGGCCTTAAGACATTCACTCAACATGCAATAAGCAATCCCAAACAAACAAGAGAACTGGATAGTGAGAAACAAAATGATAGACCAGGAATGTCTGAAAGAGAAGGTAACCTAGAACCACTCGGTGTCAATCTCCCCGTAAAACGATAGAGGTTGGAAAAAAGACGGAACGAGCAGAGAGGAGAAGAAAAGCAGCAGACGTATAGAGAAGCTTTAATAGACCAGGAACTGGCTAAAAGACGAGTGAAAGGGCTCCAGTCAAAACACTCTGCTGCCCTCTTGAACTTTCCATTCTGCAGCGAACAGCTCCCGATGTACGAGACCGAGGAAAAGAGACAGCAGTCGATAACCTGCCTCTCTTTCAGGCAGCTGGCAGGACTGAAACATGGCTCTCTCTACAGCTGGATCTCTGCACAATGAAAGTTCAACTTCTTCAGCTCTTAGCACGTAAACTTCCCCAGGTGCTTTCAGATGCCAAACGTTTGCTACAAGCTTTGCAAAATCCTGCTTTAAATAAGTCTGATGCGACGTAGAACGGGAAACGTGAGGCGAAATAACAGTCTGGAGGAAGTTAATGGCATAGAAAGAGGGAAAGTATGGGGTGACATGTTGATAGGTGGGAGAGAAGGAGGGAGGGGATGAATAAAGGAGGAGGGAGACAAGGATGAAGAATGTGGTGAAACAACAGATCCCTTGTTCCTGTTGAAAGAGCTGCCTCGTCACTTTGAGGGGGGGGTTGTGAGGGTGGGGGGTGCTGCAGCTACAAATAAGTACCCCTCCACAAGGAGGGGTCTTACAGGACTTGGCCTGCAAATGTCACCAAACTTAGCCTCAAATAGTGCAAATGACGGTGATTTTACAGGAAAGAACCAAAAAAAAACCAAAAACAAAAAAAAAAAAAAACCATGAAGATTTCATTAAAAAACTAAATCTAGTGCAGAAAAACAGAAGTAAAGAGATCTTACTCGTCAAGCTCGTCCTCCTCGTTTTGAGAGGTGTCGGCGTATAAGTACTTGCTCATGTCGACCGGCCGTACACCTTTCCTCTGCCTGGGTTTGGGGGGTTCTGGGTCAGGCTGGGGATCCGTGTCCAGGTCGGGCTCGTCGAAGGGGTTCCCAGGAGGCGAGCGCGTCTCCGGTTCGTCCGGCTCATTGAACGGATTTGAGTCGTCGTGGTCGTAGTAGGAGTCATCGTTAACGTGCAGCCGAAAGGCCGGCTGGGTGGACGGCTCTGTTTGACAAGAGGCAACAACACCGACTGCATGAACAACTCCACTAGACGAGACAAGAGCTTTGTTAGCTTGTCATCTCTGTAAGCGGAGAGCGAGTCAGCGGAGGGGAAAGACAATAAATGTGACGGCAGTCTGTCTTAGGAAGTAGCTAAGCATCATGTACGTAACTGCCTGTTTGACTGCTCATTGCTTTTACTGCAGCTGCCAATAGAAACGAGACTTGCAGCTTTAGCATCCATATTTCTATACAAGCATAATAAACTCAGTCTTTTTATTGTTCACGTGGAACAAGCAACATAAAACTGGACAAAACCAATCAAAGGCACATCCTAAAGCACCACCATGTTTGAAAAGGAGCAGGAAGATGAAAACCCGGTTATATCGGCCCCTTTCATAAAACATAACACACTTCTAAGCAAAAAAAAGTCTGGTAGATGCTTAATGTTGAATGGTTTTCCAGTTTACATACATACTGTGTGCATCATTAACATCATTAAAGATCAGAATCCAGATGCTTCTAGTAGTCCTGAGGACTCGACTCGTGACTTGTGGAGACAGCGCCTTTTCTGCAGGAGCCCCCAAACTCTGGAACAGTCCCCCTCTTTCGGTGAGGTCTGCTGGGACTTCAAGTGGTTTTAAATCTCTTTAGAAAACTTATCTTTTTATGTTGGCTTTTAGCTCTGGAGAGCAGGACCACTAAGTCTTTTCTGTCTTATTAACTATGTTGTTGTCTTTATTTTAGTGCTTTTAATGTTGATTTATTTAATTTTACCTGTACAGCACTTTGGTTACTTTGAGGTATGTGAAAGTGCTCTACAAATAAAGTTTTGATTTGATTTGATGTATTTTAACATAAAGCTCTCATAAAAGAAAACCCCAGAAAAACAAGTCAACTAATGTTTTCAAAATAGTTTACCAGAATAATCTACACAATAAGTTACATATTTAACGTTCAGGTGGAATTAACAGAAACTAAAAAACGTTCATGCTAAATGCTAACCCTGCAGGAGCAAAAACATGATCCTGAGCCTGGATGTTGTTCTGCCTGCTCTCTGGAACCAACCCAGGTTAAGTAGGAGAAAACAATACAGAAATAAACAAATGGACCTTCTATGTCTTATATTTTATTATTTAACAGACCAGGAGTTAAATGTGGTGAAGTAAACTATTTAGGCAATATAATCAGAAATGATTTATGTGATGATGTCCACAGGCGGTGACGTACACTGTACGCACAAGGAAATATTCTGGCTTGCAAGTTTAATATGTGTACAGATGATGTGAAAATAGTCCTTTTTTAGAGCATATTCTACTCCATGTTATGCTGCTTATTTATGGTGCAATACTAGTAAAGCTAAAATGAAAAAAGCTTCAGGTGGCATTTCATTTCATGACGCTTTTAGAATATTGTTGTTACTTCCAAGATGGAGGAGTGAAAGTCAGATGCTTGTCTCAAATAACCTTCCTACCTTTCTGTGCTGAGGAATTCCATGGACAGATTTATGTGTCGATTAATGGAGTCAAAAAGTGTAATTGTAATGGTTATGACTGAGGCAAAATTAAGTGACACAAGGTATTTCTCATGTTTTTGGAAGCACTGGAATGAATGTCGGTCTTTTTTTTATAATTAAGTGTGTGTATATATAGGCTATGTGTCATGAATGTGAATTTTGTATAATTTTATAATGTATTTATATATTATATTTATAATGTATTAATTTGTATAATTTTCTGTAATTTTGTAAATACATGAATGCTTTTTTTTTCTTATTAATTGCTGATATGGACCGATGTGTCTGAAATAAAGATTAAAGTAAAGTAAGTATTGATAAATGTTTCCCAAATCAGATAAACTGTTTAATGAACCTAAGAGCTGGAAGACATGCAAAAGACATCTGACAGAGTGGAAAGTCTGGAAAAACAAAACAAAAATATAAAACAAAAGAGAAAAACTAGAAAAATAACGTGCCGTACTGTTGAAAGCATGTGTTGGGAATTGATCATGATGCTACATGTGTGTCAGGTTTGCTGCTGTATGATCTGATCCCTGCAGGCACAAAGAACTTAAGAGTTCCTCACTTTGACTCCTGATTTCTGCCATTCAGACGGGAATTGTTGACTTCTTTAGGATCTGCTCAGTTTTTAAAACTGTGATGCAGCCGAGCAGCAGACGTCCAACAATATTACCCGTGTGGTGAAAAACCCTTTCTAGAGCCTGATAAAACACGTGAAGAATGCAGCTATCTAATCCAATCCACTTTATTTATAAAAGCACATTTTTAAAAACAAAATTTGGCAACACAAACTCAAATATCACAAAATAAAAATAGCATGAAATAGTTAAAATATCCTTATATGAAAATGTGAATGAATATGTAAATATGTCATTAAAATAATAAAAACAGGCAAAACAATGAAAAATAAATAAATACCCAATAAAATAATTAAAAGGAGAAATAAAAGAAATAAAAGACACAGAGGACCACACAACTCACACAGTGTTAAAAGAATAAAATTGAGCTTTTAGACGACTATCTAATGAGAAAAGTCAAGAGAAAGTCAAATCAATGTCACCTGCAAAGGTTTTGGTGCATTTTAGGTCAATTCTGACACAAAAAGCAGATTATCCCAAAGTTTTTGTGACCAGTGGACATCTGTGAGGGTTAAAGCTAAGATTAAAGACTAGAGACATCTAAAAAACAAACAAACATGCTACCAGGTAGATGCTTCATGTGTGTGGGAGCATGTCATTTAAAAACAAATGATCCAGACGGACACACCTGGCCGCTCAGGTGGGCAGACAAAAATATTGGTTTAGCCACCTGAAGCCTGTTTTAGATGAGAACAATTCTTCTTAGATCAAAGCTAAAACCCGTCGAAACGACTAAAACTGTTCTTTAGATGTCGACAGAGCTGCACCTACCGTCCTCATCCGGATCACCAAACGGGTTGAGGTGGTTGGGATGAAGGTCGTCATCCGGATCATCGAAGGGATTGGTGCTCATGACCGGAGCCTGATCCTGATCTTCGTCCTCCAGGAAGTTCAGCTTGTTAATCAGTTCTGGACCAAGAAAAAACCCGTTTAAATGGACGGCAAACCACAAGATGAATGAAGGAAAACAGAACAACACAAACCCAAAACCTGCACTTGAAGTGAACCGTGAGCAGAAAGAAACTTCTCCGCGTTCCTCGGCCACCTCAGCGCTCGTCGCTGTATGTGCAACGGTGGCATTCTGGGAAAATTTGTGCAGTATAGAGGGTTACCGTGGGAGACGGCAAAAGAAAAAGCACGGAGTTGCTATGGATATCCCGGCTGGAGAGGGTAAAACGTGTTCACTTTATCTTCATCATACTCCCTGTAGCTCAATTGCATGCTGCCAGGGTGTGGGTCAACCTCAAAAGAGAGTAAATTTGTGTGAAGCAGATGCCAAGAAATGCTGCTGAGAGCCTTGTGAAACTCTGAATGAGGAAGAAAAATGCTACGAGTGTATGGCTGTCGGTCTATATGCGGTGTGGCTGTGTGAAGCGGTGGAAGCTGATAAGAGAGGCAGAACTTCTCCTCCTGACAACACAGTAACTGCAGGAGGGAAATGTATTTACATCTGTTTGTGAGTCTGCTTGTAGGTTTGTAACTGGCAACCAAAAATGCCAGAGGAGTAACGAGAAATTAGCCTATTTATTGTTTCCCAGAGGTTTGATTAAAGCGCCATAAAATGCAAAATTTAATGAATCCACTTAACCCTTAAAACTCTGCTACATGACCAATGCTGCGTCATCGCCAGCCGGTCACTGAGTACAGAATTCAGGATCTGGAAATGTTGGCTTCTTTTGGATCGTTCGTTGCTGCTGCGTCTCAGCTCCTTTTTCTGGTCTACAGAAATCTTCTGTAAAGTTCGTTAAAATAATTTATTGCCATATTATTATTATTATTATTATTATTATTATTATTATTATTACTGCATTACTCCATCACTATAATTGATTATTGTAAACTTATAGATTAAGACATAGAATGAAGACATATTGCATAAACTGGGTATTTCTATTATTATTGATTGTTGATATAATTGTTGCTATTGTTATTATTATTATTGTTATTATTATTAATATTATTATTAATACTAATAGTAACTGAAAGCAAAGACTTGAGAGAATTTAAGTTTTTTTTGTTTTGTTTTTATGGTTTTATGTACTGAAACATTAATTTTATATCATTTCAGCCTGGTCATCGGAAAACTGACAGGAGGGGTGGGAAATATTATCGAAAAAATCAAATATTTAATTTTTTTGCTTCACGATTTTAAATTAAATTGTTTTTTTTTTAAATTGATTTTCTTTTCCAAATAAATACAAATAATTCAATCTAAAATTTTTGTCATTTTTATTATTTTTATTGATCTTTTTACTTGTCTCCTTGGGCATTATAGCAGCAGAATGATGGTCTGGCTACTGGGTTGTTTTTTTCAGACTGAAATCAAGACAAATGACAAGCAAAAAAAGTGAAATTGATTTTTTTTCGGGTTTAGTCTAAAAAGAAAAAAAAAATCAGCAATATCGAAGAATCACGTGAAATGCAATTTAAATCGAATCGGACCTAAAAAAAAAATTCGGAATTAAATCGGGACAAAAGCATATCGTCACAGCCTTAATTGATACTGTCCTGAAAAACATATTTGCATGGTAAATCTGCTTAAATGGGTCGAGGTTTTACATGTGTTTTACACTGAAATAAAAAAAAAACAGGCCGATCAAAAGTAGCAAGAAATATCTCAGAGTTTTAAGGGTTAATTTTGTTTTTGAAAGAAAACATAATGTTGTTTGTACTCCAAAATCTTCTCATAATTTGCTGCGGGAGGATTTATCAGATGATAAACCTATGTTGGTTCACTTGCAACTGCAGTAAAAGAAACATGAAAGTCATGATGCCATAAAAAAATGGGATGAACACCAACTGATGTGTTCACAGCACTGTATACAGCACATCACATGACCACGACACGATCACAACACCAATGTAAAGGAGGATCGGGGGGATTGGTGTTGGGGTGGGGTCGAACCAAAACGGGAAGAACGCTTGGAAAAAATATTACCATCAAATAAAAAACACAAATCGGAGAAGTAAACGATGGGGCAGAGGTCACACAGTGTTCACGAGTCAATGAAAGGCGAGGAACACAGGATGATGGGGCGTGGTGGGGGGGGTGGAAAATAGGTGAAAAAAGACCTTGGGAGGAAGCAGCAGGCTTAGCTGTTGCTTTTCGTGCTCGCTTTGGAACATCATCATCATCATCATCCCCATGTAAGCAGCTGAGGGCATTCAACTGGTTTACTATCTCTGCAAATGACAGGTGCATACAGGAAGGGAGGGAGGAAGAAGAGCAGTGAACAAAGAAAAATCACACCCAATGCAGAACATCCTCGCACAGCTGGACCACAAACACTCAGCTTAGAAAAGAGAGTTGCTCATTCTGCCATATATTCTGGCTAAATGTGGCATCTGCCGGCATGTTGAGTCCACTACGGGCAGAACTCTGAAACTTCCCAATCAGGATTAATAAAGATTAATAACAGAATTATTAAAAGGAAGGTAAATGGAAATAAAGCAAGCGTGCTTTGGTTAGCTCTGTCCTGTTTGGTTTATACGTTTTAGTATTGACACACACACACACACACAGTCGTATTGAGGTTTAAATATTTACATACTGCATATAACAGACAAAAGATCGCATATCATTTCCAGAGAATGCATTGGTGGCCTCTGGCGGCTCAGTGGTTTGTTGTGTAGGTAGCAGTCATGGAGGAATATGATCGTAGTGAGTTTTGGCAGCCTGGCCCAGCCTTTGATTTAAAGATGTGCGCTAGTGAAGCGTCGCTGTAGGCGCTCAATGCATATACATATAAATGAGAGCAAGCGCAGGGAAGGGGAAAGAAAGGGGAGAAAGCATGAAGCTTAACGTGAAGAGGTGCAGCTTTTGAAAAGTTGGATTAGGCCAAGCAGGAAGCGGTGGCGCCCATACATCGGACCAAGGAGGAGAGTTTTCCAGACCCAACCCAAATAAAGACAAGGCGGAAGACGGGGGGGGGGGGGGGGGGGGGTAATGAAAGAAACCTTGAAGCTGGCGGAACGTGGTGAATAAAGAACATGAATTTACAAATTCTGGTTTATTTCACACGACAAAGAAAGATGAGGAAAGAAGCCAAGTTGACGTCCCACATGAAGCTTTGCTGTGGGTGAAGTTAAGGCTAAAGAGTGTTACCAGTTAATCCAATATGCTGTTAACTGGTTTAACAGACCTGTAACTGAGACTATTGGTCCATTCACATTAGGATAGTCCGCTTGACTCGGTCCGGTTGGGGACTCGGCTCAGTTGTAGGGGGGTGTATCCATGCGAACAGAGATCGTGTTCACGCTGCACTTTGGTCAAACCAGCCAAACCATTAGAATAATACATCCCCATTCCCACCAGAGGTGGCGCTGCACTAGTATTTAGCTAAAAATGAGGACAAGACCGCGTGAAGAAGAAAACAGTTTCCTCCACCTGCCAGATAAACATGGAGACCAAACTATGGCTGTTTTGGGTTTTTATTGTGTCTTATGCAAGTATACTGCAGAAATCCACTGCAACAATGGACGCAGTATGAACACCAGACGAGGCAGAGGACCCTTAACGCCATCGCTATGGATTTACCCACAATGCAATGCTACGCTACATGCAGGAAAGGACTTGTTTTGTAGTCCGCTTCCTGTATTTTTTTATTTGTTTTGTTTTTCTTTTGTGTGTCTTGTCCAGCATTTGTGTTCTGCTGAGCAAATTTAATTTGCCAAGAGAAGCTTTATAGACATAATGATCCTCTTGACTTTCTGAGTTTTTATTTCTATATTTATTCTGCGTTATTGTTTGCATTGTAGAGTTTGTACTGCAGGACACGGCCACGATCCCCAGACCGCACCTGCTTCCTGTATTTGTTGGCCTGCGTTTGTAGGCGGACCGAGTCTGCTTCTTTGGTCCAAATTAGAATTCGTTTGGCTCGTTCACTTTTCCCCAAACGAAGGGGATCAAAAAAGCTGATGTGAACCGACGTCTTTAACACGATGAAGAGTTGCTGATCCATACATGTGTCACCTATAGAAGCATATTAATCGTTTCCCCAACATTCTACCTGTGATCTTGGCAGCCTTCTCCTCTTGGTTAACCCGGTTCTCCTCGTCCTCCTCGTTCTCCTCCTCAAAGTCATCCAGGTTGCCGATGTCGGCCTGCTTCATGCTCATCAGGCTGGCCAGGCTCTGCATGTCTTCATCACTGGAACACACCAGCACCTCATGTTCATACGCAGCAGGACCACCGTAACTACAAGCCTGTATATTTATAACAGGACGAAAACATGAACGCCTCAACTTCACTCGCAGTATTTTCCTTTCTGCATCATTTCCTTGCATGCTCCCCCCTCCGTCCCTTCATCCCACCGCTCCATCATAACCGCTGTATTCTCCCCTCTTTCCTCTTTGTGCCTGGTGTTTCCCAGGCCCCGTGGGCTCATTTAAACTGATGTGATGGAGTTTGTTTGTGTGTGGCCGACATCATTCCCCGAAGGGTTAACAAGGGTTACGCGCCATCGACCTGCCATCCACGCCACAACAAAGGCCTCGCTGCTTTGCTCTTGCTCATTGTGTGCTGGTGTGCTGCTGCTATCATGCAACGATGAATAACAAGATGGCAAAGTCACTGATGAACGTTGGTGGTTTAAAGATTTAGCTGAGTGAAAACATGTGTGCTTTAAATTAAGCTGATAACGAAACGAAGAGTAAGGAGCTGGAAAATCTTTCTTTCATTGTCAAAAGATAAATTATAACTGAGACTTTACTGATGGTCTAATCCCAACAATCACAATGTTAATACTGGGACTTTTAAAAATGTATACTGAGAAATAAACACGAAAAAGAGATCAAGAAGTTAATTTTTGGTGTTATGACTACATTATTTCACCTTAATGTTTATATTAATGTTATATTTTTAGCTTCAAATTTTTGCAATTTTTCAATTGCAAATGAATAAATAAATAAAAATTCCATTAGGAATTAATATTATTCCTTTGTTCCTATAATGACTGAGTTAATTCTGATCAGCAGGTAACCAATCAGATATGAATTAATTATGCTCAGTTTAAAAAGGTAAAAAAGTAGAAATTAACCATTTCTGTACTGAAGGAATTAAAATATGTCTATGTGAAGAACCAGAGGTGTGATTTCATCTGGATTATAGCATGACATCACTACATCTGTCCCGGTTGTTCTCCGTATGTTCATGTGAATTGCCGCCTCCCCCCTCCTCTCGGAAGCCTCTGTCCTCCCCCTCTGTAGAAGGCTCCGGAAAGCGAGCAATGGCAGTGCTTATTTTTTTAAGCAAAGTAGTGAAAAATGGAACAAAAAGTTCACCTGAGGACAACCAGGATCCACTGTTGCTCCCTAAAGAAACAGCAGTTGTTGCCGAAGATGTTTCCAGATTAAGAAATGAACAGAACGGGGTAACGGCGGTCTTTTAGTGTGGAGAGACGTGTGGGAGGTAAAGGACTACAGCTTGACTGCTGCTCTTCTTCTGCTGGACAGGTAAGTAGCAGCATCATCGTTATGAGTTACTTCAACATATCCTACTGAACGGTGATATTATTTTGAACTTTGCGCGTTCATTTGCAGGCGGATCAGGCGTATCGCGTGGCGTGGTTTAGATAGAGGAGGCGTGGCTTATGAAACACTTTGAATTGGTCTACAGCGGCAATTCTGGCCCTCACATCTGCCTCAGACTCTGACCAAACAAGTAGACCGGTGCAGAGCTTCACATCAAAATATGAACAAGTTTACTAATTACCTCTTGATTTGAGTCAAGTGTTATGCAGCAGGGAAACTCCTGATACTTACAGAACTGCAGCCCTCAAGGGCCAGAGTCAGTGCCTAGCCTACAGGCAGTCCACAACATCGTTGAAACCGTGTCATTTTTTGCCGCTTTAAAGCCACAACAGCTAATTCTACAGCTGTCTTGCATCCTG
Source organism: Telmatherina bonti (assembly GCF_933228915.1). NCBI lineage: Eukaryota > Metazoa > Chordata > Actinopteri > Atheriniformes > Telmatherinidae > Telmatherina > Telmatherina bonti. The sequence goes on from NC_136629.1 coordinate 36,258,045, forward strand.
CCTCGTCTCTCAGCTTTCTCCAACCAGTAAAAGTCAGTCCAAAGTTGACTCGTATCTCTTTCTCTGATTTCTTTTCGATGCTTTTCCTGATAATCAGCCACGGCGCAAGCAAAACGGCCTGTCACATGATGTCCCGGCAGGAAAAAGTAAGCTGTGAAGTTCAGATCCTCTGCCTCGGTAAGCTGCATGGTTATGACGTCTCCAGGAATATACATAATAAACACCAGTGCGGCATCAAAACAAGTCCGTTTTGGATGTCACAATCTTACACCGAGTAGCTTTAAAGTTTTATATTTCTGTTGTTAAAGCTGCTTAACAGTCACATCTTGAATACTGAATTTTCCTGACTATAAGTCGCTCTGGAGTATAAGTCACACTCGGGCAAAACTGCATAATTAGGTAGAAAAAAAGTGGCACTGGAGTATAAGTCTAATTTTTTGCAGGTAATTTATTTTGCAAACTACTTGACCAAAAACAGTCATCTTGGAAGGCAAGTTATGAATGAATGAATAAATGAAAAATACTTTATTAATTATAATTAATGAGGTTAAATAATTATAATTAAATTTTGTCATTAATAAAAGAATTGATAACAGGCTGAATATGTGTAAAATATGCTAACACTAAGAAGGTTATTCAGCTACACGAATAAAAAACATGAACAGAAAAGGTGTCCAGTGTTTATGAAACGGTTTTATGTAACTATAACCTAAAGAACAAAACAAGTGTACCTTTACTGTAATTAATAACACGTAATCTCACTTCACATCACTAAATATGTTGAATTCTTCGTCCTCTGTGTCACTTCTGAATAACTCCGCGTGGAGACGTAACTGAACCGTTGGCAAGCTTCTCCACGCTGCACGTTGTTCAATCACCCACTGACGAACTCGTTCTTCTAGCTGTGGCCATCTAGCTTTAAACCTGCAATTAGATTTTTTTTTTCTTTGTCGCAGTAAGAGTAGCCTCCGCTTTGCGCCAGTCACTAACAAGTTTCTCATTTACTGCTGCTCGATTACCGTTTTTGGCTGCAAATTTTTACTACTTGCAGCTTGTCGTCTGCAGAATATGATTTTCTTTTGGGGGGCATTTGTGTTCAGTTGTCTTTCTAAGTTAATGTGTACTGTTTAAATTTGTAATTGTTAAGAAGTAGGATATATCAGTGCGTAAGTCTAGAGTGCCCACTTGTTGCGGTCTGAAATTACATTTATTTTTTCATGTATAAGCTGCTCTGGAGTATAAGTCGCAGGAACAGCTAACTTATGAAAAAAAGTGCGACTTATAGTCCGGAAAATATGGTACACAAACAATTTACCTCTGTGGAAAAGTAGCTCAAATTCACCAAAGCAACGAACGTCAACAGCAGCTTTTGGCCGTTTCAACATGCACTTACACGTCACTGTTTTTAGAACATGCAAAACAACGGAGCTTTGGAGCTTATATAGAACAATTAGCTGATTTGGGTGTTCAAATAAAAATCATTTTGTAGCTTAAAAGCTTTGATTTTATCCAAGTTCAGTCAGAAAAGTGTGTTTACATGCATTTCAAAAGTCTAGTCTCTATTTTTGTGGGGGTTTTTTAAACTACAGCAACAACTACGTTATCTCTAAACCTTTCTACCAAACTTACGTGGCTTTTCCCTCTCGGAGGAAGATGCAGGAGAGAGAGAACTGCAACGTGGCCGACACCACCTTCTTTGACAGAGGCTTAAACTTTAGTTTGACATCGGTCTGTGTGGGCATCGGACTGGCATATTGTTTCATGTTTATACTGCTGGTAGCCAACGCCTTCCTCCTTCCTGATGGAGACTCCTATAGGCGAGAAAGAGAAACAAACCATTATGTATAGACGAATAAATGATCTCCAAACAGAGACCTTTAGGGTATTTAGGATAAACTGAATCTGTTTTAGGAGCATACGGTCACTATTTGTTGGCAAAGAGACTCCTTCCTGTGTTTGGCATTGTGAATTCTGTTGTAAAACCCCTCCTTATATTTCCCATCAAAGATCCATTTATGTACTTTTTTTTTTTATCATTTTACAGAGATGTGCTCTGGGCCAGTGGATGGCAGTCAAATTGGAATTTGGGAATATGCCACAGACCAGGTGATAAGCGTTACGGAATCAGTGACATTGGCCTGTGTGTTTATGTGCACGCAAGCCGCTCAAAGACCTGCGTGTTAAGAATAAAAACTGCCAGAAAGCCTTTTCACAGACTGCAAGATATGGAAACCAAACAGTTGGGGATGTCCCAGCCTTTTGTCTGCCCTCCCTCCAACAAAAACTGATGGGTTTTGTCTGCTGCAAGACGGGCAATGGAAGCACCATGCTGTCAGTGAATATCAGCCTGGTTCACCACCTTGCTGTGTTGATACGACTGACATACAATGCCCACATTTTCTGTTGTGCTGCCTCCTCTTCTAACAGATTCTGTTTTTGTGATGGGAAACTGCCATATGTCCACAGTTAAATGGTTCCTTTTCATTTGCATGGGGAAAAGGGACTGATATTAGGATGGAAACCAACGTTTACAAAGCATGTGGAATGAAAGCAGCAGGCAGTTGTATGGCATAGGTTTTGTCTTTTAATGTTTGATTTCACTGCTTCTCCCCTTTTGTCTCGATTTCACCGCACTGATGTAAAAAATGGCATAAAACTGCACATTCTGGGTTTATACCACAGTAACACGTCTACTTGTCTCCGCTGTGAATCGAGCCTTGAGGATTCATCCTCTCATGTGCGCCATACCGAACAAAGCACAGCAGCTAGCTCTCTCTGACGCTACACCAGCTTGAGAGCACGTGTACATATACACGTATGCACCGGTGTGTACGCCAGATAAACCGATAGAAGCTCTTTACATTTCCCCTTTCTCGATGTCTTCACATATAAAAACATCGTCACCTCAGACACTTTGGCTCTGTGGGGAAAACTCAATCTTAGGCTTATCACTGAGGACTGCAGGGTATTCAGTCACACACACACACACACACACACGCTCACGCACACACACACACTTTGTGTCAGTACAGAATAAAAGTGACTATTAAAGCTCCAAACAGAAACATGCAGTCAGCTGCTTTCTATTAGCTGGACTACCTGTTATGAACGGATTTGTCTGTAAAGTGCCCTGAGATGACATTTGATGTGAAATGGAGCGATACAAATAAATCTGAATTAAATTAAATTAGAAATCAATAACATCCTAATCAATAACTGTGAATAAATGTTAATTTCACAGTGATCAGGCTACATTTATATTAACTCACTATGGTTGCAAATAGCCACAAAGTGGTGCAATTTATAATAGAAACATGCAGTTAGCGTGTACACATTATATTCTTGTGCAACAAACTGTTTTTTATCATGTGAAGCATGTTCTGTTTGTCATGTATGAAAAGTGCTTTATAAATAAAATTTGATCGATTGATTACGTTGTGTTACCAGCCAAAATAAATGTATTAATCTGAGAAAGAGCTCCGGTGGCCTGAGAAGAGACTTTATTTGTCTTTCCGACTGGTTTTTATCCGTCCGAAGCTGCATTTCCATTCCCACTAGAATTACACAAATCCTAAATTTCACAATAAAATACTGGTGATGGAAACACCTACGTTTCAAAAACCTCTCAAATATCCCTGAAAAGTTTTTATGCTCTCATGAGGTGGTTTTCCAGACGTGTCGAGGCAGAAGTATATAGGAAAGCATAAAACAAACTATTTTTTCACATTTACAAGTTAATGCGCTGCAGTATTTATGGATGGAAGAGGAAATCTTATGTATAATTGAAAAGGAAAAATAAAACCAGCATCTTTGACAGCAAATAACAGCAAAATTAAGAGTTTTACTAGAAATTTGTAAGAAATGAGAGAAAAGCTTCAAAAAATGGTGAAAAAAACCCTTAAAATGAAATAGTTTTCCATCTTTTTGTATCTCCATCCCCATGAAAGCAGAATCTGGAGGGGACAAGATTTTAATAAAATGATTGCTAATGGGCTTAATACCATTCAACCACAATACCTGCATGTCAAAATTGCCAAAATTTTAGAAATAGTGCTTTTATTTTGCAAAAATCTGTAATTGCAACGTAGATATTGAGAATTTAATCAGTCAATCCTCATCGTGCTGTCAAGCTAACTTCATCTCAAACAATCTGCATGTGACTTTGTTGTTCAGTTGAGTGAAATAATGACACGCTTTCCTTTGTTTTGTTGCCGACGTCTTCGCTGCTTTGGTCACATGTGCAAACAGCGTTAAACATGAGCTCTATGTCTCTGAGAAGAGAAACGTACCTCTTCCTGCCCCAAACAAAACAAGATGACTCTTAAAAGTCAAGTCCTGTGCCGACTAATCGATTAGTCCTGCACATCTGTAGCTGAAGCTGTAACTAAATTCCATTTATTGTGGTCGGAAACAGACAGGAAAATGAACAATCTGGAAGAACAGAATGTTGAATAATGATGAGCAAGTCATCATGTTTCACTCCGTTTTGTTTTTTGATCATATATTTCTACTTTCGCACCTTTTCATTTGTTTTTGTTGTTCTTTTTCATGAACGAAAGAAATAAAACTTACATACAGATGAAGTTGTGTCTAAACACTACGCCTGTGACGATGTGCTTTTGTCCCGATTCAATTTAATTCCGATTTTTTTGGGTGCCGATTTGATTTAAATTGCAATTCTCACAATCCTTTAATACTGCTGATTTTTGTAGATTAATAACAAAAAAATAAAAATGTATAAAACTTTTTTTTGGCTTGTCATTTCTATTGATTTCAGATAGGAAAAAACAACACAGTAGCCATTCTGATGTTGTAATGCCCAGGAAAACAAGTGAAAAGATCAACAAAAACAATAAAAATTACAAAAATTTGACAATGGATTAATTTTATTTATTTGAAACAAAAGAAAATTGATTAAACAAAAAATTCATTTTAGAATTGTGAAGCAAAAAATCCTGATATTCGATTTTTTTTGTTTCAATTTTCCCACCCCTACTAAACACAAAATAAAATGAGATATTCAGAGAAAGCCCAAAACACCCTGGAAATCCGACAAGGCCATTTCACGGAGAAAATAATGGTTTGGTTGTCGTTATTGTATCAAATAAGACGATAATATTGTGTTTGTTGGTGCAAATTGACTTTTTTCTCAACATGAAGCCTTAAAAAATGGAAAAACTGATGTCAACTCAGTAATTTTTTAAATAAAGACTTAATTCTTTCACTAGTTTTTTTTTTTTTTTTTTTAAATAAAAATAAATAATGGAAATAAGAGAACGGAATCGTGGGGAAACTTAGAATAAAGATGTTAAAACCTGAAACTGGACTGAACCTGTTTTAATCCTGTCCTTCTGTTTTAGCTTTCCCCAACCTTCTACACCCTCCATCTTTCCCCATCTTCACCTCCTCCTCTCTGCCTCTCTCCCTGCTCCAACCAATCGTTAACAGAAAAGAAGAAACCATCCAAGTCACTAGCAAGACCACTTGACATTTCGTGCTGACATTTGAGCCGGGTCGCTTTGACTTGGGAACATAATGACGTATCACTGCAACGCTGCCAACCCCAGATTGTCCACAGAGCAGCCCATCACAAGAGCATGATGGGAGAAAGAAAAAAAAAAAACACTCCCCTTCCTCCTCTTATCTCCCTGCAGATTACACCCTGGCTATTATACTAAGCTAATAGTGCATGTAGATACTTTATGAATGAATTTGCCAAATGCACCAAACACTTAAGGAGAAGGGATTTAGTAAAAGGAGAATAAGGAGAAAGGAGGGGGAGGGAAGGGTCTTGGAAAATAGGAAATACTTAAGGATATGCAAATACTCCGGCAAAAGAATAGAATAACCATTTCAACAGATTTGAGTAATGGCAGCAAACAATGGAAATCTGCTCTATTTCCCTGGATGCAACTTGTCAATCACAGTGTGTCTGAGAGAAGGTATAGAAGGGGGGGTGACCAGGATTAGGGTGACTGGGACGACGTGACAATGTGTAAAATGAAAAAGAAGGACAATACAGAAGTTTAATTTATTACAGAGAGGATAGGACTATCAATATATGCTTTCTTTTTCTGAGCCTGGAGGAAGGTAAAATACCTGCACGTATGTGAAGAAAGACAAGAGAGAGAAGGTAAAGACTGAGAAAGGGAGGGGTGATGGCTGGATGCTGCGCCCTAGCTGCAACTCTTCACAACTGCAGTTTATTATTCAACGCTTTACCTGTGACTTACTATCGTTTATCACACAAATAAAGTAAAGAAAAAATGGATAAAAGGTTGAAAAGTGAGAGAAACCAAAACTGACTGTTAAGCCTTTAAATAAAGACTCCTATTTAAGTGGGGTGGAGTAATGAGCTTTTTTGGGGGTTTTTTTCTTAGAGTACCAGTTCTGCCCCACTCTGCTGGTGCCAGCTGGCGTTAGATCGATCCACAGATGCTCCCCTGGTGGGGAGGCAGGGGTCAGGGCAGGAGGGGTGCCCAAGGGTCCTGCTGAATCCCTCTGCCCTAAAATGCCAATGGGACGGGCCAGAGGAAGGAGGGGTAGGCACCCCTTTTGTCACTGAGAGATGGATTAATTAGGCTGAGTGCTGAAAGAACCCAGCTTCTTTGTTAAGACCTGGTCTGGGATACACACACTGACTGCCGGGCAGTGTTGAAGCAAGACGAACAAAAAGACAAAGTGTCCAACGCCAATCAGCTAATGGCTTTTTAACACAGGTCACCAGTTACTTCATTTCCAATGATCGTCTCTTTAATGGGGAGATCCGAAAAGGGGACCAATAGCAACAGCTTCATACTCTTTCTAAAGGCATGTCTTGTGCGACTTGTGTTTGTTTTGAAGCTGAAGCAGCATGAAGCAGGTGTGGAGACGTCTGGTGATGTTTAGGATGTTGTTGACGCAGACGGGAGATAAAAAAACAAAACATGGCTTTGCTTCACGGAGATAATAAGTGATGAATCACTGTTTCCACATCAAGCAGATGATTATCCGAGTTAAGCCGCCACCAGAAAACAAAACAATGAAGAAGGTGGAAGAAGGGACAACTGAGGTCAACTGCGCCGCAACCTAACACACTTATTTACATGTGTTAAGTTTATAATACAGCATGGAAGTGACAAAGCACTTGTTTCTTATGTTTTATTTTTAACATATAGAATAATCAACCCCCCCACATCCAAAACCAGCTGGTTCTCTCTGAATTCAACAGTCAGCAGATTGGAGACCGGGGGGGGGGGGGGATTTACCCAGTTATATTCCTCTCTCCTCAAGGTCACAGTTATTGGAAATGGAGACATCCAATGTGCTCACATCTCTCTTTGAATCCACGCACAATGGAGTGATTCCTCTGTGTCAATTTGGCTTCCCCTGATAACTGATAAGGCGGCCCTTTTTACATACCATCTATGAATGCTACACTATCGACACTATAGACACACACACACACACACACACACAGATTAAGACCAATTTATTCATCTGCTTCTATTCTATGTAAGGATTTATTTTCCCCCAGCAATGTGTGTGTGTATTTTAAGAGCAACAATAGAAATAAAAGGCATGCTATACCATCTCTTTGGTTATGTGAATGACAGCAACAATAGTCTTGATAATGGAATGAACTGTGCAAATGGCTTTCATGTCCATTGTCACGCAGACACACACAAGGACCGAGTCTTTCTGTTGGATGAGAAGGAAAACACAACCACAGGTTTTTTTTTTCCACACTGGAGCCACATTGTGGACAAGGTTTAAAACAGAAATATCTTTCGCTGCTTTGCCCCGGGGATGTAAACAACTAAAATATGACAAAAGGCTGACAAACTGTCGGGGGAAAAGTGTGAGAAGAAAGTAAGGGCCGAGAGGAGAGAGCGATTAGTCGCAACAAGAGCGGGATTAGGCTTGTTTTAAAGGAGAGGATGGTGGATTTTAGCACCGTGTGTGCCACAACGTTGGATGAATATGGTTTAGAATGACAGTGAGCTGCAGACACATTGTCCTTTTTGTGTAAGAGACACTGAAAATGGATCAGACAGGCGTCTGATTACCAAGAAGAGGAACAATCAGGACAGGAATTTACTCATGAGACTAGAAAAGCTGACTCTGTTGTGATGTTTGAGCAAACGCACAACAATAGTTTTATTATATTACTATTAGCAGTAATCGCAGTTTGATGATCTGATGGCCTCTGTGTAGTCGGGGGATCAGTGGCTGTCAATCATTTTAAATGTCAGTGTAGATGCTCTAATTACACAAATGCTATGATTAACTTGTATTTTTGTTCATTTTCATATGAAAACTGTGATTATACTCGCCTCCTCCTCCTGGTCAAGAAACTATGAAGTAACCTCTGGAGGTAGGGCCGCTCGATTATGACAAGAATTATAATCACGATTATTTTGATTTGAATTGAAATCTCTTTAACACAATTATCCATTATTTTTAAACAACGCTGCGCGTCGTGGTTTTCTAGACTCCGTGTCGTGCATTATAACCGTCTAATGCACGGTTCCGAGTTGTTTAATCCGCTTTTACCGCTTATATAGGAACTATTTTACGTTGGCCTGGATGTACGTTTTATGCCAAACAACCGCTGTCAGGCTGCAGCGCATTTCTCTCATTCACCTGTTAAAAGACAGCTGATCTGAACCACCTGGTTAACGCGTTGCTATGGTAACGCCCCGTAACGGAGAGCTATTACAGTGTTTAACTCGCCGAACTATGTATAGGAAAATAATGCAGCCAGTTGTCGCTGACAATGGTATAAACTATGTTTAGGTGAACTTCCACAACCTACTGCAGTTATTCTACATGGACCTGCAGCCGGAGCCGACTGAGACTGGCCGCCTGGGAGTGCTTTAGGACGGGAGAGGCTCCCGCTGCTCCTTCCTTACAGTAACTGCAGAACAATATGTGCCTTCAAGTCAGTCGCCAAAACACCAGAAAAGTCTCTAATAACTCCAGTAAAAGCTGCTAGATTTGTCGCTTTTAACAATAAAAGTTGCCAGATTTAGCCAGAAAGTCGCCAAGTTGGCAACAGTGTCTGAATGAAAGCAAAGCGGCTGTGGGAGGAGTTTACAGCACAGCGCTGCAACGCCAGAGACGCTCGATTAGCAGCTGAAGACAGCAGGAGAGGAAACTGCAGAGAGAAAAATAATCACACCCATTTATTTTTATGATCGTTGAAAACCCAGATCATAACTGAGATTAAAATCCGATTAATTGTCCAGCCTTAACTGGAAGTTGATGGCTAAAAGAAACAAAATGACTCAATATTAAAGAGAAGCTTCTCAACAATCCATTTCATTCAAAAGTTTGGACAACCTGAAGGAAGCCAAGGATGAACGCTAGTCCAGACAAGAGTAATGGAACCGATCCTGTAAGCAACGCTGCCTATGAACCACGGCTGTATATTAAAAGATGGATGGCACCTCTGTGACGTCTCCTGTAAGTGTCTGAAGAGCTGAACTGAAACTCGGCTGGCTGTTTTCATCGTCCCCATCGTGAGCGTGGGGATGAAAGATTGATACACATTAAGCTCCAAGTAGCCAAGAGCTAACCCTAAGCTAACAGGGCTAACAAGCTAACGGAGGTTGGCAGGCTAAAATCCACAGGAGTGCAACATTGAATATCAGATAGCTGTCAATCAAAAGCATGCCCCTCTAATTATGCCAAATTTCAAGATTAACTCATCGATTACCAGCCATTGTTATAGCAGAGCGCCCCATACTGCCAGCATCACGACCATAGACTGTATATAAAGAGATGGACGGAGCCTCTGTGACGTCACCCAAAGGTTTCTGAAGAGCTGAATTGAAGCTCGGTGGGCGGTTCCTGCCATCGCCATGTTGGCAGCTTCATGTCCGTCGTCTCGCCCGGAAAATACAAATATGGGCAAAGAGGTGGAGCTGAGAGGGGGGCTGTGAGCATCATGGTGGATGATTGACATCGAGCGAACTCCGAGCTTTCTGTAGCTAAAAGCTAACCAAGCTAACCCCGAGAAAACGGGAGCTAACCAGCTAACGGAGGTAAGCGGGCTAAAGCTAAGTCACGTTGTTAACCGGCTAAAAACCGCTGTTGTTCTACGTTCTTCTTACTTGAAGCCGGAAATTGGTACCTGTCAATCAAAAGGACACGCCCCTAAATATGCCAAATTTTGAGATTAAATTACTTTAAAACAGGCAAGTTAGAAAACAATTCACTCTCCCCACAGTTGTCATGAAGGTAAACCTGACCTATTAAACCTAAAATGGATTTTTGAACCAGGCTGTAAACATGTTTATTTCTGCTGTGAAGTTGACCTTTTTAACATGGGAGTCTATGGGGATTTGTTCTGTTTTGGAGCCAGCCCCTAGTGGATGAAGGGGGAACTGCAATTGTATGCACTTCCGCATAGGCTTCACTTTTAACCGCCAGAGGTTGCCGCTTGATCACGACCCACAGAATATGGCTTTCTGGGACTACAAATACGGAGGGACGATCTGGCCAGGTGAGTGTGTCAAAACGTGTTCAGGGCGCGCACTCCGAGTACATTTACAACCCCTTGGGTGCATGCTAGGAGGACACAAGCACCTGACCAAATCAGCTTTCCATATACAGACACCACAAAAGTTGTCTTCAGATGTCTTTTTGCACCTTTGGCATTGAACATTCAGATTAGAAAAGACATCAAAAGACGTCTTTGGTGGCCACTGAGTTATAACGTCTAAACAGATAAGTTTTATAAAAAGAAAATCAACCCCCTTCTGAGTTGTCATGAAGGTAAACCTGACCTATTAAACCTAAAATGTTTTATGTAGCAGGCTGTAAACATGTTCATTTCAGCTGCGAAGTTGGTCTTTTTTACATGGAAGCCTGGACATTGACTCCCGTTTTGGTGCTTCTGCACAGGCTTCACCTTTAACCACCAGATCTGTAATCTGTATTCATCAACATGCAATTTGCTAGGAAAATGAAAAGACACACATGTGGAACAACGTAAAGTATATCGATGTTGTCACCATGGAGATACAGAGTTATGTTTATTAGCTATATAAGCTGCCCAGTTAGGTTTACATAATGTATAAGCAGAAATCACGGCTTGAGGAAGGATATAGAATGTCCATAAACAAGCACATACAAAAAGTGAATTTACAATCTAAGTTTTCTATGGGATGACATCAGGAAAAATGTGTGCAAACATTGGGTCTGAAACCAACTACAGCTGATGATTAGTGTGTTAGCTCACTGTGTGATCAAAGTAAGAGACGCACGTCTCAATTCTGAAAGGTGAAAATGAGATTTCCTCCTAAAAGAAGCAAATAATAAGAGAAAATCCTCATTTCTGACAGTCTGGAACCTTTTTGCATTTGACTTTTTTTTACATATAAATGACAAAAAGATGAATTGGCAAGCAAAGGTCCGATGATTTTGCTGCGGTTGATTCATTGTTTCAGTTTTACAGATCACTGACGTTTGCCACTTATATTCAGCTTTTCTAACTAGTCGGCATAGCAGCTCAAAAGCAAAACTGTTTCGACACCAATCTGGTTTCTTACGTCTTCTCTTTCTCCATTTCTGTCTCCTCCATCCTCCCTCTCTTTTTCTTCTTATCAGTGTGTCCAGGGTGCCCTTCTCTTTTCTACTCTCCAGGTCTTTCTTTTGGGTGGCCCTCAGTGCCCCCCCTCCACACACACACACACACTCTCAGACCCAGAGCATGCACTTCAGACGGGGGGCTAATGGGAAAATAAATTACCAGCAGGCAAAAGCCCTGGCTCTGCACTTCTGCTGGAAAGAGAAAGGGACACAGGGGGGCTTGCAATGAAGGGAGGTGGTCAAGAAAAGGAAAGAGAGAAGGGTAAAATAAGACGAGAGAAAAACAGAGGCTGCTGCCAAGGAGACTGGCAGAAAGAAGTCAAGAAAGGGGGGGAAAGATGGAGAAAATGAGGACGACGGTACAAGGCGGAGAGGACGGCCATGAGGAGGAGGGTGAAAGAGGAAGAGATAGGTTGAAGGGATTAACTAGAGTTCATTCCTGGTCTATGAAGTGTCTGCTCATCACTTTTTCTGCCATTTTACCATCTCCGGCCATCATAGAGGCCTATAATGGCCAATAACATCACCACACACACACACACACACACGACCACTAAGCCAATACCCCCCAGCTACCATATCTGGGATTGATTACTCCGTGTGCATGAAGCAGCAGTTCAGATATCAAGCCAGCAGATTCACCATGGCGGCAGGCATCTTCGATGGTACTGGCACCCGCGTGTGTCCGCACATGTATGAAGTCAGATTAGAGTGTATGAAAAGAGTGAATTAGGTGAGGTGTCAGTCCAGTCAAGGCTTATATAAACACTCCAAAACAAAACTGTTTGCTCGGATTTAACCGAGGTTTCCCAGTGTAAAATACTGCACTAATTTATGTCGGAGAGCTAGCGGAACGTTATTTAACCCTGAACGATGTGAAGAGGAACTTCTTGCTTCTTAAAGGCAAGGCATGTTTATTTGTATAGCACCTTTCATGTAGAAGACAATTCAAAGTGCTTTACATGAAACATTAAAAGCATTACAGAAAAAAAGCATAAAAGAAAATACTAATAGGAAAATCACAATAAAATCATAAATTATATTAAAATAATTAAAAGCAGAATTAAGTAAAAGTTACTGTGCAGATTTCATGCATAGGCGCAGGAGAAAAGAAATGTTTTTAACCTGGATTTAAAAGTTTCTACATTTGGTGAGAGTTTAATCTCCACTGGCAGATTATTCCACTTGTTTACAGCGTAACGGCTAAATGCTGCTTCTCCATGTTTGGTCTGGTCTCTCGTCTGGACTCTTTGGTCTGGACTAGTTGACCAGAGTATTTGGATCGAAGAGCTCTGCTTGGTTTATATTCTCTGAACGTATCACAGATGTATTCTGGTCCTGAACCATTCTGGGATTTGTAAACAACCAGCAGGGTTTTGAAATCTATCCTGTGACTGACTGGAAACCAGTGTAAAGATGTTAAAACTGGTGTGATGTGTTCAGACCTCTTAGTTCTAGTTAAGTTGTAGCAGCAGCATTCTGGATGAGCTGCAGATGTTTAAAAACACCATGACAGAAGATGCACACTGGTTTCAGAACAGTCAAAAAGAACTTGTTTACATGTGTACGGGAGCATAAATGGATACAGTAGATGTGACAGGTGGGTCGGCTACATGAGGGTTACGTCTTACTGGCTGTTTCTGGAATCATAACAACAAAGAACAAAAACATCCAGCCGTTTGTTTTCTTTCTTCTCCGCACGTGGCTTTAAACAACAAAAGGTCCATTTTATATATAAACATGAAGCAGTTCCCACTTTGGTCTATCACAGAATCACACAGAAAATGACGTTTTCTACGACCAACCGCAGTATGTCAAGCTCCACCATTCAGTAGTACAAACAGATGGGTCCCAAAGCAGGAGAACACCTACAATAAGTAGGGATGCTATCAGTATCGGCTCAATACCATGTGTGTGTACTCGTACTTGGTATCAATAAAAGTGTACCAATACCACACTAGTCAAGCCAGTGCAGATGTGTTTGATGACATGCTTCGGACGTGTTTTAAAAGAAAGAAATGCCTTGAATGTTAAAATGTGATATTTTTTGTTACACTAAAAGCGAGATCTTTGTTTCAAAGCCACACATTTATAGTTGTATTTAGGTAAAATGTGCCAAATCTAAATAAAACTTGTTGAAATTGTTAGATCTGTAATGTTATTATATTTGTGTTGGTGAGGTAACTTCAGAAAGGATGGGTCATTTATTACAACCTAATGAAATCTGACACAGTTATAACAGCAATGATAACCATAGTCACAATAATTTTCACATAAACAGATTTGGTATTGGCAAATATCGATATCTGAACTTCCAAAAAGTGGATCGGTGCGTCCCTTACAATAAGGATATTCAGGCACCCATACCAGTTGATGCCATTGGAAAAGCAAAACCCAGTATGTCCATTCTGTCCTGAACTGGACCTCTTGTTGGAAATGAGGCATTAGTGGTCCAACTCTGCACATTGGTTCAAGTTCAAAATGAATCTACTGGATGGGACCAAATTATGAGATTTATTGCCTGCTGAAATGGAAATGAAAGGTTGTCAAAAAAATAATTGTTTGTGTCTTTATACCAAAAGGTTTATATAAAAAGGTAATAAGTAATTTTCTGTTAAAATGTTTTTGTTTTTGTTTTTGTTTTTTTACCTACCGCAGTAGAGCAATGGAAAAGTGCCGATACTGCCCTATCACGTTTAAGTTTTGCTCTGGGATAACAAGGATTTTAAGAAGCTCTCAGGGTTTGCCTGATAAATCAGACCAGGACATCTTTATTTAACAGATAAACGATGATTTCCAGATGAAAAAAATGACAGGAATGTTTTCTTTTTAAATTGTGGGAGTCATTTCGTGTCATTCTCACATTCAGGATCTGTTTGTTTTAGCAGTTTTTGGCAGGCTGCGGAGATCTGACAGAGCTATGATAGGGCTCTAATCCAGAGCAAAGCTGATTTGCTTAAGGGGAAGGGGAGGGGTTAAGATGGCCTCTGACAAGAAACAATTGCCCCAAGTGAGAGTCTGCCTCTCTCCCACCCTGCTCCATGACAAAGGTGTACTCTCCATGCTAAGTGACAAATCTGGGGAGACAAAGAGCATTAGCAGGGTGATGCTCTGCTCCAGTGCTTCTGATTGTGGCCAACTCAAAGAGAATCTAATATGGATTTTGAAAAAAGGAGAGGCAGAGATTAGAATGAAAGAGAAACAATGAACACCTTCTACCAAGGGGGAATTAGTGGAGGGATTGGATAAGGAGCCAGTGTGCCTTAGTGTGTGTGCATGCGTGTGTGTGTGTGTGGTTGTTCTGTTAATTTTTTATTTCCGAAAGGGAACAATGGGGTACCCAATTTTTATTTATGTGCATTTACATGTGAGAAAAAGGCAAAGCGGTGACAGCATGCGGCGGATCGGCCTTTAACGATCTTTGTCTGACTTTGAGGTGGCGAAACAGGAGGGCAACCTGCAATTTAAAAAGCCGTAGAAGAGTCAAAACCGATAGGCATGAAGGGGGTCAAGGGTCACATGACTGCTTCTGACTGCGTCCTCTGCCGTGTCTCCGCGACGCCGATGTATTCCTGACTCTGGATTCTCAGAGAGCGGCAGTGAAAACAGATTTATGTCCCAAACAGAGCGTGGTTAAGGATCAGCCTAACTTTCAGTGGCTGGCTTAGCGTCGGCATCAGAGCACATCACAAGACCCTATTCATTGTCACTTAGCAGAACAGCCGCCTCGGTTTGCCAGTAACTGTGTGTGTCTGCGTGTTTGGTGCCTTAAAAGTTCACATACAAACAGACAATCGCACGTACTCACTGTGAGCGGATTTAGAGACGATAATCTCACACACAAGTTTACCCAAAGTTAATCACGGATGCCTCGCCGCTGCCACTGCATACACATCACAGCTATCTACCTGGTGCGTGTACCGCCCACTCGGACCCGGTGGGTCAAGCTTGTGGATAAACAGGGGATTTGCAGGGGCCAGTGTTTGGCGGGGCCACACAGGCCTGTCTACATCGCGAGCAGCCATCTTAAGTCGCACAGAGGAAAAATAAATAACCGAGATGGAGAGATAATAACTGTTCCGCTGACGTTGCCCGATTGCGTCTCACGTCCCACCAGAATGGCCTGACCACCCATCATCGCCATGTAACACATGACACCAAAAACAAGGCGAGATGCGGGGGGAAGACAAGGAGGAAAAGTCGGATTAGAGTCACCAGGGCAGGTGACAGCATGTGAAGCCATGAAGGGATAGAGGACAATCCCAGCGATGACTGATAGACGAGGGCGCGGCGTTCGGCCGGGAGACATTGCGGCTGTAAACTGAGAAAATTACCGTTTAAAAAAGAAAATAATTAGACTAAAAAACAAGAACAAGTGTTCTTAATCTGTCAGAAAACAACTATTTGTGTTGTTAAACACCATCTGTGTACCGCTTCTTGACAAGACACACCTCAGCTGAACTCTGGCATCGTGTGTCTGAAGGTGAACGTGTCTGAGTTAGTTTTCTGGGTCACTTAGAGGACAGAGAAAGGAATAAGATGAGGGGGACAACTTGTTATTTTTGTTCAGACTGGTACAATCCAGGACACAGTGAGCTGGCACAGATACTTTTACAGACACGTAACAGCAGTCTAGCTCTGCGGTATAAAATGTCAGGGACTACAACTGCTTTTAAACCGTTATTGGTCCATAATGCACTGCCAGAGTGTGGTTTAAAACTTTCAGTATATCTTGTTTTTTTTGTTTTGTACACATGAATCAAATCATGAATGAGGTGAACAGTTGAGTTGTGAGCGCCACAACGAGGAGGCCAGATAGGAAGTTAGCGCGTTTCCCAGGCGCCGCTTGTGTTTTGACGTTTATTTTGGGTCAAACAAAACCCAGTTTGAGCAGGTTTAGAGTCTACGTTTGCTATAAATGCACCAAAATGTGTGTGTTTATGTGCTTATGTGTGACAAAGAGAGACACGTATGTGCATGAGAGGATCTACATGTGTTTGCTGCAGTGTCTGGTGACATCTGCTGTGTTGTTGGCTGGGAGCGGATCACAGCGGGATGCAGGAGCCTCAGACTAAAGGAGATGAAAGCCAAGGTCACAACCTGGACCAGTGGGACAAGTCACACAAACACAGAGTCACACATGCGAGCGTAAACAACATGCACAGACTGTATGCACAAAAACACACCGCAAACATATGTCTCTCTCTCTCTCTCTCTCTCTCGTGCACACACAACATGAGCAGCGCACAAGGACAAAAGAGGAAAGCGTGGACGGGACGAGAATAAAACAGAAAAAGGGATGAAACGATAACAGAACAGGAGGGAAACAAATGAACGAAAACGCAGCTAAATGTAAAAGATAACCGCACAGTTTATTCAACAGTTTAATTAAACACATGCATGTAAGCAAAAACACACAGAGATGGAAGATATGATGTATGCAATAAACTGATGCTTTAAGGCACATGTACAACAAAAAACATCAGTTTTAATGCACTTTGTGTCCACATAATCTAAATAAAATTACAATAAAAGAGAAAAAGTAATGAAACAAGACACGTTTTTTCCACATATCTAAATAAAATTAAAATAAAAGAGAAAAAGTAATGAAACAAGACACGTTTTTTCCACATATCTAAATAAAATTAAAATAAAAGAGAAAAAGTAATGAAACAAGACACGTTTTTTCCACATATCTAAATAAAATTAAAATAAAAGAGAAAAGGTAATGAAACAGATGCGTTTTTTCCAGATAATCTAAATAAAATTTCAATAAAAGAGAAAAAGTAATGAATTTTTCTCCCTTAAAACTATTCAAAATCTTCTAGATATTTCATCTAAAGTCCAGTAAAAGCAGAAATAAACCGTTACAGACACATAAGCAGACTGAATAGTCTCCCAAACAGCTCAGACAGTCACAGCCAGCCACGACACCTGCACAGAGACGCACACACAAACTCACGGCCACGGTAGCAGTTAGTCAGCAGATCAGCCATGTGACGGGGTGGTGTGGTGTGGATTAGGGGCCAGTAAGCCTATTAGGGCGACAGGAGGGACCACCCGGCCTCCACAGCCACCTACAACCCACAAATACACCGTCCTAAAACGTCGACTGACTGGACACCAGACAGATATACAGCTCCCCTAGACACAAGCCCAGTTTCTCACACACACTAAAGAAGAAACAGATACATGCGTGTTCTCGAGTAATACTTTGTGTGTGTGTGTGTGTGTGTGTGGATATGTTGCAGAAATTGTTACAAAAATGTGTGCATCTTGCTTCAATGCATTAAAATACATATATATTTTAATAAAAGCAGAAAATGGCAGCATTTAGAATTTTAATATTTATGTGTGTGTGTGTGTGTGTGTCTCTATGCGCTGTGTGTATGCTCTTGTGCAGGGAGGGATCTGCATGTGGGGGGTAATCACAAGCATCTGTCCTCTCTCCTCAGGGCAATTAATTAAATTAATTTGGGAAGCATGTGTGAATGTGTGATCCAATGCTAAGACCCTCTTGCCTTCTTACCACACACGCACGCACGCGCGCGCGCACGCACGCACGCACGCACGCACGCACACACACACGCACACACAGAGATCCTCCCTGCTTTTAAACTATATTTTCCAATCGGAAGCACATAAACAGGCCAGCTGAGTTCACTAAACTATTTAAGGAATAAGAAAAGAGCAAAGGTGGAAACTTTAGACGTGCACGCGAGCACAAATTAATCCCAATTTGTCGTCCACGGCACGGGAGAAACTTTGGGGATTTCATACTTCATACCAGCTTTTGTCACCTTTGCGTGAATAGCCGAGGGCTGAAATAATTGTGTTTTTCTTCCCCGAGGCCCAGTCGGCGCTCACAAGCCACTGGCCTACGTAATATGTTCCAGACAGAGGGATGGGAGGGGGTGGCATACACCGTGGCCAGGGGTACAATACGGAAAGCAGGCTTGTGTGTTCGGGAGGGTGTGTGTGAGGTGTCATGGTTTTCCACTGTGTGTGTCAGTATGTCAGAGTGTGACTGTGTTAGAGGGTGCAAGTGGGAGGTATGTGGGGTGGAAATGGACTTAATGGAGTTGGATGTGGTCCACAATAGACAGGACTTCACCGCAGACAGAAGACTGAAAGAGACAGACGGACGGAGGAGAAAAAAGATGAAGAGTAAAGGAAAGAAACGTCGAGGATTACGACTGAAGGGGTGAAGCATTATCATAAGCCATGTTGAAAATCCCAATATACGCGCCGCATACGGAAATCAAACTTTTGTATACACAACGCATTAAAGCCTGTTTTCACTGTGAAATGTGTCAGAAGACTCCAACATACATTTTTCACCGAACGTCAGCGGATTAATGCAATAAGTCATTTAGGCAACCTAAAGACTGACATTTTTGTTTAACTTTTCTATTTGCGACGGAGTAAATACATAATTATTTCTTTTGCACGTTTATTTTGCATTTGTACCTTTGCGTCTGGATTACTGTAATGCTTTGACGGCTGAGTTGGACCAGGACTCCCTGCAGCGCCTACAGAGCGTACAAAATGTTGCAGCCCACCTACTGACTAGAACAACCAGGTGTGAACACATCTCACTGCTTTCAGGTCATTTCTAATGTTTTACTGGTTGTTTTTAAGAGTTTTCACTTCAGGAGTCCATATTAGAACTCTGAACATGTTCTCTGACAGTAGGCTGTCACTAAAACCAGGCTAAAACCAGCTAAAACCAAGCTATAACTAGGCTAAAACCATGCTAAAACCAAGCTAAAACTAGACTAAAACTGGGCTAAAACCATGCTAAAACCAAGCTAAAACTAGACTAAAACCATGCTAAAACCAGGCTAAAACCAGGCTAAAACCATGCTAAAACTAGGCTAAAACCAGGCTAAAACCAGGCTAAAACCAGCTAAAACCAAGCTGAAACTAGGCTAAAACCAAGCTAAAACTAGTCTAAAACCCAGCTAAAACTAGGCTAAAACCCAGCTAAAACTAGGCTAAAACCAATTTCAAACTAGGCTAAAACCAGGCTAAAACTAAGCCAAAACCAGGCAAAAACCAAGCTAAAACCAGCTAAAACTAGGCTAAAACTAGGCTAAAACCAAACTAAAACTAGGCTAAGACCAGGCTAAAACCAAGCTAAAACTAGGCTAAGACCAGGCTAAAACCAAGCTAAAACTAGGCTAAAACCAGGCTAAAATTAGGCCAAGACCAGGCTCAAACTAGGCCAAGACCAAGCCAAGACCAGGCTAAAACTAGACTAAAACCATGCTAAAACTAGGCTAAAAGCAGGGATGAAAGAGCTTTTCTGTGGAAGAACCTAGACTGTGCAACAGTCTCCCTTTGCCCATCAGGACAGTTTAAGTCTAGGCTGAAATCCCACCTGACCATCAAATGCCACCACAATTTGATTTTACCTTGGTTTTAATTTATTGTTCATTTTATTTGTGTTTTATTTGTATCTGTTGACTACAGTTCATACCATGAAGCACTTTGGCCAACAGACGTTGCTTTTAATGTGCTATATGAACACATTTGGAATTTAATTGAAATAAAAGCAAGAAAAATTGTGTAATAAAGTGTGTAATATGTAAGAATTAGTAATAGCCAGCCAGCTGTGGAGTGTCATATTACAAATACAATAACCATCTTGTCTCCCTCATGTTACTTTACATTCATGTAGGACAAAATGAGATGGCATTAAAATACATTAGCATTGGAGGTGAGCCGATTCACTTCCCTTCGTTATTTGCAACACATTGAGTCAATCACAATTCAATGTTCAAAAATGATGATTTTTAATAATGAAAAGGTAGAAACTCAGCTGGAAAGTTTAGATGGGAAGTCCATCCCCCTAAAGTGTCAAACAGTAAGCAACAGAGATAGCAGGAAGCTAGCAGCGAGCTTGAGAGGGTCATGGCTGCAGCCTGGAGAATGAGGCGGCGCTGGAGATCCAACAATTTGATTGAATTAACCCTAACCCTAACCCAACCCCACGGCCATTTGACATCAAACCACACCCATTGGACATCCAACCCCGCCCCATATCCAGCCCCGCCCCATTCTCCAAGCTGCAGCTGAGGGTTATCCGCTAGCTTCGCAGCTACAGTAAACTGAGAGTGACATTTACTGATCAGATTTGTAAGTCATCCTTTGCAAACAGTTTTATGGACATGTAAACAGACCAAACTTACTGCAAATCTAAGTTGTTTGAAGCTAAAACAAAATAGAACAAACATGTGACGGCAGATCTGACATACTTGCTGTTAAGATGCAGGGTGTTTTTTGTGTGTGTGTTTTTAAAAAAAAAATTTTTTTTTATTATTATTAAAAAATAAATAAATAAAAAAAAAATGGAAAAATAAATAAATAAATAAAATAAAAAGATGCCAGATGTTGTGATCAAGGTCTGAGAGGCGTTGTTGTTCCTAATTATTGCTAACACTTTCTTTTTAACGATGCATTGAAAATCCTGATAATTGTTTGATAATGAAATTGTAGCAATCGAATCGTGAGGTACCTAAGATGGCACACAACCCCAACAAGCATGTCTTATAGGTGCTCCTGATGACTGTTTGGTGACTGTTCCGACAGAAACCTGAGGATGCTTTATGCTAACTTTCTTTGCAGGTTTAACAGATGGTTGTTTGATTGAACACTTATTTTCAATATCTTCTTTGTCTTCTTCTAACGCCCTTCTTTTCAGTGTCCAACCCCCCAAATTCAGCATTAAACACACACAAAAACATGCAAAGTGCCTGTTTTAATATTTAGCTTGTAAATGTTGGGCCCCTGTGAACACATGGTACAGGAAATCCTGTCCCAGCAACAAAAAGGTGACTTGCAACCATTCTACTTTATTCGAAATGTAGCTAATGCTTCACACTAGATTGTAAAAAGCTGCACTCCACGAGGATGTTTCAAAGTCAACATTTCTATTGTTGATATGCGTCAGAGAGGCTGAGAAGCCGTACAGATTTAAAAATCCCTTCCTTCCCTGGTGACATTCGTGTAATGCGAGGGAAAAATGTTGAAGTATGACTTGGAGGGTGAAAGATGGGAGGGGAGGGGGGCCAGCGTAGCGAGCTTTGGAGTCCGTATCGCTGTATATTCAATGTATTCAGACATGATAGCTTCTCACTTTAAATACAACAGTCCTCTGTGTGTCTGTGTGTGTTATTTAAATCCTCTCACAAAGCTTTGAAGATGAAGGAAGTTGGTCTCCAATCTCCAGCTTTAGCTGATATGCAAACGCGAGGAGAACGCACACAGACATACATACACACATTAACCCCCCCCACCACCACCACTACACACACACACACACACACACACACAAAAGAGCCCGTCAGCACAATGCCATCAAATATAGTCGTCCAATCTTTTGACTCTCAATTTGCCCACCTTTTTTTATAATATGTGCCTGCTTGAAAAAGGGTGAAAGGAAAGGGTAGCATGCAATTTAGAGATACTACTGTGCAGCCATTTTCAGCCTTCCACCTCTCTCTCCCCATCGCTTTCTCTTCTTCGCCCTCTCTCCATCTTTTGATTATGCGATTCGTCTTGGCAGACGAACAAATAGAGGAGAGAAAAAGGTAGTGTTTGACACCACCATTTTCAATGACAAAATACAATCTAGCCGGGGCCAGTAATTCAACGGAGAGGGATTAGCCTAGCGCAAGGTTGGGCCCCAAGATTAAGACGAAGCCAGAGCGCGGGGATCTTGAATTTCATCATCTTCGGCGCTCAGGCACAATGGCGTATTCTTCCCCTTTTCTCCTTTGCTGTCTGATGAGGGGTCAGGAGAACTCACCTCTCCTCTTCTTCTGTTCCTCCTATTAAGAGCAGCACTCACTGCTGCATTCATTCATGTGTCCTGACTTTGTATTAGCTTAGATACCTGAATGAGGGGGGAGAGAAGGGGTTGTGTGGGAGATTATGGACGCATAAATTCAGAAGGAGGAAAGAGTGATCAGATAAAATATGTTTAAATGATGTTGTTGCAAATGTACGGGAACATACAGGCCCACAGAGATGCTTTACCTACTGACATACATCCTGTGAACACACAAACAGAGCTGGCATAAGGAGCCAACATTTCACCACAGCTGCTTGAAAAAGGCTTTTCCTGTTGTTGGAGTAGACTGCCATCGTGTGGCCGGTTGTAATATCTACTAATCTTTACTTTTATTTGTGTGACATCAGAGTCCAGTAGCAGAAAATGTCATCTCCAAGGCCTCAGCTGAGCTTTTTCTAAGTTTTAATTCATTAATACAATAATCCTGAAAATTTAAAGCCTTTTTTTTTTTTTTGCTCCACTCGTTTTCTTTCTTAATTTTTGTTTTATTTAAACATATATTTCCAACCCTGTTAAGCAGAGTCAACATACAGATATGTTTTCCGGGACAGCCCAAGTTGTCACATTGGAGGGTAAAATTATGTGAAATTATTGTACCGATAGATGAAGCATCATAAAAGCCAGTGAAAAAAAGAATAAAGCTGAATTTACTACTGTCAACTTTGTGAAATAACACAGAGATTAGCAGGGACTAAGTCTTTTGTCACCCTCATATTCTTTCATGACTTGACTTTCAAGAAAAAAAACATTAGCATAGAGACAAACACAACAAAAACCTTTTACTTATTTTACATTTAGAGGTATTTATGCTACTCCCTTTTATTTAATCGCCTATTATCTTCAAACAAATCTATTTGTTTTTGGTGTTGCTGTGTGTCAAAATATGTGTTTCATTTCAGCCATAGATCTGTGTCTCTCCAACTCAGGGTTTAGTGATCATTTCACGGGATTGCCACATAATAAAACAGATCTAACCTACATTTATTATATTAAACAATAGATGCAGATATAAAGCTGCGTAATTACTAACTTCATTTTTTAACACATTAACGCATAAAGACCTGAATTAGTTAAATTTCTTTTCATTTGCTAATCTTTGGCAGCTGCTGGCTGAATATTACTGTTAATTTAAGCTGACCAAAATTTGAAAGTCTCCCTCATAATTTCTGGGTCAGTAGTGATCTTTTTATCATCCATTTACAATTTATTTAATAAATATTTTATTTATTTATATTTTATTGATGTATTATTTTATTTATTTAGGTTTTATTTGTACATTATCTTTATTATTTATTTATTAGGCCCGAGCACCTTGGCGGTGCGAAGGCCTATTGTATTTGCAGTGTTTATTATTTTTATTCGGACACTTCGCGTGCTTTTTTGGAGGCCTGAACGTGCTCGAAAACTCACCAAATTTTGCGTACCCCCCCAAGGGAATACGAAAAATTTGATATTTTGAGGTGCTCCAGAATGTTTGGGCGAAACTGAACGAGAGCGCCACCTATTTTAGGTGCCCCGCCACTGCATGTCGTTAATCTTTATGAAAATTCATACACATGATCTACATGCTAGGGCGAACAAAAAATCCTCTTAATGTCATGGTGAAATGTCGACAGGAAGGCGGCCATTTTAGGTCAAAGTCAATATTTTGGCGTTTTAGCACCTCGCATTTTAACGAACTCGTCCTAGGGCTTTTATCCCACTGAGCCACAAATTGCTCAGGATGTTCAGGAGGCATGTGTGATTCAATGTTGTGTTATTTCTTCTAATAGTTGACTTAGTTTACGAGGGGCGGGGCCTCAAAGTTTGATGTCTCGCCATGAAAAATTAAACGGATATAACTCCCACATAAAGCAACATTTCTGCACCACATTTGCTAGATATGATGGCAGTCCCCTCCTACAGAGTTCTATATGTCAATATTTTGATTATGAAATAGCCACGCCCCCTGGAGGTCAAAAGTGTTGTTTTTTGCTCACACACCCATAACTCTGGCTTGGTGGACACCACATGGCCCAAATTCACTCAGGCATCACAAAACATGTTGGTGAAGAGATCTGATAAAGGACGTTGCTCTACGCTGCACGGCGTGCCCGTGACGCCATGGCGAAGTTCCATGCGGCGGCGTGACATCATAAATCACTATGAAATTCTCAATTTTGATCTGATCACCCTAAAACTTATAGGGATTAATAAGGGATCAGTCCTGAACAGATTAATGTGACCATTGCTGGTGTAGACCTAAGCCCCGCCCACTTACAACAGGAAGTGGTTTTTTCCACGTTTGAGCGTCATGCTTCTAAGCAAATGGTCCAAAACACTTGAGCCTCCTCCAAAACATGTCAAACCCTTTCATGATGCCACAATAAAAACCTCAAGTCGCTACGCTAAACGGGACATGGCGAATGGCGGTCCAACGCCATGAAACAGGAAGTACCTGTGACCAAGCCATGGAACCTTGGACCGCCACCATACTTGCCATGACTGATGACAGTAAGGCCCTGAACTAAGCCCCATTGAAACATTATGGAATAAATGGAGCATGTCTCCATAGCGCCCCCTACAATATTTCAATCAATCAGCCCCGCCCA
The DNA here is from genome assembly GCF_933228915.1 of Telmatherina bonti. Lineage (NCBI taxonomy): Eukaryota > Metazoa > Chordata > Actinopteri > Atheriniformes > Telmatherinidae > Telmatherina > Telmatherina bonti. Next base: position 36,283,071 of record NC_136629.1, read on the forward strand.
CTACATTGATCGACATGGATAAAATTCAGCACAGTTGGAGAACCTGCCAGTACCTTCAAAAAAGTCTCTTGGACATATGGGCCAAAACCAACAGGAAGTCGGCCATTTTGAAAAAGGTGCCATTTTTGGGGTCATTTCTTTGCCATGCATTTTAAACAACTCCTCCTAGGGATATTGTCCAACTGACACCCAACTTGCACAGGATGCTCAGGAGGCATGTGTGATGTAAAGTTGTGTTATTTCTTCTAATAGAAGATTTAGTTTAGGAGGGGCGGGCCCTCAAAGTTTTATGTCTCATTAACAATGACTTATTGCTAAAACTCCTACATAAAACAACATATCAGCACAGGAATCGACACATTTGATGCCAGTCCCATGATGAACAAAATCTGCAATGCAATAATGGGACTATGAATTAGCCCCACCCCTTGGCAACAAGAAGTGTCTGATATCATGAACCAGGAAGTACCTGTAACAAAGCCATGAAACCTTTGATCTTCACCATACTTGCCATGAGTCATGAAAGTTATGCCCTTAATAGAGTAAAATTAAAATATAGTGGAGAAGATAGTAAATGGCTCCATAGCGCCCCCTACAATATTTTAATTAATCAGCCCCGCCCACTACATTGACTGACATGGATATGATTCGGGAAACTTGTAGACCCTCCCAGTACCTTAAAAAAAGTCTCTTGGACATATGGGCTAAATCCAACAGGAAGTCGGCCATTTTGAAAAGGGTGCCATTTTTGGGGTCATTTCTGTCATTTTCTTTGCCATGCATTTGGAGGAACTTGTCCTAAGAATTTTGTCCAACTTTAACCCAAATGAGTCAGGATGCTCAAGAGGCATGTGTGATTAAAAGTTGTGCTATTTCTTTTAATAGGGGATATCGTTTAGGAGAGGCGGGGCAGCAAAGCAGATGTGATGCAATGAAAAGGAAAACTGACATAACTCCCACAAAAAACAACCAACCTGCACCAAATTTGCTACAGATGATGCCAGTCATATCCTTCACATTTCTGTATGTCAATAATTAGATTATAAATTAGCCCCGCCCCTTGGTGACAGGAAGTGACCGTTCATAAGGTCTAAATGGCCTGAAGTGCAGTCTGGCTGCACTTTAGGTTGAGAGAGGCATGGGAAGGATGTTGCCAGGGGAGGCGGTGGCATTATGCCGAGTGGCGCCATGGTGCGAGGGCCTATATCACCGCTTGCGGTTTTAATATTTTATTTATGTTTTATTTATATATTATTGTTTATTTATATTTTATTTATGTATTATTATTTTATTTATATTTTTAATATTGTATTATTATTTTATTATTGCAGAAATGCGATAAAATAATAGTGGATTTGCAATATTGTCTCTGTGAATAAACAGTAAATCATGTGGCCGGACTGAAAACCTCCTGGATGGGAAACAAATGCCTGGTAAACCTCTGTGGATCGGCTAAAGGGTAAACTATCCACAGTTCACCCCACACAGTTACACACTACTGTTCCTGAGAGATTCGCTGCTAAATAAGTGAAAGCACTTCGGGTCGCTTGCAGAGTTTTAAGGCTTATTATATTTCTTTTTACATTTCAACCTACTAGTGCACATTAGTAGAATATTACTAAATGAAATAATAACACTAATGTCTGAAGAATTTAGTGACTTTGTCCTAAAAGTTCCCAGTTGGAAGTGAAATCCCATGTTCCCCCTGTATGGGAGGCAAACATCAGGCGGAAACCCTGAGTGTGTGGAAGGTGTAAGGTTGCCCTCTCCCTCCCCATCATTCTCCATTCCTGCCATCAGGAGACTGGTTTGCTTTGATCTTTCCGTCATTAGTCAGGTATGTGGAGACACAGGCAAACCCACAAACTTGTCTTTTTTTTTTTTGTTCTGTCATTCTTGCTCTCTCCCACGCTCTGGCCAGAAAACACTGGCTGACCTGCTTGTCTTCTTAACTCTCTGTCAAAAAAGAAAGGTGGAGCTGTGTTTGCTGTCATTCCTTTGAGTTTGATGTGTACAAAAAGTGACAACCAGCTCACCAACCATTTTTTCCCACCAACATTCTTTCAGGGGGGGAGAAATGGGCAGGGAAGTCTTGGGTGGGAGGTCAGGGGTTCTAGCTGATCTCTAGTGTGCATCCTCTTTCTGCAGACACGTCACGACATTTGGAAGTAGTTTTAGTAATTACTCATTTGGCATGTATCCTGCTGGTAAATTTCATTTTAGAGATTTAATAGCTCTTAAAACATCACAACAGAAAGCCAATCCTTATGTAAACTACAATAACTCTGTTAACTAAAGAGGGGAATAAATGAATAAACGTCAACCCGTGTGTCAGCTACATGTACTTCTTATAATTACAACGGTTTATGCGGATGAAAGAGTTGATTTAGTCAGTTTTATTTGGCAAAAACAGTGTGCGTAAAAAGATGGACGCAGCATATAGAAAGTGGTGTGACGATCCATCAAGAAGTAGATATACGCTCTATTTTTTCTATTTTTGTTTTAAAAACAGAAAAAAAAGAAGCCCAGAATAACATTGTTTTAAGACTTTATTTAGTTTATCCCAAAAATCCATCAATATACAGTTGTGCTCATATGTATTCATCCCCTTTCATTAAAGAAAAGGCTGAATTTACAACAGTCAAATAACTGGAGACTTAAAAAAAGAACAATAACTAAAAATTTGCAAAAATATAATTTAGTAATATAAGACACTGTTTTTTCATTTGATTGAGTTGAAGAAAGAAAGAAAAAACAAAAACAAATTAGAGACTTTTCTGTTGAACAGTGGGACAAAATACCTGTCAACAGGTGCAGAAGTCTGACTGAGAGGAACAGAAAACACCTGACTGGAGCGGAAACATTAAAGGATTGTTCAACTAAATATTACTTTATGAGTGATGTAATATGTAATAAATTATCTTATTTGTTTGCTTTTAAAAAAAAAAAAAATTTCTATTGAACCAGAATTAGAAAATAATGTAATGATTTTCATAAAATCATTATTTATTATTACTTTAGTCAATTTCAGCTTATTTTACAGGCAGCTGTTTTATTCTTTCTTTAATAAAAGGGGATGAATACATATGAGCACAACTGTATAATATATTTGCTCACTGTCACATAATTTCTGCTCTTTGTTTTCAAATGACTAAACCAGTACCGGCACACAGACTACTAAGAGACAGGCTCATAGACATATATCTGTATTATGTCTATGTGCAAGCTAAAGTTAACGCAGCTGTTGTGTGTGTAGCATTAGCTGAGCTGCTGGGCGACGTAGCTACATGTGTAGGAAGGTTTGCAACTCTAAAAGCAGCGTCACAGGGGGTTTGGAGGAATGTATTCTCAATGCTGACTGAAAAAGAAGTGTGTATACTCCGTGGACTATCCTGGATTACACCACTGCATGTGGGGCTCTGAAAAGCTAAATGGAAGCTTGGTGGGGGATTCCCACCCTCTCCATCTTGGCAGTGTTACGTAGTCGTCGCTCCAGGAAAACAGAAAAACGGGAAAAGAAGTGGAGCTGAGATGGGGGGTGGATGATTGACAGCCATGAAATTCCCAGCTGTCTGTAGCTAAGAGCTAACTGAGCTAATGGGAGCTAACTAGCTAACAGAGGTGCTACCATAGACATCATATACATAGAAGCTGCATCGTATCACGCTGTCTATACAAGCCGAGGTCTCATCGCGCCTCCATCTCGGATGGGTCTCCATGCGCCTCCAACGCATTTATTTATTTATAAGGTGTAAGGTCCAACCACAACAATAACTTCACCAATTTTTACCTGATTTTTCTCACAGTTTGGTTTGTTACAAAGGACAGATATAATGTTATGATACAGATCACTGTAAAATATTAAAACAACATGCTTTTATGCTAAAATATTTTTTATAATGTCATTTAACTAAGACATGAGGTAGCTTCAACATAAAAAAAATTTATAAATGAATTTAATACTAACATGTTTGATTTTTGTTTATTGATGCATTTGGATTTATATATCTATTTTTATCTGGCTAAATAAATTTATTATTCAACCTTGTGAAATGTAATTCCTCACAATCTGCTTTCAATATTTCGCCAGTTATTGCAACCATATGTTGAACAAAATACAGGAATACTTGCTGCTTTCTCTTGACTATGGTTGACTCTTTTTTTTTTTTTTTTTTACATTTATTAATTTATCAAAATAGAGATACAGTTGTACAAAGTCTGAAAATAAAGTATTGTATCAAAACTGTGCAATTCAGAAGTCACCCAGAAAAACACTCGGAGAACGCGGACCTCCGCCAAGGCCTTTAAAAAGTTCCTGGATCCAAAATCAAACCAGTTCTTCCTTTTTCGTCCTGAAAATTTCATGAGAATCCGTCTAAAACTTTTTAAGTTATTTTGAACACAAACAGATAAACAAATAAAGCCGGTAAAAACATAACCTCCTTGGCGGAGGTAATTATGCTACCATGTAAAACTCTCTTTGTGAAACATATTTTTCCATAAAACACATCATAGGAGTAAAATGTATCATCTGCATTTAGTAGATTATTCACTGTGTTAACATTATTTATAAACCAATTATGAAAAGTGTTTTGTTTGTGTGTAATTTATACGCGTTGTTCCACAGAAAACAGTAATGTGGGGAAACTACGTTGACTCTGCAGCAAGACTCAAAAGTGGAGACCCATCCAAGAAGTTATGCTAAACACCAAAATAAAAAAGTAACATCTAAACGGATGAGTTTAAACCCCACCAGGCTGTAAACATGAGTCTGCATGAAAACACATCATCTCCACAGAGTTTTCACTGCAACATGAGCATCAGCGAAGCCTCGCATTTTAACTCATAAGCAAAGTTCAACGTCCCTGCTGGAGAAACACCACTTCACAAAACTCACCCTTTCAGTTTGAATCCATTTTTTTTTATACATATACTATCTAATCTTTTTATTTCAGAAAATACAAATAAATAAAATATAATTCAATCGAAAGGAACTAATAATATTTAACTTAATTATAAACTTTTCATGCATGCCTAAATAATAACGGCAGAAAAAGAAACACAAATTTCATCCAATTTGTCTTTATCACTGTGTCACATGTCCGCAAAACAATAAAGAATAGATAGATACACGTATGTGAGCAAAGGTACCGGCTAAAATGTATGTTATTCATTCTTTTTTTCTAACCCACACAATGTGGCACTTTGGTCTACATTGTTGTTTTTAAAGTGCGTAATAAATAAAGTTGTTGTATTGTAAAACAGCTGAGGATGCTGTTGGTTTAATATGTACTAATAACAAGCAGAGCTCCAATCCAGTGGTGGAAAGTGAACTTAATACAGCTTTACACGAATATTCAGCTAAAAAGTAGGATCGGGACTAGATGTATACGCATATATTTATTCTTTTCCATTTTGTTACTCTGTTGATAATATCAATTCAACATGTTGTTGTGATGACTGTAACTTATATAACTTGAGTGCCAAAAAAAAAAAAAAAGTATGATCAGACATAAAAAAAAAACCCCACAACTATATCGAGCTAAAATGTAAAAAGTTGTGACCCACAAATTTTATTATTGTTTTTTAATCAGATATGGTTTATATAAATGTGTGAAGATAGCAGCTGCTCGTTAAAATCCAGGCTGTTACAATCACAAACCTTGATATGAATTTTTTTTTTAGTTAGAAATTAGTTCTAATTTAAAAATAAAAAAAAAGAAACTGTGGCAAACAGAATGCAGTGATGTTGTCATCTCAGCATGTAGTAACATAACCTGACCACATGGAGGCAGAATCTGCACATGAAAACAGCTGATTATACACTCAGATATTAAATATGAAAAGACTGAGATGAAGTGGGACTTACAGCTCTATGATGCTTTAAAAGTTGTAATAAAAGGTCATTCCTTTATGAACCTCATCCACATGTTTCCCACAGTTTTTAATATAAAAAAAAAACACTCAGTAAACAATGGAAGACAGTGACAGCTAAAGACTTTAAAGGGTGACAACACTCACGTTCTCTATGACAAATGTCCACTCTTTGTCTTCAAACTCCTCTGCATGGGGATCCTGCAAAGACAGAAAATCATTCATTAGTTTAAAATCTTTTTTTTCCCCATCAGGAATCCTGACCAGCTTTTCCAGTGCTCCGTTCACCCACTGACCTGGTTTGACTGTCCCGTTTCCCTTCTTACAAAGGCATTACCAGGTGACTTTAAACCGCTCCAGGTTGAGCCACTAACTCCCTGAGATAAATGTGATTTGTGCTGAACACTCATATCAGAAAACATCAATAACTTTGATGTTTTCTGGTGACAGTTTTGATTTCCTCTGCTTCCTTTAAAATTCACACAAGTTTATATCTTCACAGCTGTTCTTAAACACAGAAATACATTTAAATATTACACAATAATCCAAACATGAGTGTAATTTTTTATCCTTTCACAGACAGAAAGTCATGATTAGGGGAAAAAAAAAATAAAAGAAAAGCACTAAAAACATATAGAGGGTGTTTCCTAAACTTCACCATTTCACCAACATGGCTTCGACACGCCAGCGGAGCGCGTCACAGCCATCCATCTCCATTCTCTGCTGTACTTTTGTACTTCTGGGAAACATAAGTTCCAGGCACAGCTATTCTCTGCCTCTCTGGTCATTAGCATGTTTTAACATTAACAGAGACCTGTTTTCACCGTCTGTCCCTCTGCAACCCAAACAACTCTGCACACTCTGCACATTACAAACACAACATTCATAAAACCACACAAGTCAAATAAAATCAATGAAAACATGCCAGGCTTGACTAAATGCAAAATTCTGGTAAGATACTGTCATGTTGCAGACTTCCCACTAAGCACTGGACCATAACAACTACCCACGCTGCAGATTTGTCTGCTTGGACCAGTTCTGTCTGCAAGATGAACAGCTGGTTCTGCAGCTACTTAAGCTATTCTTTAATCGTAATATTTTCCTGTCTTTGACAAAGTTCAGCTGAAGCTGCCGGGTGTTACACATCTCCCCGCTGTACATGCTGCAACGCTGCTGAGCTCAGCTGTTCCCAGTGCCGGGCTCCGAGCCAGACGGGGAAATGAGAATATCCTGAAATGACCGGCTTTCAGCTTCAGTCAATACACCCAGGTCACATCTAAAGTGGAAGTTAGCAGGTAGATAGCAGACGTTATTTTAAAGGGCTCAGTTTAAAACCACTCCAGGTTGCATGAAGTGACACAGATTTCAGTACAAGGCTGAGTTTCCCGACTTCAACACAATAAAACTAGAAAAACACTTTAAACAAACTCAGGCAAGTTAAGATGCATGTGACACGAAGTGACAAACTCTTCTGATAGTTGCCAACTTTAAGCCTTTTTGTTGTCCCCATAGGCCCATGCCCACTTGGGGCCTACGTAGGGAAAACACCAGCAGTCTGGACATGAAACAAAATGTACATAAAAGCCACGTAGTTACACTACAGTGTCTAGTGCATTGCTAGTGATACCACTGGTATCAAACCAAACTCTTCTGATAGTTGCCAACTTTAAGCCTTTTTGTTGTCAAAAACCAGTCCTAAATGCTGCAAACGTTTGAAGAAAACGTGGTGAAATCCAACAGCATGAGCCGTTCCTTAACCAGAACAACTGGACTAAAACCATTCCTCTTGCAAACTTCTTCACATATTTGTATTTCTTGGAGCTGAAATAGTTTGTTGATGTGCTTCGGTTCGTCTCTGCGCCCCTTGATCCATCTTCTCTCAAAACATGAAGCAAATGAAAATATGAACCCAGCAGGAATGCTGGTTGTTGCCAACAATGTTTCTGTGCAAGACGTTCCCTCTCTGCTTTACAGCAGGAAGAGCAGCACAGCATAGATGTCAAATCATACAAGCGACGCTGAAGTTGTAGTTGGTTATAATGTATTATATGTTTTATGTTTTTGGACCCCCTCGAAAACGTGATGGTACATCGCAAGGGGCATTCCATAAAATAAATGAATAAACAAATAAAGTAAAAGGGGAAATGTATCTTAAATGACGTAAAATACCATCACATATTTAGCTGAGAACCATCTCCAGTAAAGAGAGTTGACCAACTGGTGAGCTTTACTAAGTCCAGCTTTTAAACTCAGCCAATCACAGGGCAGCATTTAATGTATTTTGGCACGTAGACGTGATCAACACGGCTTGCTGATGTTCAAACTGAGCGTCAGACGGTGGAGGAGGAAGGTGGTGTTTTAGAGGTGGACTTGGGATTGAAGGACCGAGGTTCAAAACGTCCAGACTGGTGACGAATGTTGGCCCCTGAGCACGACCCTTGAACCCCTTGGCGCTGGAATCTGGCGACCCACTACCATACTGTAACAGAGAAAGAATCTCCCTCCACGATTAATAAGCTTTAATCTAAATGACTGAACATGGCTGTTAGTGCCAGACGGGCTGGTCTGAGTCTGTCAGACGGCTCATCTACTGAGACATATGCACGGCCATCTTTACAGTTTATAGAGAATGGTTGGGGTGGGGAATCAAATCGATAAAATCAAATATCAGGATTTTTTGCTTTGCAATTTTAAAATATATTTTTTTGTTAAAAAAAATCTTTTTTTTAAAAATAAATACTAATAATCTATAATAAAATTTGTCATTTTTATTGTTCTTTTTACTTGTCTTTTTGGGCATTTGATGGTCTGGTTACTGTGTTGATTTTTTCCCTCAGTGGAATCAAGAAAAATGACGAGCAAAAAAATTTGGTTTTTTTTTTTTTTACTTCTTTTTTTTTTGTTTTTAATCTACAAAAATCAGTAATATCAAAGAATCGTGAGAATTGCAATTTATATCGAATTCACACCCAACAAATTGGAATCGAATCAGGACAAAAGCAGCCCGAGAGAGCTGTGTATGAAAAAAGGAGAAAATATCCAGCGAGCAGCAGTTGTCTGGACCGAAAGGTCTTCCTGATGTCAGAGGAGAGACTGGACAGACTGGTTGGAGATGACAGAAAGACGACATGAACTCCAATCAGCACCAGTTCCAACCAAGATCTGCAGAACATCATCTCTGAACACACAACACATCCAGTCTGGAAGCAGATGGTCTCCAGCAGCAGAAGACCACAGCGGGTTCCCTCCTGTCAGTAAGAACAGGAAACTGAGGCTACAATTCACACAGACTCACCAGAACTGGACAATAGAAGATGGAGAAACGTTGTTGGTCTGATGAGTCTCCAGTTCAGCTCCACATTCACATGGTAGGATCAGACTCTGCTGGAAGCATCATGACAACATGGATCCATCCTGCCATAAAGGCTCCATGCCATCCTGTAACGGCCTTTATGACCACTCAGTACCACACAGAGCAGCTTTGGGATGTGGTGGAACGGGAGATTCTCATCATGAATCTGCAGTAACTGTGAATTAATCATGTCAACATGGAGCGAAATCTCCAAGGAATGTTTCAGACACTTTGTTGAATTTATGCCACCAAGAATCAAGGCGGTTCTGAAGGGAAAAATGGGGTCAAACCAGGTGCTGGAAAGGTGTTAATCAAACCTGCATTTTAGTCTTTAATTCATTTCTGTTCTAGTTGTAACGATCAATGAAAGCTGCACAGACATCCCGCTTCTAAACTGTGTTATTTGACTTGAGCATTACCCAACAACAGTGAATGAACTTTGCCTTCAGCAGGTTAGCTCAGTGTTACGTTACAAAAACAGCCTCATCGCTTTTTTTCTTGGACAGGACCTGAGAGATAATCTGTGCACACAGTGGTTCCAATCAAGTAAAACAAATCCTCATGAAAGCAGATACTACTGCATGTTTTCACAAATGTCTGCAGACAAAGTCACAAGACATGCCTCTGCAACTTCCATTTATGAGTCAGCGCCAGGGCTTTCCGTCAAACGTTCCAGCACATAATCGTTTGTTCATAATGTACCTGTGACATCAGGGAAATGTAAAAAAAAAAAGCTGCCCACCTCCACACACCAGGTATGTGGATATTTGTGCGTGGAGGCCTGGTTAAGGCAAAGAGATGTAACCGGACACTAAGCAGCGAGCTTGCCTGTCAGCACAGAGGCTCCAGCATGTTTAAGTAAGCCAGTCACTGTGACAGAGACGTGAACAGAGTGTTATCGACAACAGTATTACTACAAGTACGCAGCTGACAAAGAGATATAAACAGTGTGAAAAAAATAAACAATAAATCAGGACTAACACACAGCGATCAACCCTCTGAAACAGACCTTGAAAAGAGTGACTGTGATCTCGATGTTTTCTGGAACGGGCCACACCACGACTCCTCTGTAGGGATTTTTGATGCCAGGCTGCCAACTGTGGGACTACAAGACAGGAAGAGAAAGAAAACACTGAGACGTGACAATATTTAATCGTTTTTGTTTCAGACTCAAACATCTGAAAAACAAACCTTTGAGGATTTCCGCCGACTTCTACGTGTCCAAACCACCACCAGCTTGTCGGGTTGCCTGCGAACAAGGAGGAAGAGAAAAGATAAAAGATTAGTAAAAAACAAAAAAAGAACTAATTCACTCATCAACCTGACTTCAAAAACGCTTTATTATACATGTCATAATGAGAAACTGCGTCTTAATGTTGCAACACATGCAGATAAACAAGCACAAGCACACACAACCGCACAGTCTCATGTTATGAATAAATCATGACGGGACAACTGACCCCTGGCTTGCTCTCTGTGGACTGTGGTATGCACAACAGGGCACGTACCATGCATGCATGCACACATGCATCGGACACGGAGTATTCGCCTCCTTTGCCGTTTCGTTTCCTTACAAGTCAGAATTAAAGGCATCAGTTGGGAAAGTCATGTCGGTTCATTTCTACAACATGTTAGGGCTGCTCGATTATCACAAAAATTATAATCACGATTATTTTGACTGAAATTTAGATCTCGATTATTTAACACGATTATCCAGTATTTTTAAACAACATTGCGCATTGTGGTGTTTATAACTCCGTGTCGTGCATTATAACCGTCTAATGCACGGTTCCGAGTTGTTCCGAGTGCTTTTACCGCTTATATAGGAACTATTTTACGTCGATGTATATTTTATACCAAACAACCACTGTCAGGCTGCAGCGCGTTTTTCTCATTCACCTGTTAAAAGACGGCTGATCTGAACCAGCTGTTTAACATGTTGCTATGGTAACGCCCCGTAACGGAGGGATATTACAGTGTTTAACTCGCCGAAGTATGTATAGGAAAATTATAGGGATGGGAAAATCTTATCGAAAAATCGAAAATCTGGATTTTTTTGGTTCACAATTTTTTTTTAAACAAAAAAATAGTTTTTTTCCCCAACAAAATAAAAATTTTTATAATGGATTATTTTTGTCATTTTTATTGTTTTTATTGATCCTTTAACTTGTCTTCTTGGGCATTTGAGCAGCAGAATAATGGTCTGGCTACTGTGTTGTTTTTTCCCCATTGAAATCAAGGTAAATGACGAGCAAAAAAAAGTTTTATTCATTTATTTTGTTTTTAATCTACAAAAATCAGCAATATCGAAGAATTGTGAGAATCGCAATTTAAATCAAATCGGCACCGAAAAAATTGGAATCGAATCGGGACAAAAACATATTGTCACAGCCCTAGAATATAATGCAGCCGGTTCTCACTGACAATGGTATAAACTATGTTTAGGTGAACTTCCACAACCTACTGCAGTTATTCTACATTGACCTGCAGCCGGAGCCGACTGAGACTGGCCGCCTGGGAGTGCTTTAGGACGGGAGAGGCTCCCGCTGCTCCTTCCTTACAGTAACTGCAGAACAATATGTGCCTTCAAGTCAGTCGCCACAACACCAGGAAAGTCTCTAATAACTCCAGTAAAAGCTGCTAGATTTGTCGCTTTTAACAAAAAAAAGTCTCCAGATTTAGCCAGAAAGTCGCCAAGTTGGCAACAGTGTCTGAATGAAAGCAAAGCGGCTGTGGGAGGAGTTTACAGCACAGCGCTGCAACGCCAGAGACGCTCGATTAGCAGCTGAAGACAGCAGGAGAGGAAACTGCAGAGAGAGAAATAATCACACTCTTTTATTTTTATCATCGTTGAAAACCCAGATCGTACTGAGATTAAAATCCGATTAATCGTCCTGCCCTACAACATGTATATTTAGAAAAAATAAGAAACAACAAGAAAAAGGGGAAAAAAACTGCTAGTAAACATCAAACCTAAACAATCAATACTCAGATTCCAACGCTTCTTCTTCAGAAGATTTTGTCCCTGAGACTGTCACTCTGAACGGGATCTGTGGACGGAAAACAATTCCTGAACCATCTGTAAAACAGTTTTCAATCAGATTAATGGTCACTATTTAATTTTCCTCCTGAACCAATGAATGCTCCAGCAGGATTCTTAATACAGGCTCATACTGCTGCTGTTTGGTCTGCTTTTACAGCGGCCCGATAACAGGGATAGTACGGTTCCTTCAGCGCAGTATGAACACCAACTGCATTCTGATGTGGACTAAAGAAGCAGACTCTGGTCTGCTTACAGTCTGGTGTCTCGGTTCGCTTGCAGACGAACTATCCAGCAACCAAACAGGACCGACATGTTCCAACAGCTGTAAAGCATCAAAGATTTGATGTGTGTGATTTTAATACTCTGGATCTCAAAAAAAGCTGTAAATTGGTAAATCAATTACATGTTTTGTCCGTACATTTTCCAAGACACAACAGCCTACGTTAACACGACGTCACTGCGATGGCAGAGGACTGTTTGGGTAAACAAGGGCTGTTTACATGTATACATCTAGCATGAATTAAAAGTCAAAGGTTAAACGTTTCCTTTCCAGCATTGTGAAGATTTTACGAGATGCTTGAGCTCTCTATAGTTGCTCCAGACCTCTGAATTTCTGATGGACTAACAAATTAATCTAAATCAGGGATTTCTTATTAATCAACCCTATAAAAGGCACTTGTGTACCACATACACTGATTAAAATAGTACGGGTGGGAAAATCGAATTGAATAAATATCAGGATTTTTTGCTTCAAATTTTTTTTTTTTTTCAACCAACTTTTTATTTATTGTATACTAAACACATTAACAAAAACACATATAGAACAAACACCATAAACAAAAATAAAATAAACATACATACACAGCTCCAGGACACAAAGTGTTAGATCTGCATATTAATGAAACATATTTCACAATTTTTCAAAATCAAATTGTTTTTCAAATAAATAAAAATAATCAATTATAAAATTTTTGTCATTTTTATTGTTTTTTTTATTAATCTTCTTACTTGTCTTCTTGGGCATTATAGCAGCAGAATGATGGTCTGGCAACTGTTTTTTCCTCATAGAAATCAAGAAAAATAACGAGCAAAATAAAGTTTTGTACGTTTTTTTTGTTTTTAATCTACAAATATCTGCAATATCGAAGAATTGAGAGAATCACAATTTAAATCGAATCGGCACCCAAAAAATCGGAATCGAATCGGGATGAAAGCATTTCGTCACAGTCCTAGAAAATACAACAAATAAGAAAATTTGGAGAAATCTCAGAACTCTACAGGCAAATCCAGACAAAACAAGCCAGTAATAAATAAAACCCTTTTTGTTGTTTGTGTCCCGAGACATGGAGGAAAGAGCGCGTCTGTGACAGACTCTTGCAGGAGATCAGCAGAGCAGCTGATCTGGAAAAGAAGAAAGTGTTCGACTAAAAGACGAGAGAAGAAGAAGAATGACATAACGATTTGAGCCTTGAGGGGAGGCCCCACATAGAGAAGCTATTGTTCAACAACACATGCTATCTCAGAGTTTCCCCCTTTGTGCAGCATTTGCTGAGCTATGAGAACAATTTAAGTCATTTGTCCGCAGGCTCGATGATTTCTACACACTTCTAGTGTTGGGCTGAAACGCCAGACTGCGTGCTCCTCCTTCTGTGGAGCAGGAATCAATGAGCCGTCAAGGAGGAGCGCCTCAAGAGGAAAAACAAATGTGACGAAAATGGTCGCAGTGATCCATGAAGACTGAAGTGTTTGTTCATCTGTTTGTCACTCCAACGTCTACCAGCTTCATCTGCACTGGTTTACATGCTCAGTTAAGGAAAGAACAGTTATTATTGGGGTGAAGATGAACGAAACTTAGATGCTGACCCCACAGAGACAAAACAAGGTCTGTTTAGAATCATCGATAATCCCAACGTTCAAGCTTCTGGACCGGAGGAGAGACAACCAAAGGAACACTTCACTCTTCATTTTGGTTTCTTTGTCGACAAATTAAACATCCAGTTAACTGGTCCCATTTGGCAGTTAAAACTGAAGCCTATGCGGAAGTGCATAAAACTGCATTTTCCTCGTTCATCCACTAGGGGCTGCAAAACAGAGCAAATCCCCATAGACTCCCATGTTAAAAAGACCAACTTCACAGCCGAAATAAACATGTTTACAGCCGAAATAAACATGTTTACAGCCGAAATAAACATGTTTACAGCCGAAATAAACATGTTTACAGCTGAAATAAACATGTTTACAGCAGAAATAAACATGTGTCCAGCCTGGTTAAAAACTCCATTTTAGGTTTAATAGGTCAGGTTTACCTTCATGACAACTGTGGGGGAACTGACAACTGAGTGGATTTTTTTCTAACTTGTCTATCTAAAAGTAATTTCATCTCGAAATTTGGCATATTTAGGGGCGTGTCCTTTTGATTGACAGGTACCCAATCTCCCGCTTCAAGTAAGAAGAACGTAGAACAATCGTGGTTTTTAGCTGGTTAACAACGTGACTTAGCTTTAGCCTGCTTACCTCTGTTGGCTGGTTAGCTCCTGTTATCTCCAGGTTAGCTTGGTTAGCTCTTAGCTACAGAAAGCTCGGAGTTCACTCGATGTCAATCATCCACCATGACGCTCACAGCCCCCCTCTCAGCTCCACCTCTTTGCCCATATTTGTATTTTTCGGGCAAGACAACACGCATGCCCCGGCCAAGATGGTGATGGTAGGAACCGCCCACCGAGCTTCAATTCAGCTCTTCAGAAACCTACGGGTGACGTCACAGAGGCTCCGCCCATCTTTTATATACAGTCTATGGTTCCCCCAGATGGAAGGAGATCACTGCTGCCGTTGCCAAGCACATCTGACACATAACTGATGACTGACACAATATTATACACATAGTTTTATATCGTTATGGGGATATAAAATGAGCAATATCAGGATATGACATTTTGGTCATATCACCCAGTCCTAGTTGCACTAATAGTGCAACAGTGGAAAAAAAGTCCTTCACATAAAAAAGATCACAGCTCTCTGCATCTTAATCAAAAGTACCTTAATATTTGCACTCTTAGTAATTAAAATATCCCCTTTTAATAAAGGATGAAAAAAAGACTTATCACATGTATATTTTTATATATATATATATATATATATATATATATATATATATATATATATATATATATATATATATATATATATATATATATAAAATTATATCAGTGAATCTTCATTTGTCACTTCTGCATATGTGATCAAAAAAGATGTTTAATCTTCTCTGTAACATGTTTCCATGTAAAAATCCTACATTGTGTGTTCTGCTTCCAAACTAACACACTGAATATTCAGCTAACAGCTGAAAAAGAGGACATGAAACAGGAGGACTGAAATAATTAGCATGAAAATGGTACTTTTATAGCACTTTTCTACACTATAGGTGACATTTATAGAAAAAGGTAACATTCTGTTGCTAAACTTACTAGAAAACTCTGTCAGCAGAACAAGAAAGCCACATTTGCTAAGCTGTTACCAGTAAGCAAGTCCAGGATGTATTGTAAGAAAGAATCAACCCTGCTTCCAGTAAATCAGTGATGAGCCCAAAAACTCCTGACACAAGCCGCCTGAAAATGATCAGGAAGCAACAATAGAAAGATGAGCGAGACTCTGTGTGTGTGTGTGTTTGTGTGTGTGTGTGTGAAAAAAGATGGCAGATAAGAGCAGAAATGGGTCAGCAAGCCTGAGACTGACACACAAAGCAGATAAAACTCTCCACATTTACATTGCAGGAGTTCCTGTAGCAAAAGGCGTCGTCCAATTTTGTCGACGTATCGCAATTATTCAAACTTCCCTCAGCCCGAAGTGTCCTCACCAGTCACTGACTAAAGGACGGGCAACGATAATGGCATCTCAGTTAATCAGAGACATGATAAACATGTTTATTTAATAGTCATGCGACCAAAGGTTCTGGTTAATTCAAATGAAAAAGTTGCTTTCAAAGTGTTGCTTGAGCCGTCTGAAAGCAGTTTGTCATTGTATGGCTAGTAACTGTCCTTTCCTGCAACATGTGTAATCAGAGCAGCACAATACTTTGTTTGTACGTGGTCATCGTAATGTACATTAGAGACATCGCAGGTCCTGCAGTGCAAGAGGCAAAAGAACTCAACATGTTATCAATATGAGGGGTACCTGAGAAACGTGTCTGTTTATTGCCAATGGAAATGAACAAACCAGAGTTATAACATGAACAGAAAGAGGTAAGATCAGTGCAGGTTAATTAACAAGACAGCAGTAGAGCTGCATACCTTGAAGTGTTTTTTATTTTTTCGTCATATATTGTCTATTTAACTGTTTTTATTCAAGCTTTTAATGTTGATTTATTTTATTAACCTGTACAGCGCTTTGGATACCTTGTGATTTTTGAAAGCGCTCTATAAATAAAGTGTTTTTTTAGTGATATTCAAGCCATACGTTGAAAACTGTATTTTTAATATTTTTTTCATTCATTCATTCATTCAATAGATCAAAACATATTATAAAATCTGAACATATTTTTAAGTTTAAAGTTGAATGAAATAAGGAGCAGCAGAAGTAAAGTCTTATATTATCTGCCCCTTTTCACCCAAACATCAGTGCAGTAAATAAGTAAACCAGAAGCAAAATATTCATATGAAAATGAAAATAATTTTACAGAACTTAATCAGGTACAAGACGTCCCACCAACTAAATCGTTTTTTGGTATTTTCCCACTATTTTCTTGTGACTTCCAGTTATACAACTCATTTTTAATCTTATCTCACAACATTTGACGTAATTTAGGTTTTATATTATTCATAATATCTGTTTAATAAAACTTCTCTAATTATCCTTTTAAACACAATTTTTTTATGTTAATTCTTTTCCTTGTTGGTCCAAATCATTCCGACTCCTGACTGAAACACGTCGTTCTTTTAATGTAGTCTTAAAGTACAGTTTCCTGAAAACCACACTGTATCACAATACATAGTGCAGGTAGGGGTGGGAAATCGAATTTAAAAAATAAATAAATAAATAAATAAATAAAATAAAATAAAATCCAATTTTGGGATTTTTGTTTCACAAATTTACATTTTAAAATTTAAAAAAAATATAGATTTTTTTTCTCAAATAAATACAAATAATCCATTATGAATTTTTGGTTATTTTTATTGATCTTCTTACTTGTCTTCTTGAGAATTATAGCAGCACAATGATGGTCTGGAAACTGTGTTGTTTTTTTTCACTGAAATAAAGAAAAATATCCAGCAAAAAGTTCTGTACATTTTTGTTTTAGTTTACAAAAATCAACAATATCAAAGAATTGTGAGAATCAAAATTTAAATCAAATCGGCACCCAAAGAACTTGGAATTGAATCGGGACAAAAGCATACTCTCACAGCCATAATTTGAGTTAGAATCTTTATATGTAAGACAGTTATGTGTGTAGTCTTGTGTTTTCGTTTTGTAGAGCGCTCGAGCTGATTGTGAGTAAGAAAGGTGTTAAATTAAGTTTATATGACTTGATAATGTTCACAAAACTTGCTGACTCAAGGTTTTCCTGCAGTTCGCCGTAGTCCTGAGACCACTGCCGGTTTTAAATGTTGATGCTGAGCAGCAAACATGAAGAAACTTTTATCCTGACAAAAGAAGGGCAAGTACAGGCTGCAGAACTGTAAACGCTGAAATTAAACTATAGCAGTGCCCCTCGGATGGAAATATATCTAAATGTTTGGATGCAGTTAGACATAAAAACTCATTTAACCATGAACTCTCAGAGGAGACACTGAAAGATGCTTGCTCAGTGGTAAAACACTCGCAGCTCCGTCCACATGTCCATCCCTCGAGATGGCGGGAAGTGCAGGGCAAGTCAGGAAGTTGTGGGTGCCACACCTCTACATCTGGGCCCAGTTTAGCTCAGTGCCACAGCAATAAGCATGACCAAATGATAAACACAGTGATAAAATATCTTTTCTACTTTCCTCCCCCCAAAAATTACACTCATGATTTAGGAAAACTTTTTTTAAAAAGTAAAGTTGTCCACTCAATAATGGTTCCCATTTCTCGATCAAAATCAGCTGAAATAAATGATTCCATGTTTCACCTGATGACACCTCCTTCTCTGCAGGGACACGAGGACCGACCAAAGGAAATAAGGGGGGAAATTTTACAAGACAGGTCTCAGGAATTGGAAACTGTACTGGTTGACCTGGAAGCTGGTCGTCCACCACAGAGTAAAAGCTTTGACACGAATCATTCCCACACTCTGGATTCACTCAGGGCTATAATACGCAGCGGTATAAACACCGGTTATGCTGTTGTAGTGTTGCTGTGTATTAAATGATCAAACACAATGTCTACCTAAAAGAAATGAACAGATTTCTACGTGGACGTACACTGAACAGTTTATTGATCTTTACAGCAGACTGGGAAACAACAAAGCAGCCTTCAGGGAACGGAGACCACAAAGCATGTAGAATTGGTTCTGCTGCCATCTTTCTTGTAGTCTACCTGAACATCTAATTACAGAACAGTTATTCTCTGTGTGTATGTGGAAACCAAGAGTTGAATCAATCAACCACAGCCAGACTAATCAGAATTATCAACTTGTTTGACTATGAAAGAACTTAACTAAGCGCTTGTAAGTTAACTTGGTAACATAATAAACACATTAAACTAAAATCAGAGATAACAGCTGATGCTGATGAGACAGATTTGATTCTTAATGAGGCCAAACATGAGTCCACGATAGCTGAAGAGAAAAATAAGGTTTAATCAGAGTAAATGGTTCAAAGGTAAGTGTGGTTGGAAGTGTGAGACTGAGATTGAAGAACAGACTTCGGTATTTAAAGTTTTCTTGCTGGGAAAGTCTACTGGGAGCAAAGAAGGAAGCGGTGGTAATAAGTGACAGTCATTAGAAAACAAGATTTACTACCCTGCATGTGTGTGATTCTGCTGACAAGTCAAATTTCATTTGGTTAGAGAATATGTGGTTAGAGATGCTGTGAAGTAAACATTCAGTGTGACTGTGGACGGTGCAGTAGAGTCTGATAAAACACAAGGTTGTCCCAGCAGACAGTGCTTTAAGCGTTAATGTAGCTAAAAATAAAAGCAAAATTTAAGAGATAGCTGTTTTATTTACATCTTTAATGCAGTGAAACGTAAGCTTTACAGAATAAAGGTGTGTTTACACCAGGACAGCCCGCTGGATTCAGTACGGGTTCAGTTCAGTTTGCGGCTTGCACCTTCAATCCGCGTCACGTTTGTGTTCATAGCTCGTATGAATTAGATCTTTAATATGATGAATTTCCATCCACACCTGAGACAACGCTACAACAGGAATTAATGAAGGAGAAAACTTGTTCATCTGTTGGTTAATGTGGGACAACTTCTGTTTATACTACGTACAAGCAAAACGTGCAGCTGCATCAGATGCCAGCAGTGATTGATGATATTTCTCTCAGAAGTTTTACCACATCCCTCAACATCTGACCACGAGCCATCTCTCCTGGCCAGTCGCCTACCATGCCACACTAGGGTATGTTTCGATTGTTATTACCCACAATGCCTGCTTGTTTTATTCAGTCCACTTGAAGGAGGTCGAGGCCCACATTTAAAGCTTTTTCAGTTCAATCAGTGTGTTTACATTCAATATTTCCCCAGACGAAGCTAACTTTCCAAGCAAACAAACAGTGTGATGCACATCCAGAATTAGTGTCACTCAGTAAGCGATCAAAGTGAAGCTGCACCATATTTGAGAAAAATCTGTTTGCAACAAAAGTGCAAATAAAAAAAAGAATAGAATCTCATTGTTTCGCTGATCTTACCATTTCAGTTTGTCCCTGAATCCAAGTGGATACTTGTACAAACTGGAGCTCAGCGTAAACACACTTTTAATCCTTCCTAATCACTTCCTCTGGTGTCAGAAGTAAATGGGGTGACCAGAACATCTAGTCTGAGACTCTGCAAAAGCAAACTCAGAGCAAAGCATTACACATGCACGAGTCTTATCTCTATTTTCTCACAATAGAGAATAAAGGAAAACTCCTTAATACGGATTTGTACTCAGGCAAAAACAAAACGATGGATTATGCTCTCAACAACAAGCTTGCCAAGGATCACTATGACATGAATAAGTGTTAGCTCAACTTAACCCTCCTGTCTAAATGAAGTTTAAAATACAACTGGGATGGAACAGGGGAGCAAAGAAATTCAGGAAAATCTATAACAAAATCATCTAAATGTGACAAATAGAAACTACTTCCATTCAGCCGTGTAGCTCAGTGAAATCAGACCCAGAAGGAACCACGGACATGTTGACTTAGGAGGCAACATAAAGAAGACAATGTTAGGAGGCTACCGTGTACCAGGGGGGTTAATAAGACGATAAAAATTCCCCTCTACCAACATCTTCCTTCTATACTGGTTAAAAGTCGCTGCATGTGACTGACTGATGACGATGATTATGATCATTCTGTTGTTTATTCTTACCACTTGGTTTTTATTTCACTTACTATGTTTTACTATTCTTATTTATTGATTTTAGTGGCGTTTTTACTCCACCTATTCACCTTGTATGTAAGTTACTTATATGAGTGCACGATACTCTTGTTATAAACGTAATGCACTGCCGCCCGAACACAGATGCAGCAGAAATCAGCCTGCAGATTCTGCAGTGTTGCTCTGCATGCTGATAAACGATGAACAGTCTCTGGAGAAAAGTGTGTCTGCCTGTTAGCAGACTGGCCTGATTTTTCCTGAAAGCAACAGGGAGGAGCAAAACAAAACAGTTTTCAACACATTTAATACTCCATTGACTGCTTCACAGCCCTGCAAAATTTCATGTCTTCATGTGCATGTGTGTGTGTGTGTTTGTGTGGGAGGAGTGTGTAAATTCCTGTTGGTGTCAATAAAAGAGATGGGCAATAAAACAACTACAAAATTAGATCGCAATTATATTTATGTTGATCTTGACAATAAGCAAAAGACATTTTCAGCCGCCTGATATTATAGACCAGTTGTGTATCCCTCAACGCTAGCTGGTGCTAACACAGCTCTAATCTAACTGGTGCTAGCGCAGCTCTAAATGAACTGGTGCGAACACAGCTCTGAGCTAGCTGGCGCTAATGCAGCTCTGAGCTAGCTGGCGCTAAAGCAGCTCTAAGCTAGCTGGTGCTAACGTAGCTCTGAGCTTACTGGTGCTAACGCAGCTCTAAGCTAACTGGCACTAACGCAGTTCTTAGCTAACTTGTGCTAACGCAGCTCAAAGATAACTGGTGCTAATGCAGCTCTAAGATAACTGGTGCTAATGCAGCTCTAAGCTTACTGGTGCTAACGCAGCTCTAAGCTAACTGGTACTAATGCAGCTCTAAGCTAGCTGCTCATCACATATATAAAATGCGACCTGAAAGTGGACGGAGGAAAGAAACTGAGCAGAGAAGTGGGATAAAGTGTGGAAACAAGTTGATAAACCCCCCGCCTCCACCCCCCAGCAGCAGCTATAGGCAAAGCAGGAAAAATCAGGCCAGTCCAACTTGCTGCATTAGTTCTCGCAAACAGAAATCCATCATCTCGTTATTTCTTTTCATAGCAAGATACTTGATGCTCCATATCATAACCAGAAGCAAGATCAGTTAATATAGAGCATTAATAAATGTTGGTATATATTCCAGCCACAGTCTATGAACCACAGACTGAATACATTTGGAGTGTGTTCAGAGTTTAACTGAACTGAAAAAATGTGCCAATTCGACTCCAATCAGTAAAAGTTCAAAAGCTAGTATCATTCAAAAAATGTAAATGAGAGGAATATAATTGTAAAGTGTGGTAGGAACATTAAAGTTGTGTGTAACACCCAGACACTTCAGGAGGATGGACCTCCGGGTGTCCAGCTCCAGACCACAAGGGCCACAACTCAGCAGGTTTTCTATGTCTCCCTGTTTAAATACACATGACTGAAATTAATGAATCACTGAGTAAAACTCTTGATCTGCAGGATTGTGCCACTCAAGGACCAACTTTGGACATTTCTGCCCTAAGTGTCCAGTCAACAAAGGGTAAACAACAGAGAAGCTCACTGTAAATGTGAGATTTACTCATTAGGTTTGAAGGCTAACATTTACATGAGAACCTACAAGGCCTGGACAAAGCTTACTCTGTATGCAAGTTGTTTAAAGCCTAAATAAACGTAACTGTAATTCCCATAAAGCATTTAAACATCCCATGCATTCCCAGACCAGGTTAAAAGAGAAAAAAGTTGCTGCTTGTTCTAAGTCTACAACATTTTGCCTCTAAATACCATAGCAAAAAATGTAACAAAATATGAAAAATGTGTTTTATATGAGTTGGATTTATTTATGGTTCGAGAATAACAAAAAATAGGGGGGATACTTTTCTTTGGTTATTTAAACAAAGTACAATAATAAAAATAAAAAAAAACTATGAAAAAAATTATGCTTTGTAAATCCTGACAACTGTTTAAAGATATAATCGTAGCACCCTGAAATTAAATCGTGAGGTACACAAGATGGCACATTACGCATCCAAAGTAGCTGTAGTGATAAAAAGAAGGTGGCAGTAAAAGTACTCACAAAAACAAGATATACAAAGTTCTAGTAAAGGAAACCAGAAAGAAAGTGAGGAAAAGAAAAATATTAAGAAATTAAATACAGAGAAAAAGGGGATTTTTCTCCAAGGCCTCAATAATCCTGCAACATAAACGCTGCCCTGCACGACTACCTGGCAGTGGAACTGTGTCCTGTTGCCAAACGTGGACTCAGGAGTCCGTCTAGGCCTCCAAATCTGAACAGAAAGAAGAGCCACGTCAGAAAATGTTTTCTTGGCACAGACGTGATGGACGCTCGCCATGATGCACAACGGCTCAACAGAGGACAACATGTCACAGCCTGACACATGTTGGTCAACTGCAGAGAAACAGTCTGCTGTTACTCAACCATCTGTGTCACGCTTCGCATGGGGAACGGGTTTGCTTTCACACTTTTGGATCTTGCGACATCTCATGAAGGGAACAACAAGAAAAACAGAGCATGACATGCTCAGGGAAAAATGGAAAAGTTCATGGTAATCAATGCAAGACGTCCAAGAATCAAACCTAAATTAACATGTTTAATATTTTGGCTCTTTAGCTGGACATCCAGGCTTTAAATTCAGGGAATAAAGGCACCATGAGATGGAAAATGAAGAAATGACTTTACTTATAACAAGTACTGTTTATCAAGCATATATCAGGGCAATCCACAGACTTATTGGTAAGAAAATGAGCAGATTCCTACGCTGCTGACTTACACAACAGGTAGGGCTGGGCGATATGACCGTTCAGTAATATCCCGATATTTTTATGGCATGTCACGATATACGATATATATCTCGATATTTACCTTAGCCTTAAATTAATGCTTTGGTGCATACAATCACATCAGTAAGATGATTTTGTGTCTCCATTAAAACATAATTCTTCATACTGCATTAAGATATGCTGATTTTAAACATTAATGCCAAAAGGATGAAATTTAATGAAGCAAATTGATCAAAACCGTATTTCTTGAACAGTTAAAGCAGTGGCAGAAACATGTCATTTTAAAATAAAATAAAGTGCCTTTACATGATGTAATAAATGCAACTTATGAAAATAGGTGCTCTAGGGCGTACTTTTCAGATGATGAAATAAATTTGTGGTACTGCTACCTTTTGTGGCGACACTTTTGCGACATACTTTGCATACGACAGTTGTTTGGTAAACATCTTCCCTCCGGTATCCAAACCACCGCCAGATGAAGGGTCCTGTACTATTTTTCTTCTATTCTTTTCATTTTTGCCACTGAAACAGCCTATCCTTTTGAAAAATTATTTTGAATACCATTAAAACCACATAAATCAGCTTTGTCCTCCTTTATTAAATGTTAGATTATCAAATTTAACCAAAGGATTCTTATGTTTTGTGGAATAGCTAGCTGCATGTTTAACTCTCCTCCTTTTTCTGGGCTTGGGACTGCTCAGTGACCCAAATAAGACACTTTGACAGAGAAACATTTATGTTTTTTTTAATTTGTGTAGTTTTCTTACTTTTAGTTTAGTCTTTTTTTTTTGTTTCAGCTTGCTTTGGGTTGAACTATTATAAGGCTTTGCTTTATGGTTACGTTTTTGAGTTGTCGTGTATTTTTTTAATCGCAGAGTTTAGCGTAGAAATCAGTCTTATAATACAGGCAGAATGTCCTCGTATCGTCTCCAATAAACGGCTTCAGACAGTTTTTAATTCAGGATTTGATTCCCACTCCTTTCTGTACTTTCTAGAGACATGACAAGCTAGATAAATATGCGTCACACACACAGTGGATGAGGTGAGTAAGTGACAGAGGATGTGAATGTAATCAAATATGATTAATTATTTTTGCGTGACGTGAAAAACTTTGTAATTTACGTCCCACTCTGTAATCCAGAGCGGGATCAGTGGCGGATTTGGCCGTTCATTGTGACTGTAGGTGGAGTCGTGCAGGTGTCCTCTCTGCTCCTCTGACTGGCTGCAGCTGCAGCCGGAGCGACTGAGTGCTTTAGGACGGGGAGAGACTCTCCTTCTGACAATAACTTTACAATATGCGCTTTAAAGTCAGTCGGCAAAACACCAGGAAAGTCTCCAATAACTCCAGTAAAAGTCGCTAGATTTGTCGCTTTCCACAAAAAAAGTCGCCAGATTGAGCGAGAAAGTCGCCAAGTTGGCAACAGTGGCTACACGCTGCTTCTCATGACGTAGCACGTAGCTCACGTTATGTACGTAATGAGGTGCGCTTGTTCTAACTCTCTGTGCAAAGTGGTGCAGAGTCGAGGAGGAGGGAGGAAACCCCGCCCACAGCTAAAAACAACTGCGTGACAACAGGATACTCGAATATGACGAATATAGGCATTTTCTATATTCGCACAGGGGACTAGCAACGATATATCGAGTATATTCGATATATCGCCCAGCCCTAACAGGCCCTCTAAAAGAACACATTTATAGAGATGTCTCTGTGGGGGGAATATACGATTTAAGCCTGTTGCGTACAAGAAGCAAGAACTTATGTCTTGTTGTCACGTCAAATGATGTCATTTTGTTCTGGTGGACGTGATTGGACAGCTTGAGACTTGTTCTCGACAGAACTTTCTTCTCAAGACGCTCTGAGAAGTGCTGTGTGATTGGTCGGACAACTGACGTGGATGTGCTCAACACGGAAAAGCAAGAAGCGGCCAGTTTCTGCTTCTGCATTCTGTTCATGTTGAACGGACAGTTTTAATAAAAAGCTGATTGAGGTGGAGAGAAAAAAATGAACAATTTTTACATGATGCATTTAAAGACAAGGTTACGTACAAAACCTGCCACGGAAGAGCTTACTTGTTTAATATGAAATAACATGATGAAATAAGGGGCTCATTTACAGGCTGCAAAGAACTTAGAAGAAGTTCAATAATCTGACTCAGGTGCTTTGGGGGAACATGTCTAAAACATACAGGACTGGAACTAAGAAACACTGAGGTAGAGTATGAATCGACCAGATAAAAAATAATTTTTTGTTTTGCATTTGCAACCTCGAGAGAAAGAACAAAGTTTTTGCTTCTCGTGGAGGATGCAAGGAGCTCAAAAGTTCCTAAAGCTCCTGGTTTCATCCCCAACTCCCACAGTTTACATGATGATGTGTCTTTTGGCAAAATACTGAACCCACTTTGGCTGCCGCTATACATTTCTCACCTCTAAATCAGTCTGGATAAAACTACCTACAAAGTGAAAATATTATATTTTCTGAAGGTACCTTCAGTTTCACCGTTTACGTGAAGAGTTTTACCGTTTCCGTGGAGAGTTTTACCATTTCCGTGGAGAGTTTTACCGTTTCCGTGGAGAGTTTTACCGTTTCCATGGAGAGTTTTACTGTTTATGAGGACAGTTTCACCGTTTACGTAGAGTTTCACCATTTACGTGGAGAGTTTTACCATTTACGTGGACAGTTTTACCATTTATGTGGACAGTTTTACCGTTTACGAGGAGAGTTTTACCATTTACATGGAAGTTCACAGTTTATGTGGAGAGTTTTACCGTTTACATGGAGAGTTTCACTGTTTACGTGGAGTTTTACCGTTTACGTGGACAGTTTTACCATTTACGTGGAGAGTTAGCATTCACATGGACAGTTTCAACGTGTACGTGGAGAGTTTTACTGTTTACGTGGAGTTTCACCGTTTACGTGGAGTTTCACCGTTTACGTGGAGTTTCACCGTTTACGTGGAGAGTTTTACCGTTTACGTGGAGAGTTTCACCGTTTACGTGGAGTTTTACCGTTTACGTGGACAGTTTTACCATTTACGTGGAGAGTTAGCATTCACATGGACAGTTTCAACGTGTACGTGGAGAGTTTCACCGTTTACGTGGAGTTTCACCGTTTACGTGGAGTTTCACCGTTTACGTGGAGTTTCACCGTTTACGTGGAGTTTCACCGTTTACGTGGAGAGTTTTACCGTTTACGTGGAGAGTTTCACCGTTTACGTGGAGTTTCACCATTTACGTGGAGTTTCACCGTTTACGTGGAGAGTTTTACCGTTTACGTGGACAGTTTTACCGTTTACGTGGACAGTTTTACCGTTTACGTGGACAGTTTTACCGTTTATGTGGACAGTTTTACCGTTTATGAGGAGAGTTTTACCATTTACATGGAAGTTCACAGTTTATGTGGAGAGTTTTACCGTTTACGTGGAGAGTTTTACCGTTTACGTGGAGAGTTTTACCGTTTACGTGGACAGTTTTACCGTTTACGTGGACAGTTTTACCGTTTATGAGGAGAGTTTTACCATTTACATGGAAGTTCACAGTTTATGTGGAGAGTTTTACCGTTTACGTGGACAATTTTACCGTTTACGTGGACAGTTTTACCGTTTACGTGGAGAGTTTTACCGTTTACGTGGAGAGTTTTACCATTTACGTGGAGAGTTTTACCATTTACGTGGAGAGTTTCACCATTTACGTGGAGAGTTTTACCATTTACGTGGAGAGTTTTACCATTTACGTGGAGAGTTAGCGTTCACATGGACAGTTTCAACATGTACGTGGAGAGTTTTACTGTTTACGTGGACAGTTTTACCCCATTTGGTTAGAAATCATTAAAATTTAAGATTTTAAGGTAGCTGTTTACATAGGAACTAATCTAATCCGATCTGGTGTGTACATGCACTAAAAGTGAAGCAGAATACTTTGCATGTCATCCACTGAGCTTCCATTGTGTCAACACCAAGATCAAAATGAGAATTTTTTACTAACTATGAACCTGGTCTGCACTTCGTCTTATTAAAGACAAAAATATACCTTCCACCCTTGATTGCAAACAACAGTGAAATGAGTTCATAATGAATTAGAAAGAGAAACAAGGGAGAAGTGCTTCAGAAAGCCATGGACAATCCACCACAGCGGGTGGAAAACCCTGAATCAACTGTAGTTTGTCAACATTTTAGAAATACTGCTTTTATTTAGCAAAAACCTGTCATGGAAATGCAAATATTGTCTATTGGTTTCAAATATTCCAACAACAATAACTACAGAAATCCTCTTTCATTTTAATTTGGAGAAAAGTTTAATGTCTAATTCACAAAACAGAAGCCTGATGCGATACTGAAATGAAGTTAACAACTATTCAGATTAAATAAATCAAGGAAAACTGTGGTCACTCACAGCTGCTGGAGTTGGAAAGTCTAAATAAAAAGAAAAACTATTGCAATGTAAACTTTATTCTGCTTGAAAACTATTAAATATGCTGGAACACAGACATGAATGGCAGAAAATAATCATATTTCATGTGCTTAACTCTACAGATTAGTCAAAGCAGGACAAATTTACAGTAAAATCCACAAACTACCCTAAAAATAATATAAAATAAGTAAGGAACAGCTGCCTGCACATCCTTCCATACAAAAGATGAATCCAAACTTTATTGGGTGGTCCAATAAAAAAAACTAAATGCTGAGGAAAAAAAGAGGAATTCTACAGGATAAATGACATGAAATCCATTTGTATAATTATGAAGTACCTAGTTTTGCTGAAATGGCTGGAAAATAAATGAATCACCACAAATGATCTTTGTAAGATGCTTACAAAGACAGGGATGCTTGGGAACACCTTTATCATCGCTTGCAAGCTGAGCTCCCCCATCCGCCTGGTTGACACTGTTGCTTTTTATTTATAGCTGCATTTGAGAAAAAGTAACATTTATTACGTTTACATGCAAGTTTTAATTCCTCTTTAATTCTGAATAAAGTTCATTCTGCTTCAAACTGATGAAAAACAACCATGTAAACACCCAATTCCTAATGCAAATCTCTATTCGGAATTAAACTTAATTCTGATGTAAGTGTCTGGTTTATTCCCATTTTAGTTCCGAACTATTTAATTCCTCTGTCATGTAAACATTAATTCCTCTCTAAGTTAATTCCAGTTGTTCTGAGCATGCTCGTTACCTTGTCCTGTCCCGATGACGCGCGTTGTTTTGCCTCCCGTGTTCGGTGGTCTATCTTTCTTCTGCAGAAAGTGAAGTAGTATGCTGGTGTTGAGCTGCTACTTCCCATTTTTAATAAAAATAGCGGTGAAACTGGAACTTATTATGTAGTTCTTACAAGTTACGACTGAAAAGACAAGAAGCAGGGAGTCAACTTTGTTTTTTTCGGTATACGTCATACGTCACGTATTGGACGTATGTCTGATTGGACAGACGGTGCGTCTGTCCAATCAGAACCCTTCCCAACCCGCCGCTCTAAAGAGGCATTAAGTGAGGACGTGTTTCATGTAAACAGTCATTCAGAATTGTTATTTTCATGTAAACTCATAGGAGAACACGTTAATTCCCAATTATTTAATTCTGAATGATTAATTTTTAATTAAAAAACATCACATAACCGTAGCCATTGATTAACAAATCATTTAGTGAAGACAAATACTTGTAAAACCTGAAAAACAGACGAGACACGAGGACTGCAGTGGCTGTTCATGTGAGACACGGTAATGACAGCTGAGGACCTCCGAACCCTTCTGATTAAATAAAGTGTTACGAAAATTATCAGCACTTGACGGGTTTATTCTCTTGAGAGTTGAAGTGTTGAGCAAGTGTGTATAAAGTGTGTATGACGCTTTCAAAGTTAAAAATGTGTGAGATATCTATGGTTTCAGAATCTGAGACAGATTTGAGTTCTGGAGTCTGTTTTCAGTTTATGAAGGTGGAAAATGTTCACAGCAACACTTCCGGACCGAACGGATGCAGCCCAAGAAAGGCAAAACCCTCGCAGCAACACCCTCTTAAACACATTCACATAAACATGATTTAAAGAGTTATTTTCTGTAGTAAAGCTGACAATTAGCATAAAACACTGACCACTGGCTCACAGACAGCAACATCAGACACATCCTGACTCTGACATGAAAACACTCTGCATGGAGTTTCAAGCTTTACCTTTTAAAACTATACAGTCTGACAGAAACATAACTACTAAATGCTGCGTGTTGGTGTTTCTTCTATCTACTGACAATAAAAAAGCCAAACTTAAAATCCAAAACAGAGTGTACCGACTACGCAGTGGGGCCGCCCACCCTTTGCTCTGCTAAGAGATGTACATTTTTCTCATTCCATTCTCCAACACGTTAACATCTGTCCCAGGTCGAAGCTCTGTGGTGCCGTGTTAGTCACGCCTACAGCAAGCCACTGGAGAATCTGTGCCTGCAGGCTACATCTTCGCTTTACACGCCCCGGCTTCTCCCTCACTGCAGGACACATGCCTGCAGGCTCCAGCGCAGCATTTACCCTGTTGAAAACACACCCAGCAGCTTGCCCACCTCTTTGGGCTGACCTTAATTATTACGTTTACAAGTATTTTGGGCTAAAATGCAGTTATGTCATGCGCTGTCACCATTCCTGTTAGTCTGCACATCTTATAAGAAGTAGTGACGACTTAAGTCTAAATCTATGTATCATAGATGCTCTGAACCGCTGGCTGGATGGTTGTCAAACAAGCTGCAACAAGCAGGAGTTGACACTTTCTACACAATTCATTCCATCATTCATTCATGCACAGTATAACAAGATCCCGATCTACAGCCAGTGAGTCTGTGGGAACAATCAGATTGTTCATTAATATAAAAGACATTTACCGAATAAAAGTAGTAAACTTAGACCATCACACCATCATCACTATCTGCTCACGACTGTAAACATCACAAATGGCCGAGTTAGCTGGAACTGAAGCAGTTTGCAGAGCTGGGATGTTTGTTATTTGTTGGAAAAAGACATCTCTTATTTCCTCCATAGTAAGTCCTATAATAAACGCTCCAAAATGTAAATATGATGATTCTTTTGAGTATGCCATGCTAGTATTATTGCTAGTTTCCCCAAAACCTGCAACTAAAGTTACGTTTGTGGACTTAAACAACTTCTTTAATGCACATTTTTCATATCCTGCTTTCCATAAAGGTTATAAAATTGCTTTTTTTGCTCATCTTCAGCTTGCTACTTATATTTTTCTTTCAATGTTACATTATTTTTGTTATTTGCTAATTCTCTGCTCAAAACAATCCTGTAGGTAAGCCGGCAAATTGATCTGAGCCGTTATAAAAGCCACATGGTGGGAGACTTCGGCTCTACAGCGTCCCTAAAGCTGATAGATGTCGGTGTTTTCTCTAGAAACATATCAAGAAAGTGAGGGAAACCCTGTCTGTTGCTGCTAGTCAGCCTCTTTGATTAAAGATTCATAAAAAAAATCAGCAGTGGTACACAAAATGTAAAGCATAGCATTTTCACAGGACAGCCACGCCCCTCCGAGCACAGAGACATGACTGGACATCGAGGAGATTGTGCGTTTGTGTGTGAATTATGGCCACCAGGAATGAGCTCAGCATTCCAGCACAGACAGAGACGCTGCCTTCATGAAGGCTTCAATGACAGCACCGTGGTCGCCTGTTACCACCAGTAAACTCACCATTTCTTTGTGCATTCCACCATAAGTTCCTGATACGAAGCCACAAACTGGAATTTGGATGCGTGCTTCCCCACACGTTGCAGTCTCTTCCAAACCGAGGCCATGATTCTTTAAGAACGGGCCGTTTCTGGGAGCCTAACCCGTCCTGGACTTCCTTCTTTGGGCTTCCTTAAAACAAAAGTCACGCGAATGTTTATAAGAATCTGAGCATGTCCAAACCGCATGGACCCATAGTTAATGTTTCATCTGAAGCACCCTGAAAGAAGAAACAGATGGATAAGACTGTACATCCAGTATTGGGTGCTGATCTTTACAAACTGCCGGATGAATCCAGATGTAAAGGCATGAAATCCCTGCAGCAGTCCAGGTCTGACTTAATGGCGTGCATGATGCTAAGAGGAAAAGTACTCCATAATTTTGAAAGACTTGATGACTAATCCTCTGGATATAAATATTATATTTCCATCTGGTGATCTTCCTGAAAAAAAAAGAAAACAAAAAGGGGGACAAAGTCAGAACAGAAAAAAGCCAGACTGTAAAGCTCCAACATTACAGTACTCTGTATGAAATCCACATTTAAATGCCAAGTGACTAAATGTTAGCATTCCCAGATACAAAGATGTTGTCCCCGTTAAGCTGTTCAGTTATTCCTGGCTGGGGATTTTCCATCTTATAACAACTTTACACAACCAAGCAGCGTAACACTTTCTTCATGTGAAGAATGTGCGGCGTGCTGGGAGGCTACTCGCTGGTGTAGCACGCCAACTTGGGGTGTTAAAATCAGGGGCGCCGCAAGGAATTTTGGGCCCGATGAAAGACAATGGCATAGACCCCACCACTTGATCCCAAATTTTAGATTTTTGTTTTTGCTTCAAGCGGATCAAACAATATCTTTTCATTGGAAAAATAATTAATTTTTCTCTTTTCATTGAGTATCGCTAAGAAAATATATAACCATTTATTGGTGTGTTATGTTTCTTTTAAAAAAGGGGGCAGATGTTACAATCAATTTTCTTTTACCAGCTCCTTTTCGAGCATGGTGCTCTGTTTTGTTTTTGAACTGTAAAGTCTTATTATTACCTTTTGTACGGCCATAAAGATCTAGGGCTGTGTTTAACCCTTTATGGGGCAAGTGACTATTTTTGATCACTTTGTTTTCGTCCATATTCAGCATGAAACTTTTTTTTGTTGTTGTTGTTAATGAAACAAGGTGGAGGTGGTTAGCACCAGAAGGAAAAGTTTCGGTTAAAATTTCTAATTCCGAATTTCCTGTTTAATTCCGAATAAAAGTTCATTCTGCTCTAAACCGATTAAAAATGACCATGTAAACACTTAATTCCTTATGATAATTTTTTATTCGAAATTAAACTTAATTCTGATGTAAGTGGCTAGTTTATTGGCATTTTAATTCCGAACTATTTCATTCCTCTGTCATGTAAACCTTAATTCCGCTCTAAGTTAATTCTGGTCATTCTGAGCAGATGACGCGCGTTGTTTCACCTCCCGTGTTTGGTGGTCTATCTTTCTTCTCCTTCTCAGTTGCTGCAAAAAGTGAAGTAGCATGCTCGTGTTGAGCTGATATTTCATATTTATAATAAAAATAGTGCCAAAACTGGTACTTATTATGTAGTTTTTACAAGTTACGACTGAAAAGACGCGAAGCAGGGAGCGAACTTTGTTTTTTACCCTCTGTCCAATTAGAACCCTTCCCAACCCGGTCTAAAGAGGAATTAAGTGAGGACGTGTTTCATGTAAACCTTCATTTCGGAAGTATTACTTTCATGTAAACTCGTAGGAGAATAAGTTAATTCCGAATTATTTAATTCCGAATTTAAAAAACACCATGTAACCGTACCCACTGAGTACACTATAAAGGGTTAAATCACAGTGCATACATCTATGTTATTTTAATATAAATGGTTAATCAGTTTATATTCCTGCTATATGTTATTACAACCTTTAAAAAAAGTATTTATGATTTCTAATGAAGGTTTAATAATTTTCTTACATAGTTTGTGCATCTTTTTGGGGCCCTATCTTCCCAACTTTCCCCCCCCCATTTGGCGCCTCTGGTTAAAATATACAGCGATATAAGGCGATGACATCACGTGTCGCGAGACACCATGCGAAACTACGGCTCGAGCCAACATGTTTTTTAAAAAAAAAAAAAAAACCATAAAACATTTGATGGAATGTGTGAATCCAGGGAATAGTCTGAGCCCTGCTGTTCCGCTAACAGAGCTGAATCCGTTCCAAAGCTAGAGAGAAAACACTCACCTTGCTGCGATTCTTTCCTTTATGGAAGAGATGGAGAGCTGGTCTGTTAGCAGCCTGATGGCTGGCTAATTATCCTAAAAGCGACATGAGCTAACAGCTAGCAGCTAGCCCCGCTAGCATCCATCACAACACGGCGCGAGCGGAAACCGTTGCTTAACCGTTGAGACAGTCTCTCCGCCGGTCACTACCTCGTCTCAACACGAAGACACAAACTGCATTCCCCCGCATTTGTCCCGCAAATAAGTCGAACAAAAGCACGACCACTTATTAGAAGTATTCCCTCAGCAAAGTAGTGCTGTAGTTGCTGATACTTTGACCGACCTGTTTTCTTTTAAGGTAGTAAAGTTACCCAAATTGTAATCGACGAATGATTTGAGGTAGTCAAAATAAATCCGCTACTTATTCTTTTTTTCGGAATAAACTGGTAACAAAAGAAGTAGATGCGTGTGACGTTTTATATTAAAGTAAAACTAGAACATATATTTCCCTTTGACTTCACAAAGTGATGTATTAATACATGTTTCTCCATTTTGATGTAATGACGTTAAATTGGTTTTATTTTGAAGACTAATCACCCTATTTCCGGTTTAGGCCTTATGTTAATGTCGCTTCCTTGATGCAACTTTTCCTCATCTCGTCTGCCACCTGGATGACTAAAAGCTGAAGAAACGCTGGCGGGCAACATCCATTTTCGTGCTATTTTTGTTTTTTTTTTCCTTTCTAATTTATGAGGGATTTCTGTATTGTTATCCTCACACTGTCTAACATCCATCAAACATGTAAATAAATCTTTGCATCTCCTCCATTGATACTGTATTCACCAGCTAAACCTAAAAAACATACTAATTTAACAGTGTAAATTACACAAATATTAAATAAAACAGCTGGGTATGGGTTATCCTTTTTGCTGTGCGTTTGTAAAATAAAAATATCTTGCATTTTACAGCTGCAGTGAGGATGTAAACAACACATTTAGTTACAATAGGAAGCTCCTTTTTAAGCAGTTTTTTTCCTGACCAACATAAGAATACCATTTCCAGACCCTGTCACATTCATAAGCGATTATTAACCTCGCACTCCTACATGCCAAGAGGTTTTTTTCACATTGGAAATGAAACACCAGCCATCCATCAGAAATCAATACCCCATCCACCTTCACACACACACACACACACACACACACACACACACACACACACACAGCAAGAGACATCTGTCACACACCCTTGTTAACCACAGGCTTGTCAATGCAGAGCATGAAGAAAGAGGAAGAAGGAGGCTGGCACTGCTGAGGGAAATACAATAAGAGGCGGATTGATTTAATCTAAAAGGGAAAAAAATATAGAGGCATAATAACAGGAAATCTTATCCTTTTATATGCTGGGGTTGTAACCAGTCGATGCCCAACGTCAGACACACAACACAGAAGAACTGATGCAAATACAAATGTGTTTAAAATTACAGTTGAACTATGAATCATCTAATAGAAAAATAGAAAAAAAAATGCTTTATGGTTTGGATTTGTCCTGAATTTGTCCCAAAAACAAACTGAAACATATGAATTTCCTCAATAGTGATGCAGTTTTATGTCTAACCATAATGCAAACACGTCATCTTCTCACAGGTTTTGTCACAAGTCCACCTCCTGGATCAGGTTTGTGATTAGACCCTGATAAGACGAAGCTGCACCCCAGATCAGCTTTCACTCAGACACGTATTTGTGAACAATGTGGACTTGAGGTTTCAGAGTGGATTTGACAGCAGGGGGGTCGCTGATCCTGCCGCTCTGCGTCGCCCGTTTACATTTTAGCCTGACAGATTACAGGGAGCCTCCCTCCATGCGTCAAGGAATGCTTTGATGTGACAAATGACCCGGTGCTAAATGACGCTTTGTGTGTCTGCCCACATGTCAGCAAAGGCCTCATTTCATAAATAACACCGGGTGGGGGGGGCAACAGGCTTACTGGTGTGGCTCGTTGATGTGAGAGAAAGAGTGAATCTCTGAAAAGACAGTGGCAAAGATCAAGTGGGCCTCCTTCTCATTGTTTTAATGGCTTCATAAGGGAAGCAGACCTGACAGAAAGCTGTCATCTCACAGAAAAAAAAAACAGTTAATCTCATTATCACTGAGACAATCTGCATTCTTCTCAGCCCAAAGGAGAGAGAATCAGCATCTCCTCCCCAGCTGAAGAACCAGAGATTATGGATCCAAACTGATGCAGGACACGCAGACTGTCAGAAAATGTCCTGTTCTCTCAACACACTCAATGATTACCTGATTTATATCAGTTTCAGACGCATCATCTCTGCTGTCTGTCATCCTTTCTTGTTGTTTGCACATGTTGCATCTTGATGCTGCTGCAACACATTTTACTTGTCAACAAAGCAGTTCATATGGTTGGTTTTATGTCGAATGCACTAACATACTTGGAGTTTCACACCTAACTTCACCTTCTCGCTGCCTCTGTGCAGAGCCAACACAAACAGCTCTTGGAGTGCTAGCGTTTTGTGTTTGACCACTTGAAAAGACCTGTTGACAAAGCAGAGTCCTTTAGATAGAAGCCAAGTGAGTCTGAGCCACTTCAGAGGAGCACAGATAGCCAAAAGTATCGCTGTTAGCAGCACGGTGGGATGAAGAGAAGGAACACAAGCTGGAGCCTTTTTCATGGTCACATATAATCGGCATCACATTTACAGAAAGCTGCTTCAGTGTTGAAGAGGGTCCTCCTGCAGAGAGACGTTTAGGTTAAAAGAAAAACAAGTTTTTAATACAACTTCTGATCAGAGAGCTGAAAATAAATTATTAATGTTGTGCCAGAGTCAGCGCATGCAGCTGCAACGGTCTGCTCCATGTAGGTTGCTTCATGCTCCAGTTTCTGTCAGTTTTCAGCTGAAATTTTCAGGCCTGTCCTCCGGGCAGGCACATGGACGACATCCGGAAAGTCAAGTGGTCATGCTTCATCATCCTGCAGCACAAAGGAGTTTTTCTTCTTACAGACAGAAGAGCTGCTGATATTTTCACACATGCATCAACAAAACAGGGATGGATGTTTAAACTGGGAGTAAAGCAGAAAAACCTGACTCTTAAAACGTATCAGACGTTTAGATATTTGACTATTTAAGGACCAGAAATGCAGATCTCCCATCAGTTGTCAAGACAACCTGGAAAAACATGTGTCTTCACCGCTGCAGCTTTCATCCTTCCACTATTTGTTCTTGTCTTCATGCAGACATGTGAGCGATATCCTTCCAGTGTTGCCAGATTAAGATCTCCTTGTTTTGAAGTAAAGACGTTTTGAAGTTCCTGATTCTCGGCCGAGTGTCTGATCCGTATCTGTTACAGGAAGCCTCCATGTTTTCAGACGCATGACTGGATTCAAGGCGGTTTCCTCTTAGATCTGTGTATCAATGCCATAACTGGATCAAATGTGGATGTGATTATGTCTCAGATCTGGCAACGCACATCCCCACTTATGTTGTTTTACACAATTATTTTATGAAATGGCCAAAATAAAAAACAAACTGAATAAAAAAAGAAGATATAAAACAGTTATTTCCCCTGATCAGTCGACAGCAGATCAATCAAACAATGCTTTGATGAGCAACGTAGGGCTGAAAGGCAAAATCCAGACTGAGTGTCTGATAGGAATTAAACTGAAAAGCAATGATTTGAAAAATATTCATTTATGTCCTTTGTCATAATAAATGTATAGGCAAATAAAATAAAATAAAATAAAATAATATAAAAATTAAAAGTCAAGTCAAGTCAAGTAAAAAATTAATAAACTAAACTAAACTAAACTAAACTAAACTAAACTAAAATAAAATAAAATAAAATAAAATAAAATAAAATAAAATAAATGTAACCTTTCAAAATACTTGAAAAAAATAAAAAGATGTCTGGAAAAATAAATAAAATTAAAAAAAATCGGTTTACTATCTTCCAGCTAATTGGCAACAACTTAAATATAGACAATAATTTTGTGATTTTTATCATCTGCTTTTTATAATAACATAAAAAAATAAATAAAAATATCAGAAAATCTGGTAAACTCTTCCTGTGATGAGACAAGCATGAAATCTGTTCTTCACTGTCCAAAAATACTAAAAATACCAAACAAAAAGACACGATTGTGTGTCTAAAAATAAAGCTCAGCTTCACATTAACAGCTAACAGTTCAACTCAGTCATGCAAACAGATCTATACAAGCTGCAGACATGTCTGCGTTCTGGAGGACTGAGGTCAGTCAGGAAATCATGTAGCAGAAGAGGGACCAGTACAGTACCAGTACAGCTGAACACCAGTCAGTGTGATGGGACGGGAGCCGCTCAGCTCTGCTGTAAAAGCAGCTGGAAGTCTGAAGAGTGAAAACATTCAGCTCATCATGAGACCATAAACAAAGCCTTGAAGGCCCGTGACGAGGCCGGTTACAGGTGTAATCAGAGAAATATGCCCATACACCCTCTGTTTACTGCATGCAGCAAGCTCACACCTGCTCGTTGCACGCTGCCAAAGCATGCTCTGGGAAACAGTGGCGGATTTAAGAGATTTGGGGCCCCAGGCGAAGGCAGGCATGGGGCCCTATGGTAAATATTTCACTTTCTACTCTACTACTGCATATTATTTGTGTTGCTAACAGCCAGTGTAAAAGTCTCTTTTAGTTTAGCGAATGCATTTTAATCAAAAGCTATTTTTGTTGGTAATAAGTAACTAAGTAATAAATAACCACAAGTGTATGACAAGTTTTATGGGGCCCTAAAGAACTGGGGGCCCGAGGCAACCACCTAGTTTTGCCTCGTGGTAAGTCCGCCCCTGCTGGGAAACTAAAAGTAAAAGTTGGATTCCTGGTGTGGAGACAGTCAGTTCAGAGCAGATGGTTGGACAGATCCACAATAAGAGTCCAGAACTGAGCACGTTCAGTGATGTTACAGCAGAAGAGAAGTTCTGTTGTTGTGTTTTGGAGCGTTTATTAGGGTGACAGAGGTCGTTCAGTGTCACGGCCCTGCGCTTAAAGCACCCTTACACATTGAAATGAAAATGAAATGAATCGGTTTGACTCTGACTGAGGAAGCAAATGACCCATTTACACACATCTGGGCTGGTTATCAGATCTGTGTGAAATTAAACCACATTCAGTCAGGAAGAGCCCAGACTGCACAATGATCCACCGGCTGAAGAATCACTTTTCCTTCTCGGGATCGCGCTGCTCATTACGTCCAGCCTGCTGCCGGCTGATAGTGAAAGCCAATACATCACATTTTCATTTTATGCTGACTGAGAGCGTCTCAGAGCGGCGCTTTGGTGCTTTACAGCGGCCCCTGATTGAATTCCCATCATCCGCTGAGGGCCCGCCGAGGGCGGTGGGGTCTGGGTGTCTTTGCATGGCCTGCACTGAGGATTTCAAAGTGCTGGGTGTTTTTATTTAAAAGGAAGAGAAGACAGAAATCCACTCTGACTGCAAGAAAGCTGAAAGCAAATGCATGTGTTTCAGCAGAAGATGCAGAATGTTGTTGACCTGAACCAGAACGTGTGAATGTTCAGTAGGACGACGGAAGAAAAGGACACTCGTGTTCTGCTCACCTTCTTTGCAACAAAAGAAAAAGGAACAAGCCAGATAGGCGGCACCAAATCAGCTCACTGCTACGACATCATTAGCGAACAAGTGTCAAGTCAGTATCTGCTGAATGAATGAATGCGACTGTGCAGCAGACCAGTTGCTCTCCAGTTACTCCACCCAGGAGAGAGCTCCTCACTTCCATTCACACAACCTGAACAAAAGCTGAATTAGTCCCTGGATGGCTGTCTTGGGCTTTTTTTGGGAGGCCACTCAGGCGTGTTGAGAGCAGAATGGCTTCCTTGTGAGCTCCAGCAGCTGAGATTAGACACTTCCGCCTGCCTTGTTAATGGCTTGTTAATTAGCAGCATAGTGGCTGGATGAAGTCATTAAGGAGTCCAGAGCCAGCAGTGATTCATCAACGCCTCGGAGCTTGTTTAATGTATCCTTAGCCTCACATCATAATTGCCTAACTATGGTACTGCACTCTACTAATATTGCTGATTGAATGTGTCTATAAAGCCTTAAATATGACGTAGCAGTTATTCTACGAGGCTAATAATATGCAAAAACCAATACAGTAGTTTCTCTTTTATGTTTTATTGCTTTGTCTTTATGTGTGGCATGAAACGGTTTCAGAGTTGTCTCTTATGAGTCTACTGATGGGAATTTTTTTAAACATTCAGAAGCTAAATGAGTTTGAAAAACTACATTCAGTTCAACTCAACTTTATTTATATAGCATCAAATCACGGCAATGCCATCTTAAGACGCTTTACAGACAGGAAAAAAACATAATGAAAGCCAATTCGTAACAGCCTACATAAGGAAACCAACAGATTGAGTTGGAGGGTCCAACTCGATCTCCCATCCTGAACAAGAACGCTGGCGACAGTGGGAAGGAAAAAACTCCCTTTTAACAGGAAAGAAACCTCCAAAACCCGGCTCAAGGACAGGCAGCCATCTGCTTCTGCTGTGTGGGGGGAAGAGGACAGAAAGACAACAGACAACAGGAACTGCTACTCCCGGCCAGACTCCTAGTCTTGTTTCTGTACTATTAACCTGGAAAGTCTTTGCTTTTGTAAAGCGGTGGCATTTTATATTATTATAGCTGTGTAATTGTATGTACAACACTGACAATGTCATAATGCAAGCAGCTACAATGAAAGTGTCTGGTGCTGATTTGCAGATATGAATTGAGGAATAATTCTAATTTTATTTCTGTGTTTAAGGCGTCTTTTTAAAGAAACAGTCTGTTCTGAACAGATGCAACTTATGCTGGGCGACTGTGGCTTGTTTAAAAGTCCATTTATGCTCAATCCAGAAGACGGATATCCGTACGGATGGTTACATTATGCCGGGTGGACAGAGTGCGATTTTGAGGGGATTTCACCACGATTTTGCTGCCGCAGACCACGCTGCGGCATCGTGGAAACATCGTAGCGTCGGGATGTCCGGTCGTAAGCCGTACAGTGTGAGAACACTCACGAGGAAGGATTAATTGCTGCTACGTTCTAACGAAGATGCTGCGACCTCCCGATCAAACTTCTGGCATGTCAGAAATTTTCGCCGCCGCAGTGTGAGCAGTGTTACGTCACGATTGTATTTTCGCACCTGCGCAAAAGACACCGGTGGAGCTTTAAACAATGGCGGGCAACCCCAACTTCAGACGTGTGCGGTGGACACAGCTGTTAGAAGAGAGATTAGTAGAGCTATGGAGAGAAGACGCGCTTTTCTTTTTTTCATTTTGCTTCAGCGCACAAGGCAGCGCACACAACTGCAACAACTTGCTGCCTGCTCGCCATCTTGTTGTCAGGCACGCTGTGGTTGTCATAGGAACTAGGAACCTTTGGACAAACCCGGTCGTGCAGTGGGAGCATTTCCCCGACAGTCAGATTTCTAAAATCGCACAGTGTCCGCCCGGCATTAGTCTCCTGCGTTGGTTAAGGTTACATAATTTGGTCCATTTTCAGGGAACGTAGCTATCCGTGATGCAGAAAATGGGACAAAACCACCAAAAATCAGTCTTCCGATGACGTGGTCTCTGGTGTTGTTGCCAAAAACAGAAGAAGCAGGAACTGGAGTTTGTTTTTTTCCGGTACACGTAAGTTCATCGCATCCGCCCCCCGTCCAATCAAACCCTGGTTCTCTCCAAGTACCATCCTTCCCAGTCGCTCTGCCACCTTTAACATTCAAATAGAAGACAACTTTTCCAGCAGCGTTGTCTAAATGTAAACATAACATAAGGTAAAGGACATTTATAACACAGTAGTTCTACAACTCTAAAGAAGTGGGACAATTCCTGAGCCCTGAGTTAAAGTCAAGGTCGTGCAGCGATGACAGTTTACGTATCGCCCTCGTGCACTTCGATGGTTTCTTTCCTGTGAGGTGGGTCAGGGCAAACATTTAGAGCAAAGCACAAAACTGACACTTTGACAAATATCTCCAGTAACATCAGCTCATGTGAAAACGGATCCAGATGTGCAGACCTGCAGATACAAGGCATTTTAGTCCCCTATTGATTTACCAAAGTTTACAGATTTGTGTTTTACGCAGCAACAGAGCGGAGTGCGCTGATGTACCAGCTCCTGAGGGGGCTGTAATGGTTTTGGGAGGAGTGTGTGCTGCTCATGTGAGGTTCTGCAGGAAGAGGAAGTGTTGGCCGCCTCATTTCACCTCCCAGATTTCTGCTGATATGAGCTGGCCCGCTTCCAAACGTGGAGCCACTTATATTGCTTGTCCCCAAAGTAAATCATGTCCAACCATCAAAGGCTGAACAGTC
This sequence comes from Telmatherina bonti, assembly GCF_933228915.1. Lineage (NCBI taxonomy): Eukaryota > Metazoa > Chordata > Actinopteri > Atheriniformes > Telmatherinidae > Telmatherina > Telmatherina bonti. The sequence goes on from NC_136629.1 coordinate 36,324,940, forward strand.
AGCACGGTTCGCATAATTGTCTTGAGTCAGTCCATCATGTCCCTCAGCAGCTTGCTCACATACAAGCTAAGAAAGCTTTTCTGAGCTGTGATCATCAGAGAAACAGGAGAATCAGAAGTTTGTTGCATTTTTCTGGTTTCATTCGCGACATCAGGCTCGTGTTCCGTATTTCATCTCCCCTTTGGGCTGAAAAGCTGCAGAATAAAATGTGCAAGGAGACATCAGCAGTTCCTTGTCTGCAGTATTTTCTGTAAGGCATGATTCCAGGAGACAGATCAGATGATACCGGATCCTTTTTGCTGAAAGAGAAGAAAAACAAACTGTGTTTAATCTGCTGTTAGAAAAAAACCCCAAAATAGTCCTTTTAAAGTTGTGAGTGTACCTGTAAAAAAAGACTCTTAACTGTTTGATCTTTCCTATTTACATTTTACCAAAAAGGAAATTAACTTTTTATTATTGTTATGACTGACATACAGTAGAGCCACTGTTCCTCACAGACTGAAAAATGTCTTGTTTCTTGATATAAATAAAGTTTATTTATGTAATATAACTTTTGGATTATAAAGCAGACAGAGGACCAAGAAAAGACAGAGAAATTATTTTTTAAAAATAAAACAAATAAATAAATTAAATTAATAAAAAAGAAAATTAGTTTTTTTTTTAATAAAACAAACAAATAAATAAATAAAAAGAATTTTTTAATAAAACAAACAAATAAATAAATAAAAAGATTTTTTTAATAAAACAAACAAATAAATAAATAAAAGAAAAGAAAATGAGTTATTTTTTTTAGACAAAAAAGCAAGTATTAAAGTTTATAATTGCTTTTCAAAGGAAAACCCAAATAAATGTAGAGTGGGAACAACAAAGATTTTTTTTAGGAGGAACGAAAGGCTCTTTTATTAAAAACAGGTAAAAATAATGTTCCAATGTGAAAAATAAAAGTGTTTCCACTAAGACTTTTTTTACTTCAAAATCTTACAAAGGTGTAAAATCCTGTTTGGGACCAGTTGTTTGGACTGTCAGACTTTTACGGTGGTCAGGAAATGCAAAGCAGCATTACATCAAGTGAAACCACATTTACACATACATGGGTCGGCCTCTCTGGTGCCGTACTAAAATGGTTCAAAATGTACTTAGAGAACAGGAAGTACTTTGTGTCCGTAGTTAACTTTACATCTGCACTGACAAGAATTACATGTGGAGTTCCACAAGGTTCCATCCTGGAGCCTGTTTCATATATCTCCATGCTCGCTGCTGCAGGTCATAAAGAACAAGGACATGAGAGACCACAGCTATGCAGATGACACGTAGATTTATATCACAGTGTCATCAGAAGACCGAGGACTTGTACAGGTTCTTGATAAATTAGATTAATGACTGGATGTGGGTATTTTTTCTTCACTTAAACAAAAACAAAACTGAGGTGATCATCTTGGGAGCTAAAGAGAAACTGTCAAAGGTCACTACAGAGCTGACACACCTAAAAACCTCCAACAAGGCCACAAATCCGGGTGCAGTGATGGATTCAGACCTACGTTTTGAAAAACACATTAAGGGAATCACAAAGTCAGTGTGCTGGACCTGGAAGAACTGGTCCAGGCTTTCATCTTTAGGCAGCTTGATTTCTGTAAAAGTGTTTTTCAGGGTCTTCCTAAAAAAATATCCATTCGACACCTGCAGCTCATTCAGAACTCTACTGCTCCAGTCCTCATTAGCTGCATTTCCATTCCAGTCACGTTATTTTGGGATTTTCTACTTGATGTGGAGAATTTGCTACAACTTTTAGAAGCTTTTCTCTCATTTTCTTTTCTAAAACTCTGAAATTTGCTGTTGTTTGTTCCACATGGTGCCAGTTTTACCAGAACTGAACTGGTCACGACCTCCCCCACTTCACATCCAGGGACACATAAATGCAAAAAAAAGTGTTTCCATTTACACTTTTGTGATATGTTTTTATATTGAAACATCTGAAAATCCACTTCATGAGAGTGTAAAAACTTTTTTAGCTACATTTGAGACTTTTCTAAACGTAGGTTTTTGCATTCTCGTATTCTTATTGCGATATTTAGTTTTTGCGCAACTCTAGGTGTAATAGAAATGCACCTAGACCAAGAAAGTGGACCACATCAGTCCAGTTCTGGTTGCCTGTCCGTTAGAGGATGGACAGTGAAGTTCTCCTGCTGGTCTATAAGTTCTGAATGGTTCAGCACCGAACACACTATGAACCTACCAGATCCTTCAGGTCATCTGTCTGGTATTTAGTCCTTTCCTAAAGTCAGAAGCAGACATGGAGAAGCTGCATTCAGCTTCTATGCTCTGCATGTCTGGAAGAAACTCCCAGAAAGCCTCAGATTAGCTGAAACATCCAGGTTAAAGATCCTCCTGTTCAGCTGCATGGAAAGAGAATTTTTATTAATCTGCTCAGATTCTTTTAAACTGGAATTTCTTTTGAACTTGACCATGTCTTTTTTTTTTTTAATAGTTTTTAATCTAATGTTCTTCCCTTTTCTTTTCTTTGTTTTAATTTTAAACACTGCTTCTGATTTTTAAATGTTTTAATGTCTGTAAAGCACTTTGAATCATCACTGTTTGAACCTGCCATGCCGTTATCACAGGGAGTCACAAGAACAGAGCTGGGTCTTGAACAGAACCATGAGGAACCCCATATAATCCCATTTGTACAAAGGCTAAAACTCTGATTTATTCTTTTTTTTTTCTTTTGTTTTCAGCAATATTTTCATCACCATGAATCAGAAAAACAAAGAAATCTTTGAGCCAGTATTTTATAGCACCCGGCTGAGTTGCTAATTCAGCTTCTGAAACTCGGCCTCATTTTGCAGAATCTGCAGAATCTAAAAAAAGTTGCTGAACCTTTGCGAAAAGCTCCGTCCTTCCCCTTTCAAGCCCAGAGATTGGCAGAGAGATAACGGATCTGCTCTGGAGTTTATTATCAGGAGTTTTTCCTCGCTGCTCGTCCAAACATATTGAAGTCAGGAGAGAGGCGTGGAGGACTTTCTAGTCTTGGCAGCGCTGCTGACAAAGAGTAAAGCAAAGAAACAAAGAGGCTCGGATGAAGGGTGGAATGGAGAGTAAAATGAAGGAAATAATGCAGGAAGATTAAACAGAAATAAAAAGGATTGGAGCTGCAAGTCTGTGGTGTCTCTTCACGAATTAACCTGCAGAAAAACATTCAGATCTGACACAGTGAACACGTGTTTACTAAACTTACTTCTGATGAAGAAACTGCTGCATGAGAAAGGAAGAAAAAAGCAAATACCCCCCTCCCCTTGTTGATCTGGCCGGCCTCACTCATTGCTTGCAGGTGTAATAACATGGACTGATCCAAGGCTTGAGTTTGGGCTTCAGGGGCCCACAAGGAAGATATTTCTCTTCCCCCCCTCCTCTGGAAAACAGCTCAGCTCGGCTGACATGATGTCTCATATCGCCGTCTCCTTCTGCCACGGGAAAGACAGCTGTCATTAGGAGATGAGCAGAGATATGAATTTATTACTTTAATGGCTTTTATGCTGCATTAAATCATGCCCAGTGTCCTGGTTGCACACTCAGCCACAGAAGCACAATTTGCAAACTAATACTCAGTCATAAGGACAATTTCAAGCCATATTATTTGTGATAATAAAAAATATATATTTCACTGGAATAAAAAGAGCTTAAATGATTAAAATTATAGAACAGCTTGCCTGATCAATTAAAAGAAAGTAAAAACATAAAACAGTTTAAGAGAAGGTAGAAAATGCAGATATTAAATAAATATAAGCTTGAAGAAGACCAGTTTAACGGAGGATGAAGACGTTGATGTGACTGAAAACAGAAACATTTTGTGGGAATCTTTACTTTTTTATTATGAAGTGGGAAATCTGAGTGGTGTGATATAGCTTTAGCGTTGCATTGTGTAGCAGAAGATTTATGTACGTATATAGTTCTGCCTGCTCCTTTCCAGAGATGTAAACACTGTAAACAAAAGAACATGTTTGAAATAAACATAGCAATGAAACATCTAGAAATTAGAGACAAAATGCTCCTTCATCTACAAACCATGTTGTGTAGTTTGGAGTGTTTTGACTTTAATATATAATACTGTATATAACACAGAAATCAGACCAAACTGGGAAAAAGTGAACTGGGAGAAACATAAACGACATGTGACTGGGTTTGCTGTGTGAATGGCAGATGTTATGAGTTAACATAATGATATTATATGGATGTTTTGGTAAGATAAACCCCATGTTTAGGTCAGTTATTCCACCATAATACGTGCATAATGAGGCTTAAGGCCAGCTGATGGTCTGTTGTGCAGCCCAGCGGGACCTCAGAGACTCTGTGCTGTCTGTGAGAAGTTCACATTCTTTGTTATTTCTAGAAGAAGATGAGAAATACCCTGCATTTAAATAAACCAGAGATTTGGCGCTGAAAATACCACAAAAATGGCAGAACTTCATTTGGGAAGGATAATGGCTCGTTTTGGGACATGGGTCATTAGTCCTAACTGGAGTCACTTCAGGCTACTGTTGCTTTAAAGCCCAAAATGAAGTGGAAATGATGTTTTCTCTTCTACTCACACAGCTGCCTTTAAACTTTTAAGCTTTCTCCCACAGACCTCCTTTACTACCTGTTTTCTTTGACCAGTAAATCATGCGAATAACTGTTTTGTTCAGCAAACAGCAGCTTCATTTGATTATTACTTTCCCAGATAAACTGTTTGGCTTTAAGGAAATTTCCAGCAACATAACAAACTGGCAAAAAAAAAAGAAGAAAAAAAAAAAGGCTTTTTTACGGATTCAGAACTATAAAAGTTTTTATTTTTTTAATTTTTTTTTTTTAGATTTTTTCTCAACAGGTCCAGAAACAGATCCCATATTAGACATTTAAAAAAGACAACTTTAAAAAAAAAACAACTAAAAAGCCTTTATTTTAATGTAAAAGTCATGATGACACCAACACGTTTCAAGTCGAAGATATTTGATGAATTAAATGTGTTTTATAGTGATTCTCCACCTATAAACAGCAGCATTCCTCCTCAAGGAAATAGAAAAGACTACAAACATGGACGCTTTATTACAACAGGGGATGAGATGTTGTAACGTGTCAGGATGCTTTAATTTAGACCACAAAATAACCACAGAAACAGTCAAACTATCACGTAATAAACAGCAAAACCTGAAATCAAACGATCAAATAAACCAAACACATCATATCTTTCCTGGTCAGACACTGAAATAAAAGATAAAGATTTATTTAATGATCACCGTATGATGATAACCAGTCAGGTTAACACGTCAACATGTGGCACATATGTAATCACTTTGTTTTTAGCCAGTTACTTTAACCCTTTCATGCATATTTTCTTGCATATCCATGAATAAGGATGGTATTTTTGTAAATAAACCACTACAGTCGACGTTAGTGAGTCATCCAATACGTTTCCACTCACTGGAGAATAAATAAATATATGATATAATTAAAAATAATGTAATTATGCAAGTTTACCTTTGCAATAAAAATGAAAAGAAAATGATACAGCTATATTTTATACAATATGTACATAATATAATTTTGATTATATATTATGTTATTAATATTTTATACAATTCATTAAAATTGTATAAAATATTAATAAAAATAATATATAATCAAAATTATATTATGTACATATTGTATAAAATATACAATTATACAATTCATTAAACCCCTCCCTGAGCCTTCACCTTATCGTGGTGGAGGGGTTTGTGCGTCCCGAAGATCCTAGCAGCTATGTTGTCGGGGGCTTTATGCCCCTGGTAGGGTCACCCATGGCAAACAGGTGTCTAGGGGAAGGACCAGACCAAGCACAGCTCATCCACCTCTATGATGACGACCAACCTGGGCATGAATGTTCCCTTGCCCGGACGTGGGTTACCGGGACCCCCCCTCTGGAGCCAGGCCTGGAGGCGGGGTACGAGAGCGAGCGTCTGGTGGCCGGGCCTTCGCCCATGGGGCCCGGTCGGGCTCAGCCCGAAAGGGTTACATGGGCCCCACCTCCCGTAGGCTCATCATCTGCGGGAGGAGCCGTAGGGGTCGGGTGCAATGTGAGCTGGGCGGCAGCAAGGGGCGGGGACCCTGGCGGTCCGATCCCCGGCTGCAGAAGCTGGGTCTAGGGACGTGGAACGTCACCTCTCTGGTGGGGAAGGAGCCTGAGCTTGTGCGCAAGGTTGAGCGGTTCCGGCTAGATATAGTTGGACTCACCTCGACGCATGGCTTGGGCTCTGGAACCAGTACCCTCGAAAGGGGCTGGACCTTCTTCCACTCTGGAGTTGCTCATGGTGAGAGCTGCCGAGCAGGTGTGGGCATTCTCATCAGCCCCCAGCTTGGTGCCTGCACGTTGGGGTTTACCCCGGTGGATGAAAGGGTAGTTTCCCTCCGCCTCCGGATGGGGGGACGGGTCCTGACTGTTGTCTGTGCTTATGCACCGAACAGCAGTTCAGAGTACCCACCCTTTCTGGAGTCCTTGGAGGGAGTGCTGGAGGGTGCTCCTTCTGGGGACTCTGCTGGGGGACTTCAATGCTCACGTGGGCAATGACAGCGAGACCTGGAGGGGAGTGATTGGGAGGCATGGTCCCCCCCCTCTGAACCCAAATGGTGTTTTGTTATTGGACTTCTGTGCTCGTCATGGATTGTCCATAACGAACACCATGTTCCAACATAAGAGTGTCCATATGTACACCTGGCATCAGGATTCCCTGGGCCGCAGTTCAATGATCGATTTTGTAGTCGTATCGTCGGACCTGCGGCCACATGCCTTGGACACTCGGGTGAAGAGGGGGGCGGAGCTTCAACTGATCACCACCTGGTGGTGAGTTGGCTCAGATGGTGGGGGAGGAAGCTGGTCAGATCTGGCAGGCTCAAACGTGTTGTGAGGGTCTGCTGGGAACGTCTGGCTGAGTCCCCTGTCAGAGCGAGCTTCAACTCCCACCTCCAGCAGAGCTTCGAACACGTCCCGAGTGAGGCGGGGGACATTGAGTCCGAATGGGCTGTGTTCCGTGCCTCTATTGCTGAGGCGGCCGGCCGGAGCTGTGGCTGTAAGGTAGTTGGTGCCTGTCGTGGCGGTAATCCCAGGACTCGTTGGTGGACACCGGCAGTGAGGGATGCCGTCAAGCTGAAGAAGGAGTCCTATCGGGCCTTCTTGGCCTGGGGGACTCTGGAGGCAGCTGATGGGTACCGACGGGCTAAGCGGCATGTGGCTTCGGCTGTTGCCGAGGCAAAAACTCGGGCATGGGAGGAGTTCGGCGGGGCCATGGAGAAAGACTTCCGGACGGCTTTGAGGAGATTCTGGTCCACCATCCGGCGGCTCAGGAGGGGGAAGCAGTGCTCCATCAATACTGTGTACAGTGGAGGTGGGGAGCTGCGAGAATGAGAAGGCATTTGACCGTGTCCCCCGGGGGCTCCTGTGGGGGGTACTCCGGGAGTATGGGGTACCGGACCCCCTCGTACGAGCTGTTCGGTCCCTGTACGACAGGTGTCAGAGCTTGGTCCGCATTACCGGTAGTAAGTCGGATTCGTTTCCGGTGAGGGTTGGACTCCGCCAAGGCTGCCCTTTATCACCGATTCTGTTCATAACTTATATGGACAGAATTTCTAGGCGCAGCCGAGGTGTTGAGGGGATCCGCCTTGGTGGCCTCAGGATTGGGTCCCTGCTTTTTGCGGATGACGTGGTCCTGTTGGCTTCATCTGGTCGTGATCTCCAGCTCTCGCTTGAGCGATTCGCGGCCGAGTGTGAAGCGGCTGGGATGAGAATCAGCACCTCCAAATCTGAGACCATGGTCCTCAGCCGGAATAGGGTGGATTGCCCTCTCCGGGTTGGGAGTAAGGTCCTGCCTCAAGTGGAGGAGTTAAAATATCTCGGGGTCTTGTTCACGAGTGAGGGAAGGATGGAGCGCGAGATCGACAGACGGATCGGTGCGGCGTCTGCAGTAATGCGGGCTCTGCGCCGGTCTGTCGTGGTGAAGAAGGAGCTGAGCCAGAAGGCGAAGCTCTCGATTTACCAGTCGATCTACGTTCCTACCCTCACCTATGGTCATGAGCTGTGGGTCATGACCGAAAGAACGAGATCTCGTATACAGGCGGCTGAAATGGGTTTCCTCTGCAGGGTGGCCGGGCTCTCCCTTAGAGATAGGGTGAGGAGCTCGGTCATCCGGGAGGGGCTCAGAGTAGAGCCGCTGCTCCTTCGCATCGAGAGGAACCAGTTGAGGTGGCTCGGGCATCTGGTCAGGATGCCTCCTGGTGAGGTGTTCCAGGCACGTCCCTCTGGGAGGAGACCCCGGGGAAGATCCAGGACACGCTGGAGGGATTACATCTCTCGGCTGGCCTGGGAACACCTCGGGACCCCCCCCCCCCCGCAGAGTTGGCAAATGTGTCTGGGGAGAGGGAAGTCTGGGCTTCCCTGCTTAGGCTGCTGCCCCCGCGACCCGACCCCGGATAAGCGGCAGAAGATGGATGGATGGACAATTCATTAAAATAAATAATAAATCATGACAAATTCTAAATATCACTAACAAACAAAATGTATAATTTCATGTCTGTAGAGGTAAAATACTGTATTTAAAAAATATTGCATTTTAAGTCATGCATGAAAGGGTTAAAACATTGTTTTCCTTGTCAGTGCCAGACTATCACCTGTCTGTTCTCATGATTACATTAAATACTTTATTACATCCTACTGTCATGATTAATGGTCAGCGGTGAGGAGGAAGACTCCACACGAGATCATGACGCAGATAAATCCAGTTCCTGCTCCTTCTTCGTAGTCTTGTGTTTAGGATGAAATACAACTGATTTAAAGAAGTGTTGCAATCACAGAAGGACAAATAACTTTAACAGGAGCGGGTTCGAGTCTGATTCATCGAGATCTGCTATCCTGCAACATTGAAGCGCTTCCCGTCTCCAACACGCCTGAATCAAATGGCTGAGTTCCCTGCACGCCATTCAGCCCTGCAGAGACCTGGTGGCGAGATGTTTGTTTGATTCACATGCAAATATGCAAATATTCATACATATAACACAAGATCAACGTGTTTAAAAGCCGGTGCGATGCACATACAGCAGCAACCAAATACGCTCCATCACCCTGGATCTGATCCTGGAAGGACGGAGCTTCAGAAGGAGCTGGATGGAAGACCCCAAAGCTGGACTGGATCATTTCAGATAATTGTAAAAGTTTTTATCCTACATTTGTCAAATACATTTGGGATTTTCACCAGGACTGTAAAAATTCAGCCATCAGAGCCGAAACAAATCTGCGAAATACACATCAGTGCATAAAAAAGAAATTTAGCCACATGGCAAAATAAAAATCTGAATTTGACATCATCTCCACGACAGAAGAGGACCGAAGACGCCTTGACACAGCAGCAAACCACCAAAAACCACTTTATCCTCCGTATTTATGGATTTCCTGACAGTTTTCTGGCTTCACATCTAATGCTGAAGGATGATCCATGTGATCCATCACACAATCAATCACCCAGTCGCTGCTGGGAGGGGTGGGGCCTGTTATGTTGGGGTGGTCGTGGCTTCTGGAAACAACCGAGCAGCTGCTTTCTGAACCATCAATACAGAAAGTTGCAGAGATCAAACTGGGACACGACGAGCAGCTGGAGGACTTTTTTAGGTCTTTCTTTGGCAGGTTGGTGAAATGATCTGGAAATCCAAAGTGAGGACGTCCTATGTGTGTGCTGCGTAGGTGTGAAACTATGATCAAGTGTGTGTTGTTAAACTCTGATGCTTTGTACTTCAGCATCTGAAGGTATCATGTAAATAAATTCAAAGAATAAAACATTTTGAGCTGCTTTTGAATCAAAAGTGCTTTATAAATAAAGTTTATTTGAATGCCTTCATCATTTTTGCAACTGTTTAAATTTCGTCTTATGAAAACTGTAAATTATATTTATGCCAATGAGTAAAGCTGTCTGATATCATCGACCTACTGCTATTATCGACAGATATCGTCATTAAAATGCAAAAAAAAAAACGGTATTGGTTTTAACTTATTTTGACACAATCTTTACACAACATGCACATATTATATATATAAAACTCTTCAGTTACGTCTCATTTAACTCAAAATGATAAAATATGAGATGTCATGGATAGTTTTCCAGATAACTTTGGTTTGTTTGGCACAACAACAAAAATATTGGTTGATATCGGTTTTGGAAATTAAGAGTTATCGTAAAAAAAATTCAACATAAAAAAAATTCCTACAAATATTAGTTTCTGAAAAGCAGAAAAAAACCCATCTTCACCTTTTTAATAATTTAAATCATAAAATCTGCAAGTTGTGTCACTAAATGTGCAATTCTTTGCAAGTTTCTGGCTGAAAATGCAGGAGTTTAGTTCATTTTTCACTTTCAAGTCAGAGGAAAACGTCTTCACCGACTGCAGATAGAAAATAAAGACACCGAACTCAGAGTCATGTCAGGTTAAAGTATTTCTGCTACAGAGTTTCCAGCCAGTTTGGGTGTGAAACAGAAATTCTTCTTCAAGATCTGATGTTAATGCAGCAGCAAGTTTTTCTGTTTAATTACTGAACTCGTCTGCTTCACTGAGGAAGATTAAACAGAAAGTCTGAGTTTCTTCACTGTTTATTTGGTTTGAAAGGATTTTTTAACAGACAGACGTGCAAACGATCGGACAGAAACAGAGGAAATGAAAGAAGGGAGCAACATAAACAGAAAACGTATGAAGAATTTCACTTTATTTAACAAAAGAGGGGCGGTGAGGAAAACGCAGATAGAAAGCGAGATGGGTCCAGTTCTGGTTATTTTCTCAGTGAGGTGAGTCAAACCATCAGTGATCTCAGATCCAAGCAGGAAATGAAAGATGCTCGAACAAGCAAGCAACTTAAATCCCAGTTTAAATGGTTTTCTGAGCTTTAGTTCACATTTAGTGAATTTCTCTCCTTTGTGAGGCTAAAAATGACCAATATAGATGAGAAATGTGAACTTATATCATGTTTTTACACATTTCTGATGAAATATCAAACCGAGCTCGCAGGGAGTTTGGAAAAAGTAACCTGAGAAGTGAAAGCCTGCTGGTAACATGAAGATTATCAGGGGCGGGAAACTCAACCAGGCAGAACAAGCTTCAAACCCATATGAGCGAAAGCAGATGCGGTCGCCATGGAAACTGTGGACAAACCCATGTGTTGCCCTTATCTGCTGCCTGAATGTAGCCCTTAAAGTGTCTCTATGATGCATATTTCAGTCTAATTTATTTTAATATGCAAGTCTAGAAGGACAAGAAATAATCAAACCCCTTCAGTCATGTTGTATTGATCCTCTCAGATCAGCCTCCGCCAGAAACAGAGAAAGCTCCGCCCCAAGTCCTGCGGGCTGCGTCTGATTGGTCAACTGCTAGGCGCAGTTATACTGAAGGTGGGCGTGTTTCTTCTCATGAATGTGCACAACCTAGAGAAGATGACCAATCGCTGAGTTCCTCCCCGGGGATGTCACTAAAATCTCCAAGTAGAAAAAAGTCTCTAGAACCAATAGTTTCAGTCGCCATGGAAACCAAACGTAAAGCGTGCTGGAAAACTCAAACATGTGTTTAGGTGATAAAAACGGCGCCACTCACATGTCTGATGAGTATTCAACACTATAACACTGTAGAAAGCTCAGAAAACTAGAAATAGGATCATAGAGCCGCTTTAAGGGCCCTACATGGTGGTGATGGGAAGTTCAGCTCTTTTCAAAGATTCAGTTCTTTTGACTCGGTTCCCTAAAGCTTGTTCCATCTTTCACAAGAAGCGAGAACTTTTTTTCTTGTTCTCGAGGCTCCGAGAAGAAAATGACGTCATCTTGTTCTCGTGGACGTGTTTGAAGACAGTTCTTGACACACCGGGCTGGCAGAATTTTTTCTGCTGCGAGAAGTATCATGTGATTGGTCAGACATTTGAGGTGGGCGTGGTTAACACGGAGAAAGCAGGAAGCGGAGTTGCTGCTTCCGCGTTTTTACAGTTGCAGGTAAGACGGATTGTTTTGATAAAACAGCTGATCGAGGTGGTGAGAAAGTACCAACATTTTTACATGTAGCATTAAAACACTCGGACCCAGCCGCGTGCACGACCCGCCCTGCTGCGTGGACGACCCGCCCTGCCGCGTGCACGACCCGCCCTGCATAACATTTTAAGTAATCTTGAGCACAAAGACGGCGGTAAAAACATCACCTGGTGGAGGTAACAACCGGGTTCATTGCACATAAAGCAGACATCCCTCCCTGCTGCAGACCTGCTTCTCCTGGAGGATGGATGGACTTGACGAAAAAAAGGTTTTTCTTGTTCTTGCTTCTCGTGGAGGATGGAACAAGCTTAAGAAGAGTCGGAATGACTCTTCAATTAGTTTAACTCAGAGCTTCTGCTTTAGCCTAGTTTATCCACTATGAATGTTTTATATGTTGTTAATGAAGTGATTTATTCTAATCCTTTACATGTTTGAGGATTTTTTTTTTTTTTATTATTAGAAAATATTATGTTTCATATTTTAACCAAATCTTTAAATGAACAACTGAACACAGAACCGCACCAAGCAAATCAAGTGAATGAAAATGACCTCATAGTAATGTCACAAAGTCTGGTGATAAAAGAAGACCAGCGCTGTCCTCTTCCTGCGTTCTGGATACTTGGCGCGACTATGACAGATGTGAAACATTCCCTCTGAGTTATCCTAATGCAGTTACTGCAGGTTTGGGTGGGTTTTATTTTAAAAAGGAAGTGTTGTAGACACACATGGCCTAAATAAATCATTTCAGATGCTGTTAAATAAAGTTTTAATGATCTGAAATCCAGCTGGTTGTGCGCTGCTTATCGGAGACGGTGATGACTTCCTCTCCAGGGACGAGCCAGCACTTTCATTTCCCTCCTAGTACTTCCTTTCTTCCGCTTCTGGTCTGAACTTTGTTTTATTTTAAATCAGCCCTTCATTTCCCCCCCATCTTCAATTCTCCCATTTTACTTTTCTCTGTCTCTGACTTTCCTTCTCTGCACGGGTCTGATCTTCTCCATACAGAACGCACGAATTAGAGCACAATGTCCTCCCTGTGAAGCAGAGTTAAATGCTCAGAGCAGCACATCCGCCCCGCTCGTTCCCTCCCCGCCACCTCCTGCAGGAAGCGCTTTTTGTGGCTATGCTGAGGCATGTAAACGCAGGAGACAGTCTGTAAACAGCATGTCTACAGGCTGGTTGTATTTCATCACAACATTAACAGCAAGAAACCAACACACATGAATATTTAGTCTAAACTACTATTAATGTTTGAATTGCCTTTTTTTTTTTTTTTTTTTTAGCTCTGATTGGAAAATATTCAGCCTTGTAGATGTAAAAGGGCTCTTTTTAGCTTTTTACTCGAAAACAACAAATAATTAATTATTTCTCTGTGATTATAAACTCTATATGTAAATTCTGGACAGTGAACTTCTCCCGAAGCACAATGGAAATAAAGTGTTCATGTGGTTTTATCCAAGTGGATGTAAGTTTTGGAGGTGAGACACAAAGGTGAGTTCAACCTTGTTTTGCTTCCGGTTTGGTGAATCTCTGTCACGTCAAGCTAAAACTGATATTTCTGACTCAGGTGGGGTTTGTCCGTGTCCACGCCGTCAGCTGGACGCAGGAATCCATCGTTTGGTAAAAGGACTGCATGTCACAGTCACACACACAATACAGCACTTCTACATTTGAGAATTGAGAAGCAGGGAGGAAAATTCTGTAAATTTAGGTTCGATCCCACGAACACGTATTCTGAAGTGCTTTTTTAATTATATATATATATACATATATATATATATATATATATATATATATATATATATATATATATATATATATATATATAGATATATCTATCTATATTCTATAGAGAAACATAAGTAACTAGGTGGGGTGCACGGTGGTACAGTGGTTAGCACTGTGGCCTCACAGCAAGAAGGTCACTGGTTTGATCCTTGGCTGGGGAGGGGTTCAGTCAGTGGCCTTTCTGTGTGGAGTTTGCATGTTCTCCCCATGTATGTGCGGGTTCTCTCCGGGTACTCCGGCTTCCTCCCACCGTCCAAAGACATGCATGTTAGGTTAATTGGTTACTCTAAACTGCCCCTAGGAGTGAGTGTGAGTGGTTGTTCGTCTCTGTGTGGCCCTGCGATGGACTGGCGAGCTGTCCAGGGTGTACCCTGCCTGTTGCCCAAAGCCAGCTAGGATAGGCTCCAGCTTCCCCGCAACCCTGAATTGGAATAAGTGGTTTGGAAAATGAATGTATGAATAAGTAACTTGCTGTCAAAGAGCTGTCAGCTAATAAAACAATGTAATTTACCTTTACATCACAACAAAGCACCATTTGATGTTTTATGTTTTTCACCACCCTCCATTGGATACCCAGTATCAAACAGGTGTTTGTGTTATTTAACAGAGGTTAAGTTATCACTCAGTTGTTTTGACACCACATTCTGTAGGTTTACATGGGAGTTTTAATTCCTGTTTAATACCGAATAAAAGTTAATTCCGCTTAAAACTGATGGAAAACAACCATGTAAACACTAAATTCCTGATCCAAATTTCTAAATTTCTATTCGGAATTAAACTTGATTCCAAAGTAAGTGTCTGGTTTATTCTCATTTTAATCCCGATCTATTTAATTCCTCTGTCATGTAAACCTTTATTCCGCTCTAAGTTAACTCCGGTCGTTCTGAGCATGCTCGTTACCTTGTCCTGTCCCAATGACGCGCGTTGTTTTACCTCCCGTGTTCGGTGGTCTATCTTTCTTCTCCTTCTCAGTTGCTGCAGAAAGTGAAGTAATATGCTGGTGTTGAGCTGCTACTTCATATTTATAATAAAAATAGCGGTGAAACTGGAACTTATTATGTAGTTTTTACAAGTTACGACTGAAAAGACGAGAAGCAGGGAGCCAACTTTGTTCATTTCCGGTAGACGTCATACGTCACGTGCTCCCTCTGTCCAATCAGAACCCTTCCCAACCCGCCGCTCTAAAGAGGAATTAAGTCAGGACGTGTTTCATGTAAACATTCATTCGGAATTATTATTTTCATGTAAGTTCATAGGAGAATACGTTAATTCGGAGTTATTTAATTCCAAATGATTAATTCTGAATTAAAAAACACCATGTAACTGTAGCCAATCTTTGCCTTAATTCTATTACCATTACAAATGACAATATAAAAATGTATTTCAGTAAAAGGTTCATTACATCACAATGAGGCGTCAAAGCCATTTTGATCTTTGGTGTTTTTTTTTTTTTTTTTAATCCCTCAGTATGATTTAAAAAGTTAATATCAAGCCCTAACGGCCTAAAAAAGGTGGACTATATTAGTGTGAAAGTGTATGCATTAGCATATACCTATATAAAAAAAACTATGAATAATTACAAATACCTGGACTGTCAGCCTGTCCAGAGGATGTTAACGAATGAGCCGGCTTGTGGGCTGACCGCCAGCCGCCCATTTGCTGTCACACATTTTATCGGATGCTGTTTACCTGTTGTTTGTTGTTGTTGTTTACTGTCCTAACTGTGTTTGGTGTTTGCAGAAACTGTTTATATCAGCTTTCCGCTGCGATTCTGGACTTCCTGTGGACGCAACATGTCTATGTTTTCATCACTGATCTGATGTTACATCTTTAAAACCAGGCGTTTAGTCCTGGGGTCTTTGGGGAGGAAGAGGTGAACCACCTCGTGATAAAAGCACCATCCACATCGGCTTTATTGGAATTTCATTTAGAGGGAAATTACATAACATATTACAATGAGAGCGGAAAGAGTCAGCTAAAACCTGATGAGCAGATAAACGATGAGCTAAAACTCTGAAAAGCTGCAGATTCCTGCGAGAACCTCTTCATCGTGTCTCTCCTTTCAAAACAAAGCCTGCTGTGCTTCGGGTCAAACGCTGAAAAATCTGTCTATCACGTATTTAAACTGGTTTTTAAAAAAAATAATTCTGGCTGTGAGAATATATTAAACAGATAAACCAGAAATGCGGCCAAATGCAGCAGCTTTTACCCAGGATGTCCCCTTTTCTCAGCACCAACTGGAAACGACGAAGAGAGATGCATCCTGGTGCCGGACCAGTCTCTTACTGGTTAACGTGTAAAAACTTATGGGATGGTAAAAGATTCATTTGCTGCTTTTTTTTAGCGTTTAATCGTGAGAATTAAAACAGCTAATTAATGAAGTAATGACAGAAACTGAGAAAACTCTGGGAACTTCACGCCACCTCATTTTGAGTGGAAAGGGGAGGCGAACGCATCGCTTCTGTTTTGGTTTCTCTTCCATTTTACCGTTGACGTTTCAGAGTCTTTATGACCTCTTATTTACTGGTCTAGACTTTGAGTAGCATATAAACCTGGACAGGGGACTTTAGCTTGTTTCAGAGGCATGGATGCACAAACCAGAGGAGGTCAAAGCCCCTAAAAGATGGAAGAGCTTCTAGAGGACACAAAGCCAGCAGAGCTTGTTAAAACACGCTTTTATCAGAGGTATTAATTCACCGGTTTTGTTCTTTTGTTTTGGAACAGTCGAGAACTTGTTCTTACTGTTATTCTTAAAGTCAGTGTTTAATAAGTGGACGTGTTTATGTAGCAAGGCAACACAAAGCGAACCAACCAATCAAATGGCAGGATCTCAGCACATGTAGCTTGTAAACGTGGTCATGATGAACATCAGAATGAAGGAAAGATGAAAGTCAATATTTGAATGTGATGTAGTTGCTGGTCGAGTATTTCAGAAACCCTTGAACCACACATACAAATATCGCAAAACTTTACAGAGAATGGTCTAAAATAGGAGAAAATATCCCAACCTAGATCTGCAGATCTCTGAACACGTCCAGCCTGGAAGCAGATGGTCTCCAGCAGCAGAAGACCACAGCGGGTTCCCTCCTGTCAGTAAGAACAGGAAACTGAGGCTACAATTCACACAGACTCACCAGAACTGGACAATAGAAGATGGAGAAACGTTGCTGGTCTGATGAGTCTCCAGTTCAGCTCCACATTCACATGGTAGGATCAGAATCTGCTGGAAGCATCATGACAACATGGATCCATCCTGCCGTCAGGATCATTAGTTCAGGCTGGATCCGCGTCAGGTTTTCCGGTCTGAGAGCTCTAACAGGACAATGATGCTGGAGAAGCTCAGAAAGGTACAAAGGTGCCAGAAAGTAAAACTTTAAAAACTACTCCAGAAGAGACAGGCAGCCAGTGGAGAGTAATGTGCTCACATCGTCTTTTCCCCATTAACAGGCGGGCAGCTGAGTTCTGGACCAGCTGTTGGCGGTGGAGGAGAAACTGGTTAATCCCATATGAATTGAGTTGTAGGAGTCCAGTTTGTAGAAGATATAAGCATAAATGACCCTTTACAGGACAGCATGAGGAAAATAAGGCTTCACTTTAACGATAAACCTTAAAGTGGAACTGTTATGTGCATTTCAGGCTAATTTTATTTTTATTTCTGAGCCCAGAAGGGCTGGGATTGATGGAGTTATTGTCACAAATGGCTTTATTTACTTCAGACCGACCCTCTCCGTAGGCTGTCAGATCAGCCTGCGGGCAAAACGAGTGGATTGAGACTCTTCCGCATTAAGCCCCGCCTCCCGCCACTGCACTACATCGGGAGCGCGCACCGCACCTGCTTTCACCGTCATTGTAACATCTCATAAACAGAAGGATTAGGCGAATATGAACTCAATAAAACACAAACTACAATGTCAACACATAGCATCCAGCCCTACATGTTGGAACCTGAATCAGAGCCTGAAAACAAAGTGGAAAACAGCAACCCACAGCAAGGAATGCAGCAGGATGTCTCTCTTTGGTAAACTCACCAGCCATCGTTGGAAATAACTTTATCCCACGTTTTCCACCCGCCTGATGTATTTGTACACGCCCTTGTTAACCAGTAGAAGGGAACCAATCACCGAACCTTATCCCCCGGGACGTCACAAGGATTTCCAAGTAGAAAAAAACTCTCTAAAACCACGCGTTTTTCGTCGCCATGGAAACTGAACGGAGAGAGTGCTGGAACTCAAACTCAAACTCAAACATGCGTTTAGGTGATAAAAAACAGTGTCGTTCACGTGTCTGATGAGGATTCAACACTGTAACACTGTACAACGCTCAGAAAACTTGAAATACAAGAATAGGAACCCTTTAAGTGATAAAAACTAGACTGGACCACTGCACTGACCTGCTGATCAAATTTAAAATTAAAATCAAAGAAGACCCGAAGATTTTTCATAATAGGGTTAAAAGAGTCCAGAGAGCCGACAGCACGACTGCGTCCTGACAGAAGGTCAGTTTTACCAAAAATGATAGCTTCATGGTGATGTGGTGGAGCGGGAGATTCTCATCATCATGTGCAGCAACAGCGATTCTTCATGTTAATATAAAAATCTCAGACGACCGTTTGCAACAATTGTTGAATTTCTGCCACCAAGAATTCAGCCCGTACCAGCGAGGTTTACCTGAAAGCGTCAAGTGGGTGAATCCTCTTGTTTTGACTTAAACCTCGATACTAACGGTGAGAGGATGTCGTCCGTCAGTCATGCTGCAGAAATCCTCTGTTACTATGTTCTGGATTTACTGTTCTGTTCAGGTGATCAATCAGGTGACTTTCAGGATGAAAAGCAAAAAAATCTGAAGAATATTTATGTCCCATCTCTTCTGTAAATCTCCAACACAGAACAGAAGCTGCTGTGGTGTCACACCACTGCAACACCTTTTACAGTTTTTCCCTTTAATTTACCACTTGTTGGCGTGTTACGTCTGATTTGACTCCAGTTCGACAAACATCCTCATGTATGTTCTTGTACTTGAAGGGCTTCTTTGCATTTAAACAAACACTGAGCGGCTCTCACTGTCAGCAGGAGCTTCTCCTCAGCAGAAAGTATTTCTTGGCTGCAGCGGCTGTGCGGCAACATTTTTATGCCAACAAACCAACATTTATCCGTGACTCATTCCCTCCATCTTTCACCAGGCAAAACTGTGAGCGACTGTTTCCTTTTTTTTTTTTTTTTTTTTTTTTTTTTTTTTTTTTTTTTAATGGTTCCAGTTTGGAAAAAAGAAAAAAAAAAAATCCCAAAGTCTTCGGAAAACACGAGCTGCTTATAAAGAAGCTTCATTATCAGAAAAGCTAAAGTGACTTTACAACAATGTGATGTCAGACATGAACGTTTCCTTTTTTGGTGTTTTTCCTCCTCTTATCGTCTTCGTCCCAGCATTTAGACAGCGAACTCGCTGCTTAACAGGCTGTGTGTGATTAATGCTGCTGGCAAAGTCCTGCAGGACACAAAACCCTCCTCAGGGATTCAATTAGTCACCCGATGCTTCTTTCTATTCATCTCCAGGCCTTCTGTCGCCTCTACGGCTGTAAGATTTGTGTTTGTTAGAAAGGACGTGTCTGTCGTTGATGAAGAGCTGAAGATGCAGCAGTTCAAGTCCTGCAAATGTAACTTTATTTTCAAAGACAGACGAGGGAGTAAAACCTCCTGGGACCTCCTTCACTCTGTGTGTGTGTGTGTGTGTGTGTGTGTGTGTGTGTGTGTGTGTGTGTGTGTGTGTGCTCCAGTCGCTTCCAGGAACTTTGTCTCCATCATCCCAGCTTCCTGGCAGCTCACTGATGATGTCAGTTTTCTTAATCACAGCATTTGTCCATCAGTTTCTAACATCCAATCCAATTAAAATGAAAGACCGATGGAGAAGGAGAAATGGAAATAAAAGCCTAAAATTTATTCCTTTTACGTTTGTCCTGTTCTTTTCTCATAACCGTTTTCAGAAGAATATGACTCATTAATCTGAGTCAGGTGTGTCGTTGCAGGGCTTTTCTGAAAACCTGCTGCCTTCGTGGGTCCGAGTTGACTCGCCCTGATATAAGAGAATCATAACCAGACTACAACCTTCCCAATCAGACGCCAGACGTTTATAGATGCTGTTTGCAGCTTCTCACAAAGACGGGTCCTTTGTTCCGCTATCTTTTAGTTGCGTCAATGTAAAAACGCCAACGATAATGCAGGTTTGAAGGACATTAAATAATATTGTTTCATCATGAGGTGATGGAAAAATATGAATCCTACATAGTTATTACCTGGAAATGCAACAATAGGTGTAGTTTATCTGTAAAAATCTGAAAAACTTGACGACAAAAGAAGAAGTGTCAGGCCTGAAAGAAACGTGTGAAATCTGAAAAAGTCCAGGAAAAACCTGACGCCGCAGACTGCAGACATGTTTGGGCCTAAATTCATGGCCAGAAATGGCCTTGACGTAGGTTCATAGTGGGCCACATGATCGTGTGACGAAGTTTCATCACCGTGTGTCAAGATCAAATGTGGACCAAACAAAACTGAAGAAGTGGGCCACATTTCCGTTTACTTTCTGAGACAAGACCTTAGAGATGCAGGCGGTCCTTCAGTTGATCCATCCATACGTTTTCTGCAGCTTATCCAGGGTCGGGTCACGGGGGCAGCAGCCTAAGCCACATTCCCAAGGCGTTCCCAGGCCAGCTGAGAGATGCAATCCCTCCAGCGTGTCCTGGGTCTTCTCTGGAGGTCTCCTCTCAGAGGTGCATGCCTGGGAACACCTCACCAGGGAGGTCCAGGAGGCATCCCGACCAGATGCCCGAGCCACCTCCTCTGGTTCCTCCCAGATGACCTAGCTTCTCACCCAGTCTTTAACGGAGAACCCGGCCACCTTGCGGAGGAACGAAGCTTGTGTTCACGATGTGGTTCTGTCAGTCACCACACACATCTGGTGATTATAGGTGAACGTAGGAACATAGATCTGAGAGATCTGCAGAGTCCCAGTCTACTTTTAAGAGCAAGCTGAAGACTCAGCTCTTCAAGGAGCACTTGGTATAGCTGTATTTGTTGGAAAGTTGGAGAACTTAGCCCAGTTCTTTGCAACAAACATTATGGTATTAAGTCTTTGTATTGTTACATAGGTGATATTATGGGGTTGGAAGGGAGTAAACAGCAACAAAAAAAAGCCTGTAGCACCTTCCTACCATGTCCTCTACTGTTTGAGTTCGTGCTTGTGTTGTTCTCACTCATATGTTAGTCGCTTTGGATAAAAGCGTCTGCTAAATGACTGTAGAATAGAACAGAATAGAATAGATCAACTGGTCCATCGAGAGGTTTTCCTTCTGGCTCATGACAGACGGGCACGGAGTCTTTATTACTGCAGACGCTGCATCAGTCTGTCCGGGTGGAGGAGGTTGCAGAGCGAGATCACCAACAGAAGAGCTAATGTAAAGAAGACGTATGTACGGAAAGGAAACATGGAAAAACGACTGAGACATGACAACAGACTGGACTTAAAGTCAGGAGAAGCAGGTCTGATGGACCAAGAGAAATTATAAGACAGAAAGTCAAAGAGGTTTGAAGTGAACACCAGAGGCGGTCGTACCAAATGCTGGTTTGCAATCAAACCCAGTTGGAGTTCTGCTTTTGCTCTGCACCTGTTTCCCATTTCTCTGGCACATGGGGGTTGGATTGGTTACGTATAAACAAGGTGTCATTAAGTGACAAACTGCAGCCAAACTTCAGTCTGATTGTGAAGCAGGTCTGCTTTAAGCTCATTAAGTACGAGAGGAAAGCCGGAACCGACTCAGAACTGCTCGGCTGGGTGTGATCCAGGCTCAACTAGACCTGGATCAGAACACGCTTTATAAATAATTCCTGGAGTTTGTGTTATCATGCAGTCAGTCTGGTGGGCGGGGCTTACTCTGCTATCGCTTACAAAGACATAATCAATAATGAAGCAGATCCTTGTGACAGCAGCGGCCTGCATGAGAAGCTCCACCCGTCATGGCTGCGAGTTAATAAAAAACATTTCTATCTGGAAGAACATTATCCTGCAACTTTAACTCATCAGAGACCAGACCTCAATATCTGCTAATGCTAACACTTTCTACAGCCGATATTAAACCTAAAAAACCCCCAAAAATCAAACATATTTCTACGTGAGAGTCCACTGAAAAGCTTTTATGTGTTTTCTATTTTTCCCCTTCAGTGCTCAGCAGGGAAGGGGAGGCAGGAGGTTGGTGATCACTCAGTTGTGCTATAAAGCAGTGACATGAAAGTTTTTATTAAAGTAAAACACTTTGCAGGAGAAGCTGGAAGTTGTCAGGTTTTAATAAAAACGTTTCTTGATGAAAGACGCTTGATGTTAGTCCAAGCATCTTCCAGAAAGCAAAACTTTATCAGGTAAATCCCACTTGTCACGATCAAACGACCTTCATTCTTCAACAAGGTGTTGCTCCAAATAGACATGAAGCATCACACAGTTCCTGCAGAACCATGAATAGAACCTCCCGTTCCACCACATCACCATGAGAACATCCCGTTCCACCACATCACCATGAGAATCTCCCGTTCCACCACATCACCATGAGAATCTCCCGTTCCACCTCATCACCATGAGAACATCCCGTTCCACCACATCACCATGAGAATCTCCCGTTCCACCACATCACCATGAGAACCTCCCGTTCCACCACATCACCATGAGAACCTCCCGTTCCACCACATCACCATGACAATCTCCCGTTCCACCACATCACCATGAGAACATCCCGTTCCACCACATCACCATGAGAATCTCCCGTTCCACCTCATCACCATGACAATCTCCCGTTCCACCACATCACCATGAGAATCTCCCGTTCCACCTCATCACCATGACAATCTCCCGTTCCACCACATCACCATGAGAACATCCCGTTCAACCACATCACCATGAGAATCTCCCGTTCCACCTCATCACCATGAGAACATCCCGTTCCACCACATCACCATGAGAATCTCCCGTTCCACCACATCACCATGAGAACCTCCTGTTCCACCACATCACCATGAGAACCTCCCATTCCACCACATCACCATGAGAACATCCCGTTCCACCACATCACCATGAGAATCTCCCGTTCCACCACATCACCATGAGAATCTCCCGTTCCACGACATCACCATGAGAATCTCCCGTTCCACCACATCACCATGAGAATCTCCCGTTCCACCTCATCACCATGAGAATCTCCCATTCCACCACATCACCATGAGAACCCTCCATTCCACCACATCACCATGAGAATCTCCCGTTCCACCTCATCACCATGACAATCTCCCGTTCCACCACATCACCATGACAATCTCCTGTTCCACCACATCACCATGACAATCTCCCGTTCCACCACATCACCATGAGAATCTCCAGTTTCACCACATCATGATGAGAATCTCCCGTTCCACCTCATCTTGATGAGAATCTCCCGTTCCACCACATCACCATGACAATCTCCCGTTCCACCTCATCACCATGAGAACATCCCGTTCCACCACATCACCATGAGAATCTCCCGTTCCACCACATCACCATGAGAACATCCCGTTCCACCACATCACCATGAGAACATCCCGTTCCACCACATCACCATGAGAACATCCCGTTCCACCTCATCAACATGAGAACCTCCCGTTCCACCTCATCACCATGAGAACATCCCGTTCCACCTCATCACCATGAGAATCTCCCGTTCCACCACATCACCATGAGAACATCCCGTTCCACCACATCACCATGAGAACATCCTGTTCCACCACATCACCATGAGAATCTCCCGTTCCACCACATCACCATGAGAACATCCCGTTCCACCACATCACCATGACAATCTCCCGTTCCACCACATCACCATGAGAACCTCCTGTTCCACCACATCACCATGAGAACCTCCCATTCCACCACATCACCATGAGAATCTCCCGTTCCACCACATCACCATGAGAACATCCCGTTCCACCACATCACCATGAGAATCTCCCGTTCCACCACATCACCATGAGAACCTCCTGTTCCACCACATCACCATGAGAACCTCCTGTTCCACCACATCACCATGAGAACCTCCTGTTCCACCACATCACCATGAGAATCTCCCATTCCACCACATCACCATGACAATCTCCCGTTCCACCACATCACCATGAGAACATCCCGTTCCACCTCATCAACATGAGAACCTCCCGTTCCACCTCATCACCATGAGAACATCCCGTTCCACCACATCACCATGAGAACATCCTGTTCCACCACATCACCATGAGAACATCCCGTTCCACCACATCACCATGAGAACCTCCCGTTCCACCACATCACCATGAGAACCTCCTGTTCCACCACATCACCATGAGAACCTCCCATTCCACCACATCACCATGAGAATCTCCCGTTCCACCACATCACCATGAGAACATCCCATTCCACCACATCACCACGACAATCTCCCGTTCCACCACATCACCATGAGAACCTCCTGTTCCACCACATCACCATGAGAACCTCCCATTCCACCACATCACCATGAGAACCTCCTGTTCCACCACATCACCATGAGAACCTCCCATTCCACCACATCACCATGACAATCTCCCGTTCCACCACATCACCATGAGAACATCCCGTTCCACCACATCACCATGACAATCTCCCGTTCCACCACATCACCATGAGAACCTCCTGTTCCACCACATCACCATGAGAACCTCCCATTCCACCACATCACCATGAGAATCTCCCGTTCCACCACATCACCATGAGAACATCCCGTTCCACCACATCACCACGACAATCTCCCGTTCCACCACATCACCATGAGAACCTCCTGTTCCACCACATCACCATGAGAACCTCCCATTCCACCACATCACCATGAGAACCTCCTGTTCCACCACATCACCATGAGAACCTCCTGTTCCACCACATCACCATGAGAACCTCCCATTCCACCACATCACCATGACAATCTCCCGTTCCACCACATCACCATGAGAACCTCCTGTTCCACCACATCACCATGAGAACCTCCCATTCCACCTCATCACCATGCGAACATCCCGTTCCACCACATCACCATGAGAACCTCCCGTTCCACCACATCACCATGAGAACCTCCCGTTCCACCACATCACCATGAGAATCTCCCGTTCCACCTCATCACCATGAGAACATCCTGTTCCACCACATCACCATGAGAATCTCCCGTTCCACCACATCACCATGAGAACATCCCGTTCCACCACATCACCATGAGAACATCCTGTTCCACCACATCACCATGAGAATCTCCCGTTCCACCACATCACCATGACAATCTCCCGTTCCACCACATCACCATGAGAATCTCCCGTTCCACCACATCACCATGAGAACATCCCGTTCCACCACATCACCATGACAATCTCCTGTTCCACCACATCACCATGAGAACCTCCCATTCCACCACATCACCATGAGAATCTCCCG
This sequence comes from Telmatherina bonti, assembly GCF_933228915.1. Taxonomy (NCBI): domain Eukaryota; kingdom Metazoa; phylum Chordata; class Actinopteri; order Atheriniformes; family Telmatherinidae; genus Telmatherina; species Telmatherina bonti. Next base: position 36,350,283 of record NC_136629.1, read on the forward strand.
TTCCACCTCATCACCATGAGAATCTCCCGTTCCACCACATCACCATGACAATCTCCCGTTCCACCACATCACCATGAGAATCTCCCGTTCCACCACATCACCATGACAATCTCCCGTTCCACCACATCACCATGACAATCTCCCGTTCCACCACATCACCATGACAATCTCCCGTTCCACCACATCACCATGACAATCTCCCGTTCCACCACATCACCATGACAATCTCCCGTTCCACCACATCACCATGACAATCTCCCGTTCCACCACATCACCATGAGAACATCCCGTTCCACCTCATCAACATGAGAACCTCCCGTTCCACCTCATCACCATGAGAACATCCCGTTCCACCTCATCACCATGAGAATCTCCCGTTCCACCACATCACCATGAGAACATCCCGTTCCACCACATCACCATGAGAACATCCCGTTCCACCACATCACCATGAGAACATCCTGTTCCACCACATCACCATGAGAATCTCCCGTTCCACCACATCACCATGAGAACATCCCGTTCCACCACATCACCATGACAATCTCCCGTTCCACCACATCACCATGAGAATCTCCCGTTCCACCACATCACCATGAGAACATCCCGTTCCACCACATCACCATGACAATCTCCTGTTCCACCACATCACCATGAGAACCTCCCATTCCACCACATCACCATGAGAATCTCCCGTTCCACCTCATCACCATGAGAATCTCCCGTTCCACCACATCACCATGACAATCTCCCGTTCCACCACATCACCATGAGAATCTCCCGTTCCACCACATCACCATGACAATCTCCCGTTCCACCACATCACCATGACAATCTCCCGTTCCACCACATCACCATGACAATCTCCCGTTCCACCACATCACCATGACAATCTCCCGTTCCACCACATCACCATGACAATCTCCCGTTCCACCACATCACCATGACAATCTCCCGTTCCACCACATCACCATGAGAACATCCCGTTCCACCTCATCAACATGAGAACCTCCCGTTCCACCTCATCACCATGAGAACATCCCGTTCCACCTCATCACCATGAGAATCTCCCGTTCCACCACATCACCATGAGAACATCCCGTTCCACCACATCACCATGAGAACATCCTGTTCCACCACATCACCATGAGAATCTCCCGTTCCACCACATCACCATGAGAACATCCCGTTCCACCACATCACCATGACAATCTCCCGTTCCACCACATCACCATGAGAACCTCCTGTTCCACCACATCACCATGAGAACCTCCCATTCCACCACATCACCATGAGAATCTCCCGTTCCACCACATCACCATGAGAACATCCCGTTCCACCACATCACCATGAGAATCTCCCGTTCCACCACATCACCAAGAGAACCTCCTGTTCCACCACATCACCATGAGAACCTCCTGTTCCACCACATCACCATGAGAACCTCCTGTTCCACCACATCACCATGAGAATCTCCCATTCCACCACATCACCATGACAATCTCCCGTTCCACCACATCACCATGAGAACCTCCTGTTCCACCACATCACCATGAGAACCTCCCATTCCACCACATCACCATGAGAACCTCCCGTTCCACCACATCACCATGAGAATCTCCCGTTCCACCACATCACCATGAGAACATCCCGTTCCACCACATCACCACGACAATCTCCCGTTCCACCACATCACCATGACAATCTCCCGTTCCACCACATCACCATGAGAACATCCCGTTCCACCTCATCAACATGAGAACCTCCCGTTCCACCTCATCACCATGAGAACATCCCGTTCCACCACATCACCATGAGAACATCCTGTTCCACCACATCACCATGAGAACATCCCGTTCCACCACATCACCATGAGAACCTCCCGTTCCACCACATCACCATGAGAACCTCCTGTTCCACCACATCACCATGAGAACCTCCCATTCCACCACATCACCATGAGAATCTCCCGTTCCACCACATCACCATGAGAACATCCCATTCCACCACATCACCACGACAATCTCCCGTTCCACCACATCACCATGAGAACCTCCTGTTCCACCACATCACCATGAGAACCTCCCATTCCACCACATCACCATGAGAACCTCCTGTTCCACCACATCACCATGAGAACCTCCCATTCCACCACATCACCATGACAATCTCCCGTTCCACCACATCACCATGAGAACATCCCGTTCCACCACATCACCATGACAATCTCCCGTTCCACCACATCACCATGAGAACCTCCTGTTCCACCACATCACCATGAGAACCTCCCATTCCACCACATCACCATGAGAATCTCCCGTTCCACCACATCACCATGAGAACATCCCGTTCCACCACATCACCACGACAATCTCCCGTTCCACCACATCACCATGAGAACCTCCTGTTCCACCACATCACCATGAGAACCTCCCATTCCACCACATCACCATGAGAACCTCCTGTTCCACCACATCACCATGAGAACCTCCTGTTCCACCACATCACCATGAGAACCTCCCATTCCACCACATCACCATGACAATCTCCCGTTCCACCACATCACCATGAGAACCTCCTGTTCCACCACATCACCATGAGAACCTCCCATTCCACCTCATCACCATGAGAACATCCCGTTCCACCACATCACCATGAGAACCTCCCGTTCCACCACATCACCATGAGAACCTCCCGTTCCACCACATCACCATGAGAATCTCCCGTTCCACCACATCACCATGAGAATCTCCCGTTCCACCACATCACCATGAGAATCTACCGTTCCACCACATCACCATGAGAATCTCCCGTTCCACCACATCACCATGAGAACCTCCCGTTCCACCACATCACCATGAGAATCTCCCGTTCCACCTCATCACCATGAGAATCTCCCGTTCCACCACATCACCATGAGAACCTCCCGTTCCACCACATCACCATGAGAACCTCCCGTTCCACCACATCACCATGAGAATCTCCCGTTCCACCACATCACCATGAGAACCTCCTGTTCCACCTCATCACCATGAGAATCTCCCGTTCCACCACATCACCATGAGAATCTCCCGTTCCACCACATCACCATGAGAACCTCCCGTTCCACCACATCACCATGAGAACATCCTGTTCCACCACATCACCATGAGAACATCCTGTTCCACCACATCACCATGAGAACATCCTGTTCCACCAAGTTTAGAAATATTTAGGGTCACAGAGGTGTAAGAGGTGAGGGGTTGTGGTGGGGTGTCGGTAGAATGGAGGGGAAGGAGGGGCAGGGATTGAGGTTGGGGTGGGTAAGGGTTTTTTTGGGGTCTGGACAATGGTTTTGGAGGGTGGAATTAATGTGTGTGTGTGTGTGTGTGTGTATGTGTGTGTGGGTCTGTATGTGTCAAAATATGGGTGTACTGGGGCTGCACTGGGGCACGGCCTGGTTGCCGCTCGGTGGCAATTTGGGGGTCCTGGCCCTCTGTTGGCGTGGGATGGGCACTCCTGATGCCTGTGAGGGGTTGGGGGATTGCCTTTGGGTTCTTGGGGCCTGCGCTCTTTCTGCCCTTGCCAGTCTGGGCCCCGCTGGGGCCTGTTCCCCCTGACTGCAGGGGACTCTGGCTGGGGCTCCCCCCTCTGTCACCTCCTGGGCGGACACCCTACTCCTGGCTCAGGAATGGGGTGGTTGCTGGCAACCTGGGTCTCTGGGTTCTCCTGGCCTGCTTCTTACCTTTGTGTGGGCGGGGTCACATTGGCATGATCACTCTTCTCTGAACACGTTCCACTCTGTATGTTCCGCATGTGACACAGACACTGAGTCGTCTGCATTATTTTATTTTATATTATTTTATTATTCATTATTTTTATATTTATTATATATATATATATATATATATATATATATATATATATATATATATATATATATATATATATATATATATATATATATATATATTTATATTTATTATATATATATATTTATATTTTTATTTATTATTTTTATATTTATTATTTTTATTATTTTATTTTACTAACAGCAGCTGGTTTTCTTTCTGTGTGTCTGATTTAACTTGTTAGTTTGGTCCTCCTGCAGGGGAAACATGAATCTATGGTTGGCTTGTATGTGTATGTGTGTATATATAGGCGGGTGCATATTTGTGGATATGCGTGTGGATATGCATATGTATGTATGTATGTAGGTTTTTCTCTCTCTAAGAGGTGTTTTCTCTGTTTTTTTCTTCTTATTTTCGGTTCTCTCTCTGTCCCTTTTTCTATCCTCTCCGGTCAGGTCCAGCAGTACAAACTCTGTAATATGAACAATTATGCAAAATAAATAGAAAAATAAAATAAAAATCAAGAATATCAAGAGGATCATCATATCTATAATGCTCCCCTTGGCAAAGTAAATTTGCTCAGCAGAACACAGCATCCAGACCATGCTGCTTGCTTAAATGTTGGACAAGGCATTATTAAAAAAAAAAAAAAAAATTTGTTTTACAGATTTTGATTGTCTTAACCTTTAGAAAAGGAAAATTACTATCTGTAAATATCAGTCATGACCATAAAGCCAATCTCAGTATCAGATATCAGTATCAGCCGAATGGTTGATATTAGCGCATCCTTAAGTGACTCAGATTTCAAAAAATAAAGAAATGGAAGAATATAAATGTTTTGTTGCGTTTATTAATCACCTGTTTCACTTCTTTTAAATTTACAGAAACAATGTTTTGATAGATTTTCTCCAAGAATTCTCTCTGGAGAGCTTATTTTTGGGCAGAAACAGGATGTCGTGGCAGGAGTTGACGCATGCAGGATGTACAGGTGCTGAAATCTTCCTGCGTACAAATCCCCACCAACAGGAAGCAGCGGCGGAGTCGAAAAAGGAAAAGAAGTTTCATCACTCAGCTGCCTCAGACGCTGCATTCCAGGTTGGATTTGCAGGACGTAAACGCTTGGCTCTGCACACACTGAGCAGCTGCTGTGTGTTTGAAGAGAGGCAGGTGCTTTCTGAGCAAACTCTGCTCTGTAACTCATCACTGAACAAGGAGTAAAAAATAATGCTCTAATGTGACCAACTCCACGTTTATACAACAAGATGACGAGGTTTTGTTTACTTTGGATTGTGATTCTTTCCTGGCGCAGAACAAGATGAGTGAAACCAAACCTGAAGCTCATAAAGGACGAGTCTTTTCAATGTTTTTTTCCCCTTAAAAGGCTGCCAGATTGTTATCTGTTGGTAATAAACACTAACTGCCTGCAAGGAAACACAGAAAGCATCTTCCTCTTTTTGCTCCTGCACCACCTTAGGGATAGTCGTCATGGCAACTGCGTCACCTGTTTAATTTATTCCCATGTGAAAATGTGGAGGATAAAAAGGAGCTGACTCCTGACCACACTCTGGTCCTTTTTAATTGCATGTGAAGATATTAAAATGTCTTATTCCCTGCATGTTGCATGTGTTTAAATAAGCTGTAGCTATGGCTAATACAGTAAAAAAAACAAAAAAAAAAAACAAACCTAAAACTAAAAGACAAAGGCAGCAGTGAGGGTTGGAGATAAAACAAAAGCAGCCAAAAGCACAAAAGTACAATGAAACAGTCTAAATTAAAACAAAAAATATGATAAATTTCCCGAAATAGTAGCAGTCTGTTTGCAGAAATCCATAACTTTTCAGTCATATGCTGAGCTGACATGCAGCAGAGCATTACAGGTAAAAAATAAAAAACTACTTGCTGATCTTCTCACATTTGATCATGTGAACATGAAGCCAAACCTGCACTGACTGAAGGGTTAGGAGGTTTATCAGAGAAGTTAAACATGCTTTAAGTAAACTAAATAGTTTCAAGACGACTCATAATCTTACAATTATTGCCGCCAAACTGCACAGAAATGAATGACAGTGCGCATCCTGTTATTCTGTGCTGCCCCCTGCTGGTACAAACCATCCATTACGCATTCAACTCCACAGGAGTCACATCTCCAGTTCTGGTTTCCAGATTAAAGGTTATGCCTCCTGCATCAGTACGACACATCTCTATATAAAACTGATAAACACCTCACTGGAGAGCAGTCATGTGTCGGCCTGCTTGCAGGCGTCCAACTTCATTCTGCTGTCCCATTTATTCTATTCTACAGTCATTTAGCAGAAGCTTTGATCCAAATAACATCACATGTATGTCAAAAAAGTCCGATTACCTGACTTTTACAGAACTTTATGTTGCCTAACAATCTTTATATGTTTCCGTTTTTATACTATTATATGGAAGCCGAAAGCAGCCGTGCTCTCTCCTACATATGTATATACAGTTGTGCTCATATTTATTCATACCCTTTCATTAAAGAATGAAAGAAAAAAAAAAAACAGCTGCCTGTAAAATAAGCTGAAATTGACTAAAGTAATAATAAATAAAAAAATTTATGAAAATCATTCAATTATTTTCTAATTCTGGTTCAATAGAAATATTTTTTTAAAAAGCAAACAAATAAGATAATTTATTACATATTCCATCAGTCATAAAGTAATATTTAGTTGAACAATCCTTTAATGTTTCCGCTCCAGTCAGGTGTTTTCTGTTCCTCTCAGTCAGACTTCTGCACCTGTTGACAGGTATTTTGTCCCACTGTTCAACAGAAAAGTGCTCTAATATGTCCAGGACCAATTTGTTTGTTTTTTTTTCCTTTCAACTCAATTAAATAAAAAAAACTGTCTTATATTACTAAATTATATTTTTGCAAATTTTTAGTTATTGTTCCTTTAAGTCTCCAGTCATTTGAGTGACTGTTGTAAATTCAGCCTTTTCTTTAATGAAAGTGGATGAAGACATATGAGCACAACTGTAGATGTCATCGAGAAAACAATTTTCCAGTTATCTCAACAAAAAGTCGGCTTCTCTATTTTTCTCTATCACATATGACAAATTTCTCGAGAAAATAAGATATTAAAGGTGGGCTCAAAGTAAGTGGTTACAGTCGCTGCGGTTCCGTTGCAGTTTTTAAAACTGACATTTCTACAATTTTGACAAATAATTGCGATTTGCAGGTGTTTTTATTGAACGGTGCTCTCAGACTGCAGGTTTGGTTCCAGAGTCTCAAAGAGTACTTATGGGAGGAAGGGCCTTTAGCTATCAGGCTCCTCTCTTATGGAACCAGCTCCCACCGCGGGTTCGGGAGGCAGACTCCCTCCACACCTTTAAGATGGAGCTGAAAACCTTCCTTTTCCATGATTCTTAGGATATGAGCATCTCCTGAGTTGGAGTCTGCATGTACGGGACCCAACTGTCCAGGTTCTGCTCATTGCTCTTATAGTTATGGGTAGTCCAGCCAACCATTACTTATGTAGCAATGGGGATGTTACCTGATGCACTGAGAAGTACCTCGCTCCATTTCTCTAATATATTAATGTATAAATATATGACAATATTGCCGTCTCTTAACTTATTTCTCCTTTTTTCCGCAGGTCTTCCTGAATAAGTGCAGTTGTACATGTTGATCTGTCTTTCCTGTCCTCTCCACCCCAACCAGTCGAGGCAGATGGCTGCCCTCCCTGAGCCGGGTTCTGGCATCCAGAACAGGAACAACATTCTGGATACTACCATCCAGAACAGGGGAAAAAAAAAGAAAAAAAAAAAAAGAAAAAAAAGCGGACCTTGGAAATGTTCATGGCTGAAATTAAGACAAACATGCAACAAACACGACGACGTAGGCAAGACACTGGCTCATCAATGTGGGTGAAGTTTAACAGTGTCTACATCGGCTGGAAATCCCTGTATGGATGGAAATAAGCTGCTTGATGGAGGTCGGAGCGCTCAGCATGTCTAGTTTTGATACTTCTTGGTTTTATAAATACTTTTTGACTTGTCGCCTTCACCGCAGAATAAATTCCTTGTACATACAAGCTTTTCTCTGTGAGGACTTTTCTACATAAACAGGGAAGCAGCAGCAGTTTGTGACTGGATCAGCAGTAAAATAAGTTTAATTTTTTACAATGAAATAAACTTTAAAAACACAACTATTCACAAGTTTGATATATTTGAATAAACTTTCTAATTTGCAATAAAATCAGACAGGTCAGTTTACAAAACAAAATATAACTTTATTGAAATCATCAAGTCTTTTAGGCCACATGATCATGCTTAACACACTTTTACACAAAGTACAAAGCACAACAAATATCAAAGATTTGGCAGATAGCAAGAGCAGGTGCTGTGTGATCAAGTCACATGTGAAAGTGTTAAAAACAGAGCGTCACCATTCAGCAGACAGTCTGGATCACTGTTCCACCTCAGAAACAACAGTAGTACAAGACAGAAGACATGACTCGTCCTGCCGGAGAAACACTGAAGGGTAAAACACACTGCCAATAAAAAGGGGGAAGGCAGAACAAGGCAGGAGGTGAGATTAAATCCAGACATAAAGCGATGGAGGAAGTTCTACGACGGTTAAAGCCTGAAGTCGAACAGGAAGGTGACGGAAACCACAAATACAACAGACGTTAAATAACCATGTAAACGTTACAAATGCTGTGAAAAGAACAAAAAAACCAAACTTTTAGTGTTTTTAAAAAATCTGTCATGGAGACACGTGTCACATTAAGATGGTCAAAACATTTTAAAGCATAAATGTGATGTTTGAATGGTGTTATGTGAGGCAAACTCAATGCTCAACCTTTCAGAGTGAAACACTAAAATGAAACTGAAACGAGTAAGTTTCTGGACGACGACATTAATACGAAGCTTATTCAGATAGAAGTAAACCCCCTGACCAGCAGGGGGAGCTCTGAGAGCTTTAACGGAGATGAAAAACAGCCTAAAACACCTCCTCCTGACAGAAAAATACTGAAGATGGATGTTTCTCAGCACAACATCATGAAACGAATCACAGACCTTTCTCTCAGGGTTTGACAAGAAAACAAACCACCTCTGCAGTTACCTCAGTCTTGAAAGCAGCATATAGAAAGCTTTCTATGTATGTGCAGCACATCACTAACAGAGTAAAGGAGAGTTTTTGTGCTAAAGCAAGCAGCAGTGAGCTGCATATTAACTTTTAAATACTACAAGACTGAATCACTTCTTCACATTCAACACAGAACCTTGGAAAAAAAAAAAAAAAGCAGATATTTAACATCTCAAAAGCAGGCAAAGACAAGAGGAATCTACCCTGCCATAAAACATACACCTAGTATTCAGAAATGAAGTCATCACAACGACCAGAGGCTGTTTTTATCAAGTATACAAGGCTTAGGTAGCTCAGGTATGTTTGTTCCACGCCTTCCATCTAAATGAAACATGAAAGCAGCATTTACCAGTTCCACCTCAGAGTTAACGCTCTGCAACGTCTACCTGGGAGATGAACACAAACTAATGCACTTATGGTTTATATAAGCAGACCTGAAGCAGTAATAAAACAGCATTTAGATTTCTTCATATTTGGCCAGTCGAGCCCAAACCTGCTGGTCTCAAACGCGACGAGGCTCCCGCCTCTCTGGTCCCTTAAGGTAAAGCGCCTTCACTCCACTTTAAACTTGTACATTTCTACAATGGGATGTTAACATAGCAGAAAGTAACTAAACAGTTAGAGGCTTTGAAGCACATAAAGAGTGGGAAAAATGTAGACAAACTGGTTGAACTGGAGTGGAAGTGAATACTTGGAGTATGGATGGGAATAGCAGCACAAACTGAGCTTCCAGCAACCATAAACAGGAAGTGTTCACCAGTCACGTCTTTTAAAGCTCGCTGCCATAAACGACTCCCATCACAGCACCTTATACCTCAAACGGCTACATCCCGACTTCCCGGCGGACACTTCCAGGTCTAGAATACAGCTTGGAGACGCTCCGGCGTGAAGCGCACAGTGTTACAGGATTACATAAAGGCTGTATAAATAGCGGTGATATAAATATGTGTACGTAGACACATTCACGTTGGGTGAAGTTTGGTCAACAGTAAAGCAGGATGAGCGTCAACAGTTGTTGCCAACGGCGTCGCATCCTTCCACACTTCCACGTTGCAACGCATCGGTTTGGCCGGGCTGAGGCGAAGCCAAACCTTCACAATGTCTCCACTTCCAGCTGCCAGCTTTTCAGACGTCTTCTACTTTGGCTTCTGGGACGGTTTTCTCCGCAGTCAGGTCCACCATCAGGCCTCATCACTGGCAGGTCAAGTCGGGTCTGCTGAGCCAGGCCCAGATCTGGATCATCTCCTGCGGGGTCCTCGGGTGAACCAACATCAGGCTCTTGTAGGCGCAGGGATTTGACCGGTACTTCTCCTCTATGTTAAAGGTCCTGAAGCCTTTGTGTTTGTCAGGGGCCAGCCCTAGCTTTCGAAGACACATGCCGGTGTACACGTCGTCTATCGGGTAGAGCGCTACGTGCTGCGACACGCCGTGCAGGCGAGCAGCGATGTCGCCAGAGTAAAGGTACCCCCCTCCTCCGGCGTACGGAGGGTAAACGCCGACGTACATGCTCTCTGGGATGAAGTATTTCACCTTCTTGTCACGATGCGGCCCCGCGTTCGTGATAACGTCGCCCACGAACAGATCCCTGGCTTTGGGCGCCGATAGGCCTTTGAGGAAGTCCAGGATGCGGTAGGTGTTGACAAAGACGTCGTCGTCCCCTTTGAAGACGAAGCGAGCGCCGGCGCATCGGGCCTGGATCCACTCCAGAAACAGAACCTCCTTCACGGTCAAGTTAAAAAACGAATCCCGGAAATCCCACTGCACAATGTCTTTATGGCGGACGCTCTCGTAATGCAGCATCTCGGATAAATCCGGGTGGTAGTCCACGGCCGTGGCGTTGCCGAGAAGGAAAACGGTGACTACCGTTTTATTGGCTACGACGCCGGCTCGCCCCCAGGACTCACGGATCGCCTGACGGCGGTCGAAGTGCGGTGCCAACGACTTAACGGCCAGGAGCAGGAAGGGCGGCTCCTTGCATATCTCCGGCTGGTCTATCATGACGGGGTAGGAGCGGCAGCGCATGTACAGCAGGAAGTCCTTGAAGCGATCTGGCAGAGAGTTGTAGTCTTTCACCTGAGTGGTGACCCTGAAGTTAGGCTGACAGGGGTCAGAGGGTAAACTGGTGTCATTGAGCCAGTCAGGCAGGTCTGAGCTGCTGTAGTTGGTCAATAAGATGTGGTTGTTCTGGATGTCCACTATCTGCTGCTGGCGGTTCCAGTACGCAGAGTTGGGGGCCAGTTTGGCCCAAAAGGGCTTGGAGGGGATGTGGGGCTTGTTTTGTCCAGTTTTGTCTTGGCTGCCGTTTCGGGACATGAGGATGAAAACGAAGAGGTTTAACATCGTCACCGTCACCAGGAACTTCAGCTTTCTCCGGGACAGAGCCATGACGGACCTGCAGGTGACACGACCTGAGGAGACACAGAAGAAGGGGTCATCTTTAGCTTCTATCAGCTTCATGTTCACAAAGTCTAGACGTTTCCTTTTGGCTGAAAGCAAAGAGATGGATCATATGTGTGGATTTACACCTAGGAGGAGAGCTTCAATCTTCATCTTCACTCTTCCTCACTTATAAAGAGAAGGACTCACAGTAATGACCAGATTCAACCAGGGGGGGGGGCTATTAGGACTGCCATGTGCTTCCCACCCTCCATCACAAGCAAAGCAGCTCAATTCTGCTGAGGCATTGCAAACAAATCTTAAAAATTAAATCAAATTATGGAGCTAGTTTATTTATTGATAATTTTTAGCTCCTTTTATGCTTGTTTTTAGACTGGAAGGTCAGATCTGTTGTTAGTCTGGATTCCAGGAACAGACATAACCTAGAAAATCAGTTTGGATGTCGTGAGTTATCCTCATCGCCAACATTTAAGCTTTAAAAACTGTCCTTTAACTTCTCTCCTGCAATCCAAACATTTGACAAGCAGGCTTTGAAAGGGCGGCGCCAATCAACCGTACTTTTCCCCCCCAAACATGCAACCTAACTGACATAATCTCTTCCTTCAGCCGCCACTGCCTTTCTATCCCACCTAATCTGGCTGAGTTGTTTCTTTTTACCAGTTGTGTAACTTTCTGACAGAAACAGCGTTTTAGATTTAAAAGAAGAATACTTGTACACACCAGTATCCATACATGTACGTGTAATGGGCAAACCAGTAGCAGACAGAGTGCAAGCTCCAGCTATAATTCTCAGTAAATAAACAAAGTTATCTAAAAAAAAAAATCCCCCTCGACATAAAGCCCCCCCACGTTTCCTGAGAGGATAATCTTAAATCAAAAGTATTTTCCCTGGAAAAACAGCTTTTTATGTTGATTTTTTTTTTTATAGCTCAAATGGAAGAGAAGTATGTTAAAATGCATGGTCACTTAATTTAGTCTAAAGAAAACTATTTAAATAAAAGACAGAAAAGAGAAAAAGATGAAGACTCATCAGTGGAAACAGACAAAGTCAGTCAGACACTCATGTCATCTCTTCTCCGTGCCTCCGACATGTCGGATCACTTTTTCTTCCCTTGTTGAGTCTAACGGATATTTTTTACAATCAGAGAAATTCTTGATGCGAATTAAAGAAGTGAAACCTGAAGGGTAAATTATCTCAGTGCATCTTAAAAGAAATGAAACAGTTTAAAGTCTGATGTCAGAAGGTTCAGACGAGGAAAGAAAAAACCTTAAACTCTCATGACTAAGCGGAGCTGAGAAACTTAAAGAAAAAGGCGGTAAGATTGAAGGATTTTGGCTAAAATGGAGCCAAAAAGCCGGAGGGCGAGCTCCAGCTCAGCATCTGGGAACCATTAGGGCCTATTGGGAGGAAGAGCAGAACCTCTGGATAATGTTTGAACCGTTTATACGGCGTGACACGTGGCTTTCAGATGGTAGCGCACACGCTGCGTTAAACGCGTCTGAGGTTCAGTCAACAATGTTTTTAGTAGGGCTGTGACTATATTCTTTTGTCCCGATTCAATTCTACTTTTTTGGGTGCCGATTTGATTTAAATTGCGATTCTCACAATTCTTCGATATTGCTGATTGTTGAAGTCAAATTCATTATTTCACATATAATTTAATTTAAAGGAAAGATAAAAATATATAAAAGGATTTTGAGCTCTGAAAGTTTATATTTTTAAAAGTTTATATTTGCTAAAATGCATAATTTTACGTTTCTAAAGTTTCCATAAATCACTGGGAAGTTGCTGATTAGTCAGATTGAAGGCAGAGATGTTAGAAGCAACAGTTTGTTGACCGTGTAATCCTGTTTTGTTATATTGTTCTTATTAAAACTAAAAGAAAGAAGAACTGGTCTACTCGCGTTTTAAATACAAAGTTGCTAGACTGACTTCAAAGTGGTGGTACAGAAGAAAAACTAAGAGCCACTACACTGATTTTGTAGATTAAAAACAAAAAAATTGTATAAAACTTTTTTTTTGCTCGTCATTTTTCTTGATTTTAATGAAGAAAAAAACAACACAGTAGCCAGACCATCATTCTGCTGCTTTAATGCCCAAGAAGACGGGTAAAAAGATCAATAAAAACAATGAAAATTACAAAAATTTGTATTAAAAATTGATTTTTTAAAAAATTTGTTTAAAAAAAAAAATTTACAAATTTTTTTTTTTAAAAACAATTTTAAAATTGGGAAGCAAAAAAAAAAAAAAAAAAAATTAAAAAAATCCCAATTTTCGATTTTCCCACCTCTAGTTTTTAGCATCTGACCAGTGTTGACTTCTTGTATTATTCACCAGATTTAAACACACACTCTTCATCTGGACATGTTCATAAACAAAAGCTGACTGCATGTTAACGTCGCCGTTCCTCCCGTGTGTGAACAGTTGTCAAAGTTCCCATTGGTGAGTACACAACCAGCCGCCTAGCAACAGCTCCACACTGCTTAGCTGGTTTGTTCTTTACGCCTCCTTTAACCACATTCTCTCACCACATGTGTGTGTCTCTCTCTTCCCGAAGCACCTGACAGCAGACATTCAACGCACAATGCCAGATGTACATCAGTATTATATGACAAACAGGGACAAGCACAGACAGAAGCTTTATTCTCATGACCCCTCCTTTGTGTGTGTTTTTCTCATGGATAATTAAGCTTTCCTGTTGAGTGCATCAGCCCACACAGACCAGAAGACTTCTGGGAAATAAGAGAGGAAGGGAGAGAGAAGTGGGACTTCTTAAACTTAAAGCTAAACAACCACAGCTTCTGGTGCGTTAACAGAGCAGCAAACGGATCCTCCTGGCAAGAAGTTGCACAGCGTTTGTCTCTATTAATCACATAATGTGTCCGTCTTGGGATGTTGTGGTTAAAACAGAAGCTCAGGGACACGTATGAACAAGCTCGGATAATATTGCAGGAAAAACTCTGTTCATATGATATGTTAGGATTCAGCCAAAACCTGTTTTCCTTCAGGACACCTTTCATGCAACTCCCCCGCTCCGTGCTGAAACTGTTCTTTGTGCGATCATTAGCTTGCGCCCTACCCATAGACCGTGTATGAAAGATGGACGGAGCTATGGAATCAGATTTGTTGCAGAATCACCAAGTAAAACTTTTTAAAACTCAACCAAAAAAAACAACAATTAAAACCAAAACTTTCTAAAACTTAAGTAAAATAAATGATCTCAAAATCAAAAATTATCAATCATAATGAAAACTATTAGGCTTTTATTTGGTTAAATTGAGTAGTTTTGTTTGTAGTTTCCTTTGCTGTGTCACTCAAAAACTCAGCCAATCAGAATGCGCCCCTGAAAGAGCCCTTCCATGAAAGGTTTGTGTCAGAAATTAAACCAAACAATCGTGAATCAAAACCAAAGACTGTGAAGTGCAACCAAAATAGCGAGAAGGGAGAAAGAAGAAGAGAAAACTGCAAACAAAACTACTCAATTTAACCAAATAAAAGCCTAATAGTTTTCATTATGATTGATAATCTTTGATTTTGAGATAATTTATTTTACTTAAGTTTTGGTTTTAATTGTTGTTTTTTGCTGAGTTTTAAAAAGTTTTGCTTGGAGATTGTCGAACAAATCTGATTCCATATGGAGCCTCCAGCGGTTAAAAGTGAAGCCTATGTGGAAGTGCATGAAACTGCAGTTCCCCCTTCATCCACAAGGGGCTGCAAAACCGAGCGAATCCCCATAGACTCCCATGTTAAAGAGATCAACTTCACAGCAGAAATAAACATGTTTACAGCAGAAATAAATATACATCCTATGGTCCTACCACGTTCTGGCTGAGTGCTTTCCTCTGATACAACCAAAGTTAAGCCAACCATCAACATGCAGCCGCCTTACTATTCCTTTATAGGAGTAGTGACAAATCATCTGCAGCAAGTTCCATCTCACAAACGTTTCATTAAATTGTTCAGAAAAAAAAAAAGGCACCAGGATAAACATGAACTTCTCCATCAGCTCACCGACGTCATTCAGAAGTTTTTCAGGCTACATAAAGTTTTCCAGGTCAACAAAATCAGATCCACCTCAACCTGCCTGAGCGAATACGGCCTTAGTTTTAACCGTCACACAGACTTTGTGCAAACAAAACCTTGTGGACCCCATGATGGGAACCGCCACTGTGACTGAATGTGAAAGAAGGCTCCATTTTCAGCTTAAAACACAGAAATTCTTTTAAGAACCATCAGACTCAAAGTGACCACAGAGGAAGTGCTGCTTGTCTACATTTACTGACAACGCAGGGTTTTTATGGTTAATAAAAAACATTATGAGCATCTTATCACCAGGTCAAAAAATAACACTGATAAAATAAAGTGACGTACAGAATAAGGTGATCATAAATACAGAAGCTTCATCCAACCTGCTACTTGAACATTTTTGTATCTATGCTCTTCTCTGATCTTTTACTTGATGCCTCTTACGACCCCCGATGGAGTACAAAGGGCTGGCAACATTAACACAAGGAAACCAGGAAGATGCACAAAAATGAAGGTTGTATTTAGGACCCGCTTGTCCTTAAAAAGCATCAAGAGTCACAGACAAAAGCCAAAACAAACCCAACAACAAAAGCATAAACCAAAGCTGGCACCAAATGTTCACTAAAACACAAACACCAAACAGTCAACCTCATTAAAAAAAAAGATTTTTTTAAATGACTGCATGTTACTGACATGTAAAAAAACATAAATTCTAAACAACTACATGTTTTAATTTGAGGAAACCATCTCATTTCCCTTTCTACATGTATTCCCATGTCGTTCATGATATAAACTTTGAACTCCAAGCCTTTTTATGGAAAACAGTGGTCAGATTATGCAACGCACGAGTTGGAACCATTGATTAGCAGCACAGCAGACGAAGCCAGGGTGTGTTTGAACACTGGTTTCCACCTGCTAAAAGCTTCCGTGAGGTGGTGCATCTCATGGGGGCGGGGGGGATGGGTGAGATGCACCTGGGAATGATGAAAGGTGTGTAAGGATATCACTGAGTATTGTTGTGGAGAGCTAAATGAGTTCCATGGCACCGTTTAGGTGATTTTAGACGCCATACAATGGATTCATTCTGCAGAAATGAACAGTTTTTCTACATTAATAATAAAATATTTCATCCGAGAAGATTTAAAAGCACTATTTAATTAAAAAAAAAACAGGAGTTTTATGAGTAATAACTAACTGTAAAAGAAGCTAACAACCTAATGATCTTTTACAGGTGTGTAGTGCATTATCTTACCTGTGCAGGTGAGTTGGCCTCCTCAGCTTGTGTTGTCTGGACTCTAGTCTCGGCTCTCTTACCCCATGTTTATCGCCACCCTCTGGGGACAACAGCCAATGAGGGAGAAGGATGAGGAAAGAAGGCAGCAGCTAGGGGGAACAGAAGAGAAGAGCGCCTGAAACAACCTTCGTCTCAACAAGTGACGACTCTGAAACTGAGTTTCTTTAGTTTCACAGCTGTTTTCTGATTAAAACGCCACGCATAAGAAACAAACTGTAAACAGCAGCAGTCGTTTACCCTTAGACTAAACAATGTCCTGCTGGCTCTCCTGATGCAAACATTTATCTCCAGTTAAACTTCACTGCTTGGCAATAAAAACTCTCTAATAAAAAAGTCTTTTTGTGCCACGTTTGTAAGAAAAGGCATCGGTGGGAAGAGCAGCAGAGCTACATGTGGGCTGTACACATGAAAAACCTGCTAAATCCTTTCTGCTGATGCCAGACAGATTGATCTTTGCTGTGAACTCATGATGTAGGTGCTGACAATCAGCAGCACCTGGGACCAGCTACCATAGGGCCAGGTGGGAAGAAGACATGGAGGTTGTTGAGCCGACTGCACAGACGACGTAGCGGCTTCTAGTGAAAGCAGTGTGATGATAGCGTTTGGAGGCACCACCCTCCCTGGAAAAACAAGGTTTGTCAATGATTGGAGGCAATCTCAAAGCAGAAAGATGAGCTTCTGCAATCTGTAAGTGCTTAAAGTTAATTTAAGCAAACACGTCAAATCTTTACAGTTACAGCTCCAATTCTGGATTATTGATTTGGGTCGAACGGCTCCAAACGACCTGCATTGTAGGGAGTAATTACTACTTTTATCTTGCATCTTATCGACCAAACTATTGATCAATACGCTGCTTTCTCAGACAAAAAAAGCAGTTAATGTTGGTGATTCTCATGCTAATGTATAAAGGTGGGAAATCAAATAGAAAAAAATTGAATGTCGGGATTTTTGGCTTCACAATTTTAAAATGGATTTTTTTCCCCTAAATAAATACAAAAAATCCATGATGAAATTTTTGTTATTTTTAATGTTTTCATTGGTCTTTTTACTTGTCTTTTTGGGCATTATAGCAGCAGAATGATGGTATATATATATATATATATATATATATATATATATATATATATATATATATATATATATATATATATATTTTTTTTTTTTTTTTTTTTCAACCTCTCGGTACCAATGTGACCCTGTAATGTGTCTGTATTGGGCCAGGAACATACTGGCCCAATATATATATATAGGCTACACCAACACACACACACATCATGGTTAGGATTGTCATTTTGTACACGACTCCTGGACATCTTTCTGATTCATGTCACGTCCTTATTTTCCATTTTATGCTCTGAATGATGTATTCAGTAATACTCTAAGAGCTTTTTTAATGTCAGATATTTTTTATAAGGCGTTAAATTCTACACAGATACACCACGTATAACAGGAGGAGTTTGAAAAAAAAAAGTCTTATCCATTATAGATTTTCTCCTGTTTTATTTAAAAGTGACAGTAAATTATTTAACATTACAGTTTTGTGGATGTGTCTGGTTGACTTTCGGAGATAACGTGGTTACAATCTGATCCTGAGTTGTCCCTTAATGAATCCTAAAGCTGCTGAGATCAGCTCACACTGCTCCCCATCTCCTCAAAGAGGAAGAAGCTGCTGCCCCTCGGCATCGCTACCAGACACACATGACTATCTGAATCTTTATTCTTCCCACAGATTCACCTTAATTCACCTTTTTACCACTTGAACTGGTGGCTAAAAGCTCTATTTCCACCATTTCTGCAGCTCTGACCCTTCTTTTAATTATTTATGGGAAGTTGTATTAACAGTTTTGACCTACAGAGGTCACATCAGAACAATAAATGATATTTTATTTGATATACTGTGGATAAAAACGGACATCCGTGTGATTTCTCACATCAGAAGAAACCAGGACAACCATCAAGGTTATGAACTTTCTCTAGTTAAATTTGATATTGAATAATAAAAGCTAATGCACTCAGTAGAAACAGAAGAACCCACAGGACAAGCATGACAGGCTGACCGAGTCTGACAGCGTCAAGTTACTGGAATGCAAACGAAGCAGTCTTAAAAAGGACAAAATAAGCCTGAAAAAGAGCAGAAACACACAGGAGGAAACTCACACACACACAGTTTTGTGAAAACAAACAGATTACCTGAAATGCAACATAATGACAGAGCACACAAAGGTAACTTATGCAAATAGCATAAACAGTAATCACATGCATCCAGTGTTTAGTCTCTGATTAGAACAATTTACTCAAAAAAAACCCAAAAAACTCCTTCCAGGATGTTGGCTGTCCCACCACCGCAGTCTAAACTGCTGTTTTGATGCAGAAAGACGACATAAATCCATCCCGTTCCCCTGAAAAGCAGGTAGGCCAGATTAAGACTGTCCCTAATCACATATTATCCAGTCGCTCAAGCCTGTCAGGACAACAAAAGAGTCTCTGTCCTGGATTTAATGCATGTGTTGCTATTGATCATTTATGGTAAATTCAATCAGCTCCATCCTGGATATTCTCTGGAGGTAAAGAGCGTGCTCTAATCTTCTATCTTAATTGTGGAAAACCAGGTCTGTATGTCTGCATGAAAGAAAAATCAATTCAGTGCTTTAGCTCTGGAGCCCGGTCACTCCCAGCGTAGATAAACATCCTGGCTGACGATCACAAGGGTAACATCGAGCCGTCGGTCCTTCTTTCTGCCTCCGTGGGGAGGAACGAGGGGAGGGATTATTTTTTTATCAGAACTCACATACTGAACGTTCTTCTCCGCAGAAAAAAAGAACAGAACATACTTTGATCTGTTCTAGCTCGATAGCTGTTTTCATAGACTTCACCGTGACAAGCGCCATTTACAGGCATGTTCCTGCATGTGTGTGTGTTTGTGTCAGTTTCACTAACGCAGTGAATTGGTGTAATTTATCATTCTCTGGAATCCTCCCCTTAAAACCAACAGTATGTTAATGGGAGATAAGTAATGACCACTGATGCTGTTCCATCTATGATACGGAGGGGGGTGGGTGGGGGGGTTCATCTATCTACCCATGTCGCGTCTCTTGCTGCTTTTCCAGGACCGGGGTCACAAGGTCAGCTGTCTGAGCAGGGAAGCCCACACCTCCCTCTCCCCCTGCCTCATATGTTAACTCATCTGGGATATCCTGAAGCGCTCCCAGGCCAGCTGAAGGATTTCATCCCACCAGAATGAGTAAGAGTGATTACAACAATGTTAACTCAACAGGACTTGGAGAAGTAGTCCCCTTCTGGGACAAATATTAGTAGGGATATGACGATAGGCGTTTCCCGATTCGATTCACTCCCGATTTTTTTGGGTGCAGATTCAATTTAAATTGCGATTCTCAAAATTGTTCGATATTGCTGAATTTTGTAAATGAAAAACAAAAATAAAAAATTGATAAAACTTTTTTTTTTACTAGTAATTTTTCTTGATATCAGTTAGGAAAAATAACACAGTAACCAGTAGGGGTTGGAAAATCAAATCTAAAAATAAAAAAAAATCTGGATTTTTTTGCTTCACAATTTTAAAATAGATTTTTTTGTAAAAAAAAAAAAAAAAAAAAAAAAAAAAAAAAAATCAAATTTTTTTCAAATAAAATATATTCCATTACAAAATTTTTGTCATTTTTATTGTTTTTATTGATCTTTTAACTTGTCATCTTGGGCATTACAGCAGCAGAATGATGGCCTGGCTACTGTGTTTTTCCCAAGTGAAATCAAGAAAAATGACGAGCAAAAAAAAAAAAAAGAAAAAAAAAAGTTTTATACATTTTTTTTAATCCACAAAAATTAGCAATATCAAAGACTTGAGAGAATCACAATTTTAAATTGAATTGGAACCCAAAAAAATCTGCATCGAATTGGGACAAAAGTGTGTCGTCACAGCCCTAGTAGTCAGACCATCATTCTGCTGCTATAATGCCCAAGAAGACAAATAAAAAGATCAATAAAACCAATATAAATGACACCTTTTTTTGTAGTGGATTCATTTTATTTAATTGAAAAAAAAAAAAAAAAGAAAAAAAAAAAAAGATCAATTTTTTAAATCGATCGATTTAAATCGATTTTTTAAATCATGAAAAAAAAAAAAAAAAATCCAGATTTTTTATTTTTTTGATTCGATTTTCCCACCCCTAAATATTAGCAAAGTACCCGCTATGAAGGTGAAATCCCATCCCAAGCAAGTAGAAATACTGTGTATGTTTGTTACGCTGGGATCTGAAATGAGATTAATACAATCTGCTTATGGTGTGTACATTTCGGACAATTTAAATACCACCATCCATAGGCCTATCACGGTAACAAATCCGCTGTGCGATTAATTGTTTTACAAATGATTGCGATAGACGACAATGTCGCGCTCATTGTCATTTTGAGACCATTTCCAACTAAAATAATAATGTCATATTAATGCAAGTACACTCTTTAAAAGATCAACATACTTTAATGTTTTAAAGTACGTTTAGCTCGATGTGCGGTTAAACACCCCAGGGATCGTGGACTGTCGGGAATATTGTCTTAACACAATACAACACTTAACACAAATGTGTCACTCGAGAGAGAAAAGAAAGAAAAATGAAAATTATTGCGTCTGGCAAACACATTGCATGCATTTTCTCTTATCGTACAATTGACTTATTGCTAATTGTGACAGGCCTAACCACCAATAATAAAAAACAAAAATATTTTCCATCTGATTTTTCTCCTAATGTTAGAGACATAAACCGGTGGCTGTGCTGCGAAGAAATGAGGAGTCAATACATCTAAACATTCGACTAAACACTCAGTGAAAAGGTTATTCGAGCTGAACAAACAACAAAATGCCTGTTTTCCTTCCTTTACTATTGTGTTTGGGGTTTTTTCCCCCCCTTTCCTTCCTGACTTACACCCCTTTAGACTAAAATTATGCTTTTCTGCTTCAAAGCTGTTTTACTTTCAGATTAATCTTTAAACAAGTGGGAATATTTAAAGCCAGAGTAAATAAATGCTCCAGCTGGGGCAACAACTGCAATCATTACTCCGTTATATTAACTTTTATGTTAGAAATACACAAATAGGTGAATAAAAATGTCAAATTTTAAAGGTGAAAGTCTATCGTAGTTTCTTTGCTGTTTTCCTTTCAACAGCTTCATTAAGGTGACCAAAATAAACATTTATTTGTCGACTAATTCAACACTGAACCACATTTTTTATATGAAATAAATAAAGAATAAAAACCAAACTCATACAGATACTTAAAAAGAAGCATTGTAAGTATTTTTAAATCAGATACATGAAGAGTTATGAACCACACTGCAACAGCTCACAGGGTAAAAGAGTATCAGCGCTTTAAATTGCAAATGTTATTCAGGGTCAAGTTAACCGCCACCTCTGCGTACAGCCGAGAGCGCAGCTAATAGAGCTGCACCGACTGCCTTTCAACGCCAGCTGCACAACATTTTATATCAAACACTGCATGCCAACGCACACAAGTACACCCTCCTGACACACACTGAGGACCTTTCTGGGATTAAAGTGGAAAGTGTGTTGCAGTTTTACCGTAGTTTGACCTTACATGTATCCCACTACGTTTATTTTTAGGAGCCGAGTTTGAGGAAAAAACTCTGCGCTTATTGCTGCAATAAACCTGCTGGAAAGCAACAGACACAAAAGAGATTAACAGGACAGAACATGACAACACAAGCTAATGACAGCTGTACATAGGAGATAGCAGATAAGAGGCCCAGCGGTAAGAGTGCTACCGGAGGGCACATGAGGCCAAAGTTAAACTATAAGACGGTGGACCTTAAAACGCAAAAGAAAAGGATAAAAATCATTCACTGAAATGTTACATTTGTTTACCAAAATTGGAGTTTCGGTTTAACATTACAACATTCCTCTGTGGTCGTTTGTGGAATAAGTCAGAAAACCTTGAAAAGAGTGAGATTTTCTAAAACAAAATATTCCGACTATGTGCTTTTAAGAGAGTTAACACTGTGCACTCCTCTGTCATGTCGTTTCTTTACATCTGTTATCTGGTTACCTATTATAGTAGTTAGCTGCAACAGTGATGAATTAACAGTGTTTTCCAGTTTCTTGTCCTTCATCCTCCCAGACTCGACACAATGGCCCGTACCGGAGGGGATACTTTCAGTGTCCTCAAATAAAAGGTCAGCGCCAGCGCAGGAAAAGCAGCCGCAGTTTAGTAATCATCATTCTGGAACGACCGACAAATAACTAAAACAACTTGGAGCTTAGACTTAAAACAGTACGAGTTGGCAGGCCAACGCTGCCTTTGTGCAAATTGCTGCAAAAAAATAAAATAAAATGAACATTTCTATACACTGAAGTGATAAAATTTAACTCCAGATGTTCCTGCCTAACATCTTCCAGTTCTGACACTGAGGGACCAGTGCTATTCCTCACCCATCTCTCATCGTCTACTTCTACTTTCCATAGTTGGACAGAAACGCACCAGCTTTCCAACCACACTATTAATCTCTCAGCCCAGAACACTGCTGGAGATTTTCTAGAAATAAAACGTCCCCACAAATGGTCTAAAAATACACACAAAAGGAATCCTTAGTTGCATAAAAAAAAGCAGGATTGCTGATGTTTTTCCCAAAAGAAGATTACCGTCTGATCCCAGCAGACGTTTCGCTACGACGAGCTGGGAGGGAAAGTCCAGTTGTCTACGAGCCATTTGTCTATAATGGGATTTCTGCTGTATTTCCTATCTGTACTGTAAATCCATTCTACACTAAGTGAAGTTATCTGGACTAGCTCTGTGCAGGATTCATGTTTTAACTCTGTGTCTTTAATTTGCTGAACATTTTCTCCATCCTGCACTTAGAGAGATATTTTTGGACAAATGTCTGGAGAATAAAATGGGATGTTACAGCAATTGGGAGAGAGGTCCTAATAGCGACACAGTGCAAAGAGAAGAGCGCCATAAATAGCTTGAGGGAGGCAACAGAGAGGGGCCCTCTGAACTGGAGTCTGCCCACTAAATATCGACAGCCAACAACAGTATTCACAAAGGGCTGAAGGGCTTAAGGTGGAACTTTCTGTGAACTTTTCACACGTATGTGGAACAAACCGGTGCTGCTTGATCTTTTCTGCCCAACAAAAACACAACAAAC
This sequence comes from Telmatherina bonti, assembly GCF_933228915.1. Classification (NCBI taxonomy): domain Eukaryota; kingdom Metazoa; phylum Chordata; class Actinopteri; order Atheriniformes; family Telmatherinidae; genus Telmatherina; species Telmatherina bonti. The sequence continues at coordinate 36,374,122 of NC_136629.1, forward strand.
TCATTATTTTATCATTTAAAAAAAAGAAAAAGTAGCAAAGAGTAGCTTGTGTATGTTGTATCTACATCATGGTGACTTAAACTTCCAGTTAACAACCTGCTAATCATCCAGTTAAACAACCTGCAACTGTTCTTTTCTGTTGGAAATGAGAAGATTTTCTAAATACATTGTAAAGTGGTGGCTGAAAATAAAAGGGAGAAACATGCACCGGCTGACAGCAACACTTTAAAGCACACAGCCTTAATATAGAAGGGAATTTCTCATTATCAACAAATACTTGTCAGTCTGACTGCACATACTAAAGGTCACCTCTCTGTGAGCTGCGACTCTTTCAGTCACACTCAACCTAATCGAAACGTAAAGATGAGCGATAAACAGCTCATTTCACTGCTACGTAAACATGCAACCAGATTTTATCCTGACAAAGGAAAAGACTCTTTACGATACGTGTAAAGCAGGGAAACAATCATACTGAAGCTGCAGTTGTTTGTCCATTTATCCATTCTTTGATGAAACCAGATTTTCTTTTTTTCCAAGTAAAAACTCCCTGGAAGGTTTTGGGGCTTAATCATAGCCTGTATATAAAAAGATGGACGGAGCCTCCGTGACGTCACCCGTAGGTTTCTGAAGAGCTGAACTGAAGCTTGGTGGGCGGTTCCTACCATCACCATCTTGGCAGGGTCATGCGTGTTGTCTTGCCCGGAAAATACAAATATGGGCAAAGAGATGGAGCTGAGAGGGGGGCTGTGAGCGTCATGGTGGATGATTGAGATCGAGTGAACTCCGAGCTGCCTGTAGCTAAGAGCTAACCGAGCTAACCCGGAGATAACAGGAGGCAACCAGCTAATGGAGGTAAGCAGGCTAAAGTCCCCCACAGTCGTCATGAAGGTAAACCTGACCTATTAAACGTATAATAGATTTTTGAACCAAACGTGTTTATTTCTGCTGTGAAGTTGGTCTTTTTAACATGGGAGTCTATGGGGATTTGCTCTGTTTTGCAGCCCCTAGTGGATGAAGGGGGAACTGCAGTTTTATGCACTTCCATATAGGCTTCACTTTTAACCACCGGAGGCTCCATCCATCTTTCATATACGGTTTATGAGCTTTGATCTGAATCAGAGTAGATTTGCTCAAAAAGGCCGCTTCGTTTGGGGAAATGTGAACTCGCCAAACGAGTTCTGATTCGGACCAAAGAAGCGGACTCGGTCCGCCTACAAACGCAGGTCTCAGTCCGTTTCTAGTGGACAAAACACAGGAAGTGGACTACATAAAAAATATTTCCTGCATTTGGCCTAGGGTTGCATTGTGGGTAAACACAGTGCAAAACTATGTTGTTGTTGTGTATTTGTGTTGTTGAGTATTTCTGCAGTATACTTGCATATAACAAAATAAAAAACACAATAGTGATAGTTTCGTCTACATGTTTAACTCACAACAGAATTTTTTTCTTCACGCCGGTCTTGTCCCGAAATGAGGTTAATAATACAAACACAAAAACACAAAACTTTCCCTGAACGTGTTCGCTGTAAACAAAAATCCCAAATATGTGAACTATATTGAGGCAGATGTTGCGCGTGATAAAAAGTTTCGTGCTGCCTGAAATATATATTTGGTGCAAAACATCAAGTCTGAAATAAACAGACAGAGTTGCTACAAGCTCTGCCTGCTTCTTCTAGGAGGAAATATCCTCATGAGAGATCAGAGAACAAGACTAGTGTTTGCAGGCCAGGAATGAAAACAATTATAGGATGCAGCGATCTTAGAAAAAAATGCACTTTAAACAACCTGAACTACAGATCTTGTACATGTATCAACAGGACATTTTTCCTATTAACTTTAACATCATTCACATAATCTTTTAATATCTTCAGTCTTTTCTATAAGGCTTCAGAAACAGTTGAGCTGCTGCTGCGACTCCAGACTGAAGTTACATGCGGTGACTTCTATTTTCAGCGTATGGTAGATTAGAAATGCAGCCAGACAAAAGTAGACCGGTATCATTTCTTCCAATGACAAAAAGACACTTACAGTACTCTGGCAGCAGCAATGACTAACCCGATTCAAAGGAAAACCAGGAATCATGCTTTGAACAGGTAGTTCAGGTTATTGTATATCCTTGTTGTATGAAATTTAAGTTGTGTGCCAGGGAGATCTTTGGAGAAGTTAGTGGAGGGACATCACATTTAGTGGAGGATGTTGTCGAATCTTTCCGGAGGAAAATGATGACAAGATGAGCTTTAGTGAGTCGATGTCCCAGGAAATCTCAGATTACATCAAGTCATCGATGGAGAAAAAAAAAAAAAAAAAAAAAAAAAAAAAATCAGTAAAAAGTTTATTAGGAATGTGAGAATATTCTTTCGTCCAGATGCGATTCCAATTTTTTGGTAGCCGATTTGATTTAAATAGCTATTCTCATGATTATTTGATATTGCTGATTTATGTAGACTAAATCAACAAAAAAAAAATGTACAAAACTTTTTTTTCTCGTAATTTTTCTTGATTTCAAATCAGGAAACAACAAAGCACCCAGACCATCATTCTGCTGCTAATATGCCCAAGAAGACAAGTAAAAAGATCATTAATAACAGTAAAAATTACAAATTTTAGAGTGGATTATTTTTAGTTATCTGAAAAATAAAAAAAGTTTTAAGAAATAAAAATTGTTTTTCAAAATTGTGAAGCAAAAAAATCTAGATATTTGATTGATTCTATTTGATTTCCCATGCCTAGTTATGATCAGTTTATTGAGAAAATAATGCAGATATCAGAAACAGCAGCACGCTTCAGAGGTTTTAGCTTTTACACACATGTATGTAGAAATGTGAGTACAATTCACATAACTTAGTAACGGATCTTCTCGTCTAATGAGTTAAAACACAGCTTGAAATCTGCTGCTTGGAGAAAGCATCTTTTGTACTTCCATAGTAAATTATGGTAGTTAAATATATACTTCCTCATTTTAATGCTCTACTTCTCCACATGGTTTAATAAATGACTTTGGAACGACGCAGAGTTAAGAAATTGTTGTGATTCTGAGTAAATAATTTCCTGGAAACTACTCAATCACACAAGTTAAATTTATACTTGCTTGCTTAAATCTATTTAAACGTTTCCTTTTTGGGCAACTCTTTCATGAAACTCAGCAGATTAAAGTAAAGATGTGCTAATCATATTCTAAACAAGATGATTAAAACCTAGTCTCGTGCTAGTGATGTTCACCCATGTATTTATTCTATTTTAGTATTTTTATTTGTAGTTTATGTGTGAGTCAGTCAGACTTCTTGAGAACTTTGTCTCTGACAAATAAACCGCCAGATAACAGCGGCTGAAGGCGGCAGAGAGTCTGCAGCACCTGCTGCTCTGCAGACCTCAAGGAGTTTATAATGGTTTTGTCACGTTTCTACTTCTTTATGAACAAGTTTTAATGTTTCAAAGTTAATATTAAAAATAAGAAAAAAATACTTATATCAATGTAAAATTGAGTAAGTGTAGACAAAAAGAATAAAATAAATTCACATTTATTTTTCTTATCTTCTTTCATTCTAACAAAATAAACTAAACTAGACATTTGTGGCTCATGAGAACTGGAATCAGTTCACAACTATGTTTATTTTATGTTTACTTTTCTAATTATGATCCAGTGTAATCACATAATCGCATCATCATTTGTCTCTAAGATCCAGAACCCTGAAGGAACCTGCAGCAGTACTGGAAAACAGGAGCTATCTGCTCTCTGATTGGACAGTTTGATTGATAAACATCCAATCAGATGGAAGTGTAAATAGCGCAACAAAAATCTTCACCTGCAACTTCAGGGTTGTATCAGTGCAAAAGCCCTTCTGTTTCTCTTTACAAATACAAATCTTTATTAAAATTATGTAAAAATTTCTTTACATGTTGGCAACCTTGAATTTGTCAGACACTTTGTTTTCCTCAGGGTGACAAAGCTTAATTTACGAATGAAATTATTTACAAACACTAATAATCAACCACAAAGTCTTTGACTTGACAGTGAGTCCATCCATGTCATGATGAATCAACGTGTGGGTCACATGCCAGCGTTAGACATGGTGTATTACTTGTGAATTATGGTCTACAAATCACTTAATGAGTATGCACATCCTCAGGAACTGAAAACAGGAAGAGGTTCTGTGGCAGACATACAGGGAGATTGGAGCCTTGCTTTCACCATTGTCTGCAATCGATTAAAACATTGATGATGGCTCATACACTGCATCGGAAAGTTTTACACTGACAAGCTAGTTCATCTGCAACCATGCAAGATTTTCAGAGTTGATAACTTTAAATGTTGTGGTATTTTTAACGTTCTGACATCTTGCAGATTAAAGCTGAAAGATACGTTTGCACAAACAGAACTTAGAAAGATGTCCTGCCTTAATAACGACTGCGAGGAACACCTGCTGCAGTGAGCAGGAAATGTAAAATATGTTCAGCAGACCAAATGGAAGCCATGTTTTATATCACTTACTGGCAGGTCCCAGGAATGAGTAACGGGAAAACCCCTCCGGTAAAAGGGTAAAGCAAAAGCTGAAGCAGCGACAAAGCTCTACATTAAGTTGCATACTTTGAAATACTACTGTGTCTGCAGGTTTTTAGTCCTGTACAAGCAGTATGTTCATGCTTAAACTTGTTTTTAAGGTTGCTCTCCACAGTGACGTCTTGTTCCCATATCTGTCTCAGATTGCCTGAAAACTTTACAGTCCATTTCCACTCATCAGGTGTTCCTACTCCCAGAGCCCAGAGGTTATGGTTTTCCTGGCGTCTTTGTGCTCAAGATGACTCAAAAGGTTACGGAGTGATTTTTATAAAAATTTCAAGAGTTGTTGAAAATGTGAAAATGAAGAACTGATATGGTGGTGATCCGGATCATGCTTCATGCTTCCTCCGTGTTAAACACGCCCACCTCAAACAAAATGATGTTTTCTTCTCGGAGCCTCGAGAACAAGAAAAAAAAGTGTCTCTTCTCAGGGAGGATGGAACAAGCTTTAAGACTCCCACTTTCATACGGACCAAAGTTCAGTTCTTTGGTCTGCACCAAGGCACGGCAAGTTTATTTATATGGTGCAGTTGATATAAACAACTCAACAATTCTAATCAAACAATAAAGGCATTACAGCAAGATGCAGTAGAAAGATTAAAAGTAGAAAAATGACAGAGAAATTAAATTCTGTCTATTTTTTTTTGTCAAAACTTGAAGTTTCCAATTAAAAACAAACAAAAAATAAAATCCTGCATCCATATTAAATGCATTAAAACAGCATTAATGTAAGAAAAAAATATTCATTTACCAGAAAACTGTATACTGGAATCTTGGATCAACCAAAGAACCTGTCACACCAAGCTCAACTACACTGGTAAATTACTCCACCGGGTCCCTAAATCTACTGGGAGAGATTTTTTATAGGCATGCCAAGATCATATGCCATTGTGATGCCTTCATTTTATAAAGATGTAGCTGTGAGTATATAACATGATATCAAGACAAGTAGTCACTAATCATCCATCTTTTCCTGAGCAGGTTTCATAAAGTCACAGGTTATGATTTATGTTTCTGCAGATCAAGTTTAGGCAAATGAGATTGTTTTCCAGTTCTAGTGAAGTAAATGGATCGTGTGCACGGAAACTCAACAACAATCAATCACATGAAAATGTGTTCTGTGTGTTAATTTTATCTTTGACTGAGGCAGCACTAAAGCTTTTAGGTTATAGGATATTTTAAGCTAAAATAAGCCGTAAAAGGAAAAACTACCACGTGTGAGACAACAACCTTATTCCAACCGTTCATTTGGCATCACAAGCGCTGAAGATGCTCAACTTTCCAAAGCTGACAAAGCTAAAGTGTAAAAAAGCTAGCAAGAACTCGGTTAAACACAACCGAGCTGAGTGACATGAGAACAGCGCAGGGACCGCAGCGCAGGGACCGCAGCGCAGGGACCGCAGCGCAAGTGCTAGGGCTGTCCGATTTTTCCGATTCCAATTTTTTGGGTCTCAATTTGATTTAAATTGCGATTCTCACAATTCTTTGATATTGCTGATTTTGTAGATTAAAAACAAACAAACAAAAAGAAAAGAACAAAAAATTTTTTGCTAGTCATTTTTCTAGATTTCAATTAGGAAAAAACCACAGTAGCCAGACCATCACTCTGCTGATATAACATCCAAGTAGACAAGTAAAAAGATCAATCGACAATAAAAATTAAAAATTTTTTTTTATAAAGAATTATTTTCATTTATTTAAAGAAAAAAAAAGGATTTTAAAATTTTGAAGCAAAAAAATCCGGATATTTGATTTTTTGATTTGATTTGATTTTTCCCACCCTTAGCAGGTACCACAGTGCAGGGACCACAGCGCAGGGGCCGCAGTTCAGGTACAAACACTGCACTTCATTTTGAGTTTATGTTGAAAACACAGGAGAATACAGCTGAGGCAGTACAAGGTTGGCAGGTCATTGCCACAAGCTAATTAAATGTTTGCTAATGCTTTGCATGTTTGAGGGGTTAATCTAGCAATGATGCAACATCCTGGATTCTTTCACCTAAGTGCGCCTCAGTACAGAGAAAATGTGTCACTGTCCTAAATACTGCCTGAATGTCCTTATGTCTCTAGCTTGCTCAGTGTGCAAGTTTGGCATTATAAGTTACACTGCTGGTTATTGGGTTTCAACTCCAGTCATGTACTCCCTACAATCAGGAGCTGCTGACTGGAAAGTATGTGTTAAGTCTGTGTGTGTCAGCAAATACCTGTAAATTGTTACCGATACTCTTTGATATGTTCAGATTAAGAATCTGTAATGGGTGTCAACCTAAAATTACCAACAATCCTGCTATTCCAAGGCGCTGCTTTGTTTTCTGTAGTGCAGCCAAGATGTTATGAACTAAGTGTGGGGTGTGGAGACCACGACGACATCCAGTCATCATTATTTACTTTGGTATTCTTGCAAAACATATACAAAAGTTCAGTCACCTGTAAGCTTCCTAAACATCATCTGTTTTCCTACAAACAGTAAATACAGACTTTTTGAGCATTAATTATAGTTGAAAGTTTTCTAGAATATGCCAAAAATTGACTTTAATCTGTATGGAAAAAGATGCTTTAAAACCCTTATCAGATCTTAGTCAGCTGCATGATTTGACGCCCTCCTGTCTCACACAGCCTTAAAAACAGAAAGCTGACGTTAGTTTTTATCTGTAAGTGTCCTGCCTGAGGACAGACCCAGCAAGGGCGTAGCTTTATGTTGACATTAGTAGGGACATAAAAGTGGGGCATGAAAACCCCTGGAAGACAAGCGTTTTGCTACAATATTGTGTTTAATGGATGGAACATCTGAACAAGAATAACTTTATAATGCAAAATATTCTATACAGGATTTGTTTGTTTGGCTAAACTGAATCTGAATTTTTTTAATGTAATTGTTTTGTCATTTTATGCGTTGCAGACATCTTTTGGCAAACTGTTTTACATCAGTGTTGTTTAGACAAGAAAGAAATTTCCACTACAGTACAACCATCATCATCACATAAATGTAATGAAATGACACAAAACAAGAAATCCACCACATACATTCACCCTGAAGGAAAATGTGCTCAATAAACGTTTAAACTGCTAACATGGTGATAAATCTTTGCGACCAAGTACATTGTCATCCTGATGATTAACAACTCTAAAAATAAATTTAAAAAACTGATTTTGACCTATAGTTTGTGATGTTGAAGAAAATGTTAATTTTTATATAATTATTCTCAGTTTAATCATTATAACCCATGTTTTAAGGGATTAGTAGCAAAAAGGATACATCTTGCTGGTATATCATGTAAAGAACAGGCTAACACTTCAGTACACCATATTATGACTTTGATTAAAATGTTTAATTTCTTATATATTCAAGTCAAAACTCAGAACTAGATCTCATCTCCACCTGCCTCAGCATCTCCTACTTCCTCTCGTAACTACGGTTTTTACAATGGAACCTGACGGAGACAACGCAGGAGCTTGGGGGACATTGGTACCCAGGACATATTTAGCATATTTATTTGGCTAAAAACAAGGAAGAAAATAAAAACTTGTAAAGAGTTTCCAATGCCACACTATGCTTTTATTGTCATTTATAAAACAATAAAAAAAAGAGCTCTGGCTTACTCAGCAGTTCTCATAAACAGTGTATGTTAGCTGCATGCATCCGGTAATGCTGTGCTTCACATCAAGGTGGGAAAAAGTTGTTCATATTTGAAGCGTTTCCTGATGAAATTTCAGATTCAACGTGAACTAGTACATGACAGCCTTCCTAAACAGGACAGCATAGATATCTGTGTTAACGACAATGTGGTTGTAGGACATTCCCAATGAGATTTCCCCCTAATTAGCAGCACCTCTGGGTATCACCGGGTCTCCTATTTAAGATGTGCTAATATTACTGACCTTGAAAGAAAGAATCTAGTCTCTACAGTGTGATGCCATTAAAAGCACCGAGGTCACATCAGCTTTTTGATTAGAAACTGAGTGTTTGCCTGGAAAGTCCACTTTGTTTGGGGATAATCTGAATGCGCGAAAAAATTTTGTTTAGGATCGAAGAAGTGGATTTGGTCCACCAACAAACACAGGTTTACGCCGGTTTCAAGCGGACCAAATACAGGAAGCAGACTACACAAGAAAGTGTAGGTTAAGCTAGGGCTGCTCGATTATGACAAAAATTATAATCACGATTATTTTGACTGAAATTGAGAGCTTGATTATTTAACACAATTATCCAGTATTTTTAAACAACGCTGTGCGTCATGGTGTTTTCTACTCCGTGTTGTGCATTATAACCGTCTAATGCACGGTTCCAAGTTGTTTAATCCGCCTTTACCGCTTATATATAAACTATTTTATGTTGGCCTCGATGTACGTTTTATGCCAAACAACCACTGTCAGGCTACAGCGCGTTTCTCTCATTCACCTCTTAAAGGTTATCTGAACCACCTGATTAACATGTTGCTATGGTAACGCCCCGTAACGGAGCGATATTACAGTGTTTAACTTGCCGAACTATGTAAACGAACAAAAGTTGGCTGAATAAAAATTTGCACCCTTTTAGTTTTATGATCGTTGAAAACCCAGATCGTAATTGAGATTAAAATCCGATTAATCGCCCAGTCCTAGGTCAAACACACAATCCCCACACATATCGCAGGTAAACAACCAAATCGAACGCCTACAAGATAACAGACGGCTCTGCCAGAGAGAAAGCTCACGGAGAAGATGATGAAGAAATCTGATCAACCAAACCTGACGCAGTTCCATGTTTTCCTAAATAAACTGGTCACATGACCCCCCTACATCACATAAATGCGAAACAAGTGTTTCCATTATACTGTTGTGATATTCTTCTATATCAAAACCTCTGGTGTTTCCATCTGTTTTTTTTTTTTTTTTGTTAAACTATGACATTTTCCCAGCCTTACATTCAGAGGATGGCTTCAGGATGACACATTTTGCATCTGGTACACACCCCTTACCAATGAGTTGTAACTGGAATGATTAGTACTCCTATCTGTACTCCTATTGGCAAATACTTGTACTTGGCTTGTAAAAATGTGGTATCACAGAAGCAAAGAGTTTATCAATCCAGTGATGAAGGAAACTGTGTTTTACCCTTCAAATAAGACAGAAGCTTAAAACATGGGCAGATGATGTTTAGTTACAGCTGAATTTCTTTCTCATTGCTTTTTCTTTTGATCTTTAAACAAATATTTGACACACCTGCTGCTTAGTTCATCAGAGTTCCTCAGAGGAGGAAATGTAAATACTTTATTTCTACAGATCAGAAACTCCGATCCAGGTGTGTTTGCTGCAGAGAAACAGCCAACACCTGCAGGATCCTGGACCTCGAGGACGACAGCTGGTGATCCCTGTTAATAGATACACCAGTCATTATAAAACTGAAAGAATGGGACTGGCTTCACTTTGCTGTGCACACGACGACTTTCACGTGGCAACACTAACACTAAGGGTCGACACAACCAAAACGTACATGCATGTGGGGTGATAGACAGCTCTGGACAGGAGAATCAGCTTACGGTCCAGACCTCCAGAATCTTACAGTACAAATGGTCTTATAGTACAAATTATCAGACGTAATCTGCATCGTGTTTTCTATTGAGCCACTGATCACATAAATACACAAGTGTGCATGTGTGTCATGGACTAAATATAGATGCACACATTAGTCATGTTTATTAGAAAGGTAGAGGGGCCAAAGAATAGAATCTGAAGTAGTCAACAATATACATCTTTCAAATTCTTGTTTTAACTAAGTAAAGCTGCTTAATCGAAACAAAGCGCTATTTCATTGGACTTCCCTCTGAGCTTTTACAGAAACCTAACCTTTACTGATAGTCATAGTTCTCACTGTGGTTTGGATGAAGTACAGTCTCTCTCTCTCTCTCTCTCTCACGCTCACACACACGCTCACGCTCACACACACACACACACACACACACACACACACACACACACACACACACACACATCTGAGCTTAAAGTCTGGAAAATGTTGCTCATGTGATTATAAAGTTAAATGCTGGAAAGCATTTGATGATTCAGAGAGACTGGGGAAGATGGAAGCAGGTTATTAATAATATATTTCTTTTTTTTTTAAAATGTATTTTTCCCCACATATGAACTAACAACAGGCAGCTACTTGATCTATGTGATATGAATACTATTTAATTTCAGTGTTTGTGTGTAAAATGACTCTTTGTTTAACTTTTCTTCCCTGTTCAGTCAAAAACAACACATCTGTTGGTCACTGTAAAACATCTTATCTACTCAGGAAACTTTAATCTACACCAATATCATTCAACCTTTATATAGTTTTTTAAAAAATGTCTTTTTTTTTCTTTGTAAACTGTAATTTAAGAGGATAGCAGCTTTTAATAATATCCACATAAATAAAGTTGAGACTTGTCATACTTTTGTCAAACGGTTGAGTATATAAATCAGCTTAAGCCAAATAAAAATGCATTTTTATAAGTGTTTAAGTCTTTTGAAAGTAAATACTTTTTTATTCAAGACACATCGGTCCATATCAGCAATTAACAAGAAAAGAAAGAAAGAAAAAAGTACATAACGAGGACGTGCAGTGTGTGTAGAAACTTCCCCAACCTGGTGAGCTCTCTCCGGGAAGAGCAGGTTAACTTTAGCTGGTCGGTCACAACCTCCCCATTCTCCACACAGCTGGGATCAACTTACGGGCTTTCCACGGTCCTTCTTCCGCCGCGAGGCGTCCCGGTAATGGCGGAGAGGAGGAGTAAATCCATACGTCCTTTCAGCGGCTCTGCTTCGTCTCTTTTCTTTCCCTTTCTGCTCGTCCTGTTCCTGTTTTCGCTCCGCTCCGTCAGACTTCTCCTTCCAAGTACCGCACGCGAGCGCCTGGGCGGAGTGCACTTACCCGCGCGTGCCTTACGCAGACGTTTTTATAAGGACGTGACGCGCGCGGGTGCAACGTAATACTCGTGTCAAGGTGGATCTATTCAAACCGAAGGTGGTTCGGGTAGACTCGCTTCTTAAAGCTGAACTTCAGGCACTTTGTTAGTAACCCCCCCAAAAAACAACTAATATTTACTTTATTTTGTTTCTTACTTATTAAACTTATTCAAAACGAACTTATGAAAACAAACTGCTGAACTTTTGAGTAAGTATGACTTAGTGGTCACGTGACACTTATGCCATAAGGGAGAAATACAAATAGATTGTCATTTACTGCTAAAGCAAATTTTGCTCTAATTGCTGCTGCACAAGCACTTAAACTCCATGAATGATGAGGAAAAACAATCATCAGGTAATTTATGAGTTATTGTATTTTCTTTATCCATCCATCCATCCATCTTCTGCCGCTTATCCGGGGTCGGGTCGCGGGGGCAGCAGCCTAAGCAGGGAAGCCCAGACTTCCCTCTCCCCAGCCACATTTGCCAACTCTGCGGGGGGGATCCCGAGGTGTTCCCAGGCCAGCCGAGAGATGTAATCCCTCCAGCGTGTCCTGGGTCTTCCCCGGGGTCTCCTCCCAGAGGGACGTGCCTGGAACACCTCACCAGGGAGGCGTCCAGGAGGCATCCTGACCAGATGCCCGAGCCACCTCAACTGGTTCCTCTCGATGCGAAGGAGCAGCGGCTCTACTCTGAGCCCCTCCCGGATGACCGAGCTCCTCACCCTATCTCTAAGGGAGAGCCCGGCCACCCTGCAGAGGAAACCCATTTCAGCCGCCTGTATACGAGATCTCGTTCTTTCGGTCACGACCCACAGCTCATGACCATAGGTGAGGGTAGGAACGTAGATAGACTGGTAAATCGAGAGCTTCACCTTCTGGCTCAGCTCCTTCTTCACCACGACAGACCGGCGCAGAGTCCGCATTACTGCAGACGCCGCACCGATCCGTCTGTCAATCTCGCGCTCCATCCTTCCCTCACTCGTGAACAAGACCCCGAGATATTTAAACTCCTCCACTTGAGGCAGGACCTGACCCCCGACCCGGAGAGGGCAATCCACCCTATTCTGGCTGAGGACCATGGTCTCAGATTTGGAGGTGCTGATTCTCATCCCAGCCGCTTCACACTCGGCCGCGAATCGCTCAAGCGAGAGCTGGAGATCACGACCAGATGAAGCCAACAGGACCACGTCATCCGCAAAAAGCAGGGACCCAATCCTGAGGCCACCAAGTCGGATCCCCTCAACACCTCGGCTGCGCCTAGAAATTCTGTCCATATAAGTTATGAACAGAATCGGTGATAAAGGGCAGCCTTGGCGGAGTCCAACCCTCACCGGAAACGGATCCGACTTACTACCGGCAATGCGGACCAAGCTCTGACACCTGTCGTACAGGGACCGGACAGCTCGTACAAGGGGGTCCGGTACCCCATACTCCCGGAGTACCCCCCACAGGAGCCCCCGGGGGACACGGTCGAATGCCTTCTCCAGGTCCACAAAGCACATGTAGACTGGTTGGGCAAACTCCCATGCCCCCTCCAGGACCCCAGAAAGGGTATAGAGCTGGTCCACTGTTCCATGACCAGGATGAAAACCACACTGCTCCTCCTCAATCCGGGATTCGACTATCCGGTGGACCCTCCTCTCCAGGACCCCTGAATAGACCTTACCAGGGAGGCTGAGGAGTGTGATTCCCCTGTAAATGGAACACACCCTCCGGTCCCCCTTCTTAAAAAGGGGGACCACCACCCCAGTCTGCCAATCCAGCGGTACTGCCCCCGATGTCCACGCGATGCTGCAGAGGCGTGTCAGCCAGGACAGCCCCACAGCATCCAGAGCCTTAAGGAACTCCGGGCGGATCTCATCCACCCCCGGGGCCTTGCCGCCAAGGAGCTTTTTGACCACCTCAGTGACTTCAGCCCCAGAGATAGGAGAGTCCACCCCTGAGTCCACCAGCTCTGCTCCCTCATGGGAAGACGTGTTGGTAGGATTGAGGAGGTCTTCGAAGTATTCCCTCCACCGACCCACAACATCCCGAGTTGAGGTCAGCAGCTCCCCACCTCCACTGTACACAGTATTGATAGAGCACTGCTTCCCCCTCCTGAGCCGCCGGATGGTGGACCAGAATCTCCTCGAAGCCGTCCGGAAGTCTTTCTCCATGGCCTCGCCAAACTCCTCCCATGCCCGAATTTTTGCCTCGGCAACAGCCGAAGCCGCATGCCGCTTAGCCCGCCGGTACCCATCAGCTGCCTCCAGAGTCCCACAGGCCAAGAAGGCTCGATAGGACTCCTTCTTCAGCTTGACGGCATCCCTCACTGCTGGTGTCCACCAACGAGTCCTGGGATTACCGCCACGACAGGCACCAACTACCTTACAGCCACAGCTCCGGCTGGCCGCCTCGGCAAAAGAGGCACGGAACACAGCCCATTCGGACTCAATGTCCCCCGCCTCACTCGGGACATGTTCGAAGCTCTGCTGAAGGTGGGAGTTGAAGCTCGCTCTGACAGGGGACTCAGCCAGACGTTCCCAGCAGACCCTCACAACACGTTTGGGCCTGCCAGCTCTGACCGGCTTCCTCCCCCACCATCTGAGCCAACTCACCACCAGGTGGTGATCAGTTGACAGCTCCGCCCCCCTCTTCACCCGAGTGTCCAAGGCATGTGGCCGCAGGTCCGACGATACGACTACAAAGTCGATCATTGAACTGCGGCCCAGGGAATCCTGATGCCAGGTGTACATATGGACACTCTTATGCTGGAACATGGTGTTCGTTATAGACAATCCATGACGAGCACAGAAGTCCAATAACAAAACACCATTTGGGTTCAGAGGGGGGGGGACCATGCCTCCCAATCACTCCCCTCCAGGTCTCACTGTCATTGCCCACGTGAGCATTGAAGTCCCCCAGCAGAACAATGGAGTCCCCAGAAGGAGCACCCTCCAGCACTCCCTCCAAGGACTCCAGAAAGGGTGGGTACTCTGAACTGCCGTTCGGTGCATAAGCACAGACAACAGTCAGGACCCGTCCCCCCACCCGGAGGTGGAGGGAAACTACCCTTTCATCCACTGGGTTAAACCCCAACGTGCAGGCACCAAGCTGGGGGCTGATGAGAATGCCCACACCTGCTCGGCGCCTCTCACCATGAGCAACTCCAGAGTGGAAGAAGGTCCAGCCCCTCTCGAGGGTACTGGTTCCAGAGCCCAAGCTATGCGTCGAGGTGAGTCCAACTATATCTAGTCGGAACCGCTCAACCTCGCGCACAAGCTCAGGCTCCTTCCCCACCAGAGAGGTGACGTTCCACGTCCCTAGAGCCAGCTTCTGCAGCCGGGGATCGGACCGCCAGGGTCCCCGCCCCTTGCTGCCGCCCAGCTCACATTGCACCCGACCCCTACAGCTCCTCCCACAGATGGTGAGCCTACGGGAGGTGGGGCCCATGTAACCCTTTCGGGCTGAGCCCGACCGGGCCCCATGGGCGAAGGCCCGGCCACCAGACGCTCGCTCTCGTACCCCGCCTCCAGGCCTGGCTCCAGAGGGGGGGTCCCGGTAACCCACGTCCGGGCAAGGGAACATTCATGCCCAGGTTGGTCGTCATCATAGGGGTCTATGAGCCGTGCTTGGTCTGGTCCCTCCCCTAGACACCTGTTTGCCATGGGTGACCCTACCAGGGGCATAAAGCCCCCGACAACATAGCTGCTAGGATCTTCGGGACGCACAAACCCCTCCACCACGATAAGGTGACGGCTCAGGGTATTTTCTTTATAACATTTAAATAGTTTGGTTATGATAACAAACTAAACAACATGGTAGACTACAGACTGCATTTAGGAGTAAAGCAATGGCATGAGTGTATTGATACTCTGGAGTCCATACTTAAATATTTGCCATTAAATTTTGGATTTTATACTTTTTTGGAAATCAAAGACATAAAAAAAATGCTGCTGTTGGAGATGATGAAGTCTTGTTTTGATATTTTACTGCTTTAATGCCAGTCATTCTACATTATATTTTATTATATTTATTATATAACTTATGTATAATATGTTTAATTTCCATCTCATAAATGCGATTAATTTTATATTAATGTGTAGTTTTTGTATTCTTTTAAAAATATGTCCTATTTTTGTTTAATTACTAATCATTACAAGAATTTATGTTCCTGAATTTTTTTTTTTCATTTTGCCTTTGCAATAAAAATATTAATACACACTTAACAATTTCCTTTAAGGGGCAATACATTTCTGCATCTATTTTGATATCAGAATTGGTGCTGATTTAAAAGAAAGTCAAGTAAAATCTGGTATCACCCATCCCTACTTGGTACTCATTTAAAGGTTAATTTAGGCAAGATATTTGTAAGAATTTCATTGTCTTTTTTGGGGGTGGCACCCCCTGCCTCAATAATAATCAAAGCTTATTATTAATTTTTAAAACTAAAACTACGTCTTCGTTTGCAGATTTACAAAACATTATTGGTAAAATTAAATGAACTAAACTATAGTTGTTTTACCATTTTAAGTTGCAAGCTGATAAACTGTTCAAATAAATGTTTCTGTTTGTTTGCTTTGGTTGAGGCTTTTCATCTTCACAACACTACAGTCTCAGGAAAGCCTGTATGTTTTGCATAGAAAGTTGGAGGAATCAGTCTTGATTACACACACAGCAGAACAGTTTTGCATGCTGTGTGGAACTGATTAAAGTAAAAGCTACCACAATCAACAACAATCCCTATTATAGATCAGTTGTTCCATATAGACACAGCAATAAGCCTCTAGCTAAAGCACTATTTCCACAGGGGACTGGAAAGGTTTGGTTTGTTAAACCCTGAACTCTTTAACATGTCCACAACCAGCTGTACCCTTTTCCAACAGGCGGCGTATCAGCTGTGCCAGCTAACAGTGTGACATCATAGCGGCTTGATGCTTTCACTGAAATATTGTTGTGGAATTTATCTGTTGAAAAATAAATCTAGAAATCAACTGTGTTCTGTCCAGTTTATTGGCAAGTGGAACACTGTTGACGTCTAGATTTATTTTTCATCAGGTAAATTACACAACAATATGACAAAAAGGAAGGCGACAAAGACAGAAAATGGCGTATATTTAGCAGTTTATTCTCTTTATTCTTGATTTTAAACATTGAATAGAATAGAATAGAATGTGTAAAACATGGACAGAGCCTTCATGCCCTGAGGTTTTTGAAGAGATGAGCTGAAACTCAGTGGGCGGTTCCCACCATCGCCATCTTGGCAGCATCATGCATGCCGTCGCTCCTGGACAATACAAAAAAGTGGAGCTAAGAGGGGGGCTGTAAGCATGGGGGTGGATGGTTGACATCTAGTGACTCTGTCCTGCCTATAGCAAAGAGCTAACTGAGCTAACCCGGAACTCAGAAAGCTAAGCTAACGCATAGCTTTGGCCGACCTACCTCCGTTAGCTCCCATCAGCTCCAAAGCAGTGGTCATGCTAAATTCTGACACGCCAAATTTTGATATTAAATAACATGGCAGAAGTTTCTCTAAATATTAAATAACGAGGTCAATAGTTTATTTTGTCTAACACATACTCTTCCCAAGAAAATATAACTCTTTTCTTGTTCCTGGGGCCTCGAGAACAAGAACAAACTTCTTGCTTGTCTGAGATGCTAGAAGCTAAAGTGCTAGCTGCTAACCACTGGGACTTAGCTATGCTAGCAAATTGCTGTAAGCAGCCAAGTATAGGCCCAAGGCTAGCTAGCAGCTGCTAGCCACTGGGTAACTTCCACTTGAAATGTGTATAAGCTTCTGATTTCATGGCATGCAGAGATACAGGCAGCAAAAAACAACAACAATGCAGTTGTTTGTTATTACAGAGTACACATAATACAACTGAAAAAGGCTTGATCGAAATCCTCTTTACTAGTGTGAAGACCTGAAAGCTACACAGACATGTAGCAAGTTAGAGGTACGTTATGTGAATGAGTGTGTTTGCCGATGAATGCAGATGTATGTGATGGATATGGGGCCTTTAAACAGCAGGGGACCTGTCCTCAGGCTGTCTGCTGCTAATGACAGGGGCCAGGACAAAGGGTGTCTGCTATGTGGGAGAACTGTAAGCTTTTCATTCTTGTGTGTACCAGCTGGTCCCTTATAGACACACTCCAACCTGCACTTACGAATAAACATCTCAAGATTCATGCACTGTATATTACGCTGTGGAAGTCCACTCCACATGGTCGAACTGAAGGTTTTCCTCTCAGGCTGATGTCTTTGATGCAGAAGGGGTCAAATGTATGGAAAAGATGGAAACATTTAAACTCCTCGGCTCACACATAAGTAGTGATCTGACCTGATATCAAAACACTAAAGAATTCAAATACAAAGCATTAAAAGCAGCTATAATTCCTTAGTAAGATGTAGAAATATAGGATGCCTTGCAAAATTCTTAGTAGCTTCTACAGAGATGCAGTGGAGGGAGCGCCCACCGGTGCCATGAGCAACTATTAATTTATAGCACTTCTTCCATCAATGCTGACATAGCTATTGATATTTGTTGCCCCCTACAGCAAAATCACAATTATATATTGTTCATTAAAATCTTTATTTTAAGGGAAATATGTAAATTAACGCATGAAAAAATAACTTTCTAAGCAATATTAAATTACAGTTATGAGTAAACACAACAAAAAAAAGATTTAATATTTTTAAATTTTAAGATAATAAAAATACAGATTAAACAATTGAAAGATATAATAAAAGATATTGTACAAAAAAACAGTGTCACAATAAAACCTCCTCATCATGTACAGCAGCATCATCATGACATCTGATTGGCTACCATAGTCATAGACAACGAAGGAATACACTGGTGCAGGGATTTGTACCCAATTTTAGTGGCCAATTTTAATTTTATTGAAAAAAGTTACAAGTTCTGTAACCACGGATACATCCCGATACTCAGAAAAGTATCAAACCTGATATTTTTACTGGCAGATATCGAAATAGGACTGGGCGATATGACCTTTTAGTAATATCCCGATATTTTTATGCCATGTCACGATATACGATATATATCTCGATATTTACCTTAGCCTTGAATGAATGCTTTGGTGCATACAATCACATCAGTAAGATGCTTTTGTGTCTCCATTAAAACATAATTGTTCCGACTGCATTAAGATATGCTGATTTTAAACATTTATGCCAAAAGGATGAAATTGTAACGAAGCAAACTGATCAAAGCCGTATTTATTGAACAGTTAAAGCAGTGGCAGAAACATGTCATTTTAAAACAAAATAAAGTGCCTTTGCATGATGTAATAAATGCAACGTATGAAAATAGGTGCTCTAGGGGTTGAATTTTCAAATGATGAACTATTATAAGGCTTTGCTTTATGGATACGTTTTTGAGTTGTCGTGTATTTTTTTTAAATTGCAGAGTTTAGTGTAGAAATCAGTCTTATAATCCAGGCAGAATGTCCTCATATCGTCTCCAATAAACGGCTTCAGACAGTTTTTAATTCAGGATTTGATTCCCGCTGCTTTCTGTACTTTCTAGAGACATGACGAGCTAGATAAATATGCTTGTGTCACACACACAGTGGATGAGGTGAGTAAGTGACAGAGGATGTGAATGTAATCAAATAGAATGAATTATTTTTGCGTGACGTGAAAAACGTTGTAATTTACGTCCCACTCTGTAATCCAGAACGGGATCAGTGGCGGATTTGGCTGTTCATTGTGACTGTCGGTGGAGTCGTGCAGGTGTCCTCTCTGCTCCTCTGACTGGCTGCAGCTGCAGCCGGAGCGACTGAGTGCTTTAGGACGGGGAGAGACTCTCCTTCTGACAATAACTTTACAATATGCGCTTTAAAGTCAGTCGCCAAAACACCAGGAAAGTCTCCAATAACTCCAGTAAAAGTCGCTAGATTTGTCGCTAGTTGCTTTTCACAAGAAGTCGCCAGATTTAGCGAGAAAGTGGCTACACACTGCCTCTCATGACGTAGCACGTAGCTCACGTTATGTACGTAACGAGGTGCGCTTGCTTTAACTCTCTGTGCAAAGTGGTGGAGAGTCGAGGAGGAGGGAGGAAACCCCGCCCACAGCTAAAAACAACTGCGTGACAACAGGATACTCGAATATGACGAATATAGGCCTTTTCTATATCGCACAGGGGACTAGCCACGATATATCGAGTATATTCGATATATCGCCCAGCCCTATATCGAAGTATAGACTCTAGTATCGATCCTAAATGGTATCTGTTCCCTGCTGGACAGGAAGGCGTACCAATGTGTAATATAAATTGCTCTAAACCTCTTAGGGCCCTGCAATGGACTGGCGAGCTGTCCACGGTGTACCCTGCCTTTCGCCCAAAGACTAGGCTCCAGCTTCCCCACGACCTTTAATCGGACTAAGCGTTTAGGATGATGAATGAATGAATGAATGAATGAATGAATAAATAAACCTCTTTGGAGTGACCTTCCCATTGCTGCAGGACATTTACACCAGTGGGGGTGTCCATACTCTCGACACTACTTCTGTCAGCTAGACGCTTCAGGTGTTTGTATTCATGGCTCACAAACGGTCTTTCCTCAGGCCATCAGACTCCTGAGCAACAACAAACACAAACTGGTTCCCTACTGTGCATCATGCATCCGTTTGCTCCTACACACCATTTACTCGCCCTATTGTAGTGTTTTGTATTGTTTTGTAAATGCTGTGCTTTCATTTTGTACATCCTGGCACAATCAAACAAAAGAATTTCATTGGACAGTGTGAAATTGTTGTTTTTATAGGACATATAACAATAAATCTTCTAAATCTTGAACGTATGTCATAAACTCGCAGTACATTCCAAAGGAAATTAACCATGCAGAACAAAGACACCGTAAAGTCACTGGTATGTAGGTACTGAGCTTATGCAAGTCCACAAAGCATCAAATACACAACTATGCAACTAAAGGAAGTACCAAACAGTGTAACTGCCAGAAAAAAATTGTTTGGCAGCTTTACTCCAGCATTGTGGAATAATGCAGATGTAGCTTCATTCCACAATACTTGTTTGATTTTTTTCAGCTGCCTTTTGTTTTGTCACACATTTTGTGTTAAGGAGTGCCTAAACACACATGGATTTTTGCCAGAAAAACAATGGAAAATGTCCCTTTAAGTAGCAAATAGCTACTGGTTTTCATCACCATTTTACAAAGAATATTACACCATACGCTGTTGATTCTTCATAAAATCAGTAACTCTTTGTGGTGTTTATGTCTCCATCTACATTTGAGCCTTAAAACAGTCACTGTGTCACGAGGGCAGCTTGCAGGCTGTTTATTTAGGTTAATGATGTTAATGAGTTGATGACAACACTGCAGCGGGTGTGAAGTGGCCGAAAACCTGCCAGGGCTCAGGTGTGTCCTCCGTCTGCCCTGGAGTCTCAGGTGGTCAGTGAGCTGTCGTTTGCTGTGTATGTGATCACTCAGGGGTGTCTGCAGAGCACATGCTGGCACTTGTCACCCAGATGCTCAGTATCAGGTTTAATCAAAGTGTGACCGTGAGTGTGCTTACAAGGCTCTGGGAGGATAATAATGAGGAATTTAAGGGTCACTGCACACAAAGACCTCTAATGAACCAACAAACTCAAAGCAGAAATGTTTTAACAGATTCATCATACTTTGAGTTAGCTTGTATTTGGTCACATTGGCTACAGCAAGGTTTGCTGACACTGTATACAGCATGGAGACTGATACTCATGCTTGGCTTATGAAACTTATTTATGTACAAACTTAACTCAGTTTAGCAGAATGAGAAGCAAAACTGAATATAAATGAAACCAGAATGTGGTATCTTACAGCACAAATATTATATTTCAACACAAGAAAATAACAAAACCAAAAACAGAACGAAAAGCTCACGTCATGACAAAGTTGGAAAAAGGCTGTTTCAATGGCAAAAAACAAGGCTCAGCTCACGAAACAAAACATTTAGATTGAGCAAACCTGATTTGTTCTACTTTTATGAGTACAATAAAGCTTTCTCAAATCATACATGTGTGTTTTAGAGTGTCTCTAAAGTTTCTGGGACAAGTTTTAAATGAGCTTTCCATTTGCCTGGTCGTGGTGCACACCAGAAACTGTTGCAGCTGGCTGTTCATACCACTGTGACCAACACAACCACAATGGCTGACTTGCAACAGATGCTGTTAGAAGATCAGGATGACATCCCATCCTGCCCTGGTTGGTAGCTGGTAGCAGGTATTTTAGCTGCTTCCCCCACTCAGGCCCGTATGTAAAACTGTCAACGTGACAACACATGTTGTTTATTCAGACTTCTACTGTTCAGTCTAATAAATTAGACCAAATAAGGTTAAACAAGTTGTTTTGCACTTTCAGAAAAGATTTGGCTAGTTTTTCACGGACACAACCCAATCGTTTTGCAGACATATTTTAAACTAGACAAGCGCAGGCGTCTTAACAAAGACCATTACCAGTTCTCAGTACAACTGACATTAAGACCACATGTTAAATAACTTGTAAGGCAAATTTATCAATCTAAATAAATGCCTACATGAAGCAACATATCATATCATATCGTATTGTATTGTTTTCTATTATATTGTATCTTGTTGCCTCTTATATCATCTTGTATTTTATCGTATTGCATCATATTTTATCATACTGTTTCTGTAGCATCTTACCTTATGTTTTACTATCATATCATATTGCATGATATCTTTATCAACATCATGTGTTG
Source organism: Telmatherina bonti (assembly GCF_933228915.1). NCBI lineage: Eukaryota > Metazoa > Chordata > Actinopteri > Atheriniformes > Telmatherinidae > Telmatherina > Telmatherina bonti. The sequence continues at coordinate 36,396,331 of NC_136629.1, forward strand.
GATATTACAATATATCTGAAAAGAAGCAGCAGGCAAAAACAACCTCAAACCGGTGTTTTTTTGTTTTTTGTCTGCATAGTAGTTGATTTTTTCCCCCAGTTTAGATTCACATCATCTGATTCATTTTCCTACCTCATATTCCTATCTATCTATCTATCTATCTATCTATCTATCTATCTATCTATCTATCTATCTATCTATCTATCTATCTATCTATCTATCTATCTATCTATCTATCTATCTATCTATCTCATATATTCTAAATATGACTTAAAAACAATGCAGAGGAATTGTGGCAGTTTTTCGTAGATACAAAGATGTCATGATTTCATGACATCTTTGTCGCTCAGTCTGTGGAGCTTTGTTTGTTCAATTCAGGCAATCTGTTAATCTAATGAGAGTGCTGCTATCTCCCAGATCACAGCTTCTAGGGCAACTAAGACCAACTGACACAGCAGGGGCCACGTGCATTCACACACACACACACACACACACACACACACACACACACACACACACACACACACACACTCAGCAATACAGATACAGGCTCATGCACCAACTGCTTTCAGTAAGACGTTGATTAAGAAAAACTGTAACTGATGATGAAAATGTGGAAGTTCATGTGTTGCAGTTATGTTTCTATCTTAGTGGTGAAATGTTGCTGAAACACATCACACAGACAGATCCCAGCTGCTTTATCATGTCAGGGTTAGGTTAAAATGGAAACCATAGAAATAAATGGGAAATGGTAATGGGAGCTGGGGTGTGTCATGCTTCTTCTGATTAATATCTGGTGAATAGAAGGACATAATGACCGTTGCTGACATATTACGATACAGAAGTAACTCATTATAAACTAAGTGGTGTGTCGCTGAGCTGATGTGCGGTGTCTCACCCTTAGTGTGTGTGCACTGGGAGCAGTAAACACTTGTTCACACAACAAAATGCATATTGTGACAACAAGGGATATTAGAGTAAAATGTTAAATTTTGCTGTAATGCTAAACACGCAGGTACATGCTTGGAGGCATTGTGCAATTGGGGCTTTGCAAAAGTGTACTCACTTCCTGAGGATGAGGTGCAGTTTACTAAAAAGTGAAACTCCTAAGTGTTACATGAAAGCATTTAAGGCTCTATGAAAGCACGAAACACACGCGATACTTCTCGGAAGGACTGACCTCAAATTTCACTGAAATAAAGAGTCCGAAGCAGGTTCTACTGTTTCCATTCAATTCAGTGTTCATTTTCATAAGATATGTATTATGTATGTATATGTGTAATGCATAAAGAAATATATTTTAAAAAAAGGGGAAAAAGCTAAAAAGTAACCCTGATATTACTGTCCTGTTGGACCATTCAACTTTTGTCAGCGATCATGTGACTTACATGTTGACAACATTAGTTGTTGGCAAAATAAAAATAAAAACATGGACAAAGTACCACCGGCTTGACTGCTACAGCTGCTCTTTGTGGTGAAAATAAATGTATATAATAAGGAATGTTCTATACCGGCTTTTTACTGACATCTGATTTTGTTCACCTCTTAATTTCTTATATTGATATCAACCAATATGAGTATTTTTTGCCATATTTTATTTAATATTTTGATGCATGTATATATCTAGTCATTTTGAGTTAGAGAAGACGTAGCTGAAGAGCTTGATATATAATATGTGCGTGAATTGTAAAGGTTGTGCCTTTATTAAAATAAAAACCGATACCAATAATTTCCGATATTGCACTCTAATGCAAATATTGATCTATCATTGTCAGATCTATATAAAGTGACACAGTTGTGCTTTGCCTTTAGAATTTCCAATCGTCTTCCACATGACGGGATTTCATTTTCTTTACTTCTGCACGATGGCCTAAATAAGTTGGTACCATCAAGCGAAACAGCTGGACTCTGTTGGGCTATATAGTGAGCAACTTGTTGGAACAAAAGAATTCTATTTTTCTAGCATTATTGCGACAGGAAGTTGGTTGGATATTCGACTAATTAAACTTTCACCGTGTTTTAAATGTGAAATATGACAATGGCAGTTTTAGTATTAGTGAAAAGCTTTGTGGTGTCAGGAAATAATCAAAAATATCAGTTTTTAATCACAATAAATGTAACGCTACCTGAAAATGCGCGGGAGTATATTTATGTACTACAAAAATAATAAAAGAAACATTAAAAATTGACTGTCTCTGACCAACGAGACGTTTCCACTGACTGATTTGAAGTGGACAAACTAAGCTGGGCGGTGTGACCAGAGCATAAAGTGGTATCTTGGTTGTAATTCCCCATGGAAAACAACTGTCATCCTAACTGGACTTTAAACAAAGCAACAACTGTGGTGGACATCCACAAAAGGAAAATGCAAAGAGATATTTTGCAAGATAACTTTAATATGGGAGTATTATTCATCATTTATAAGATCAGTGAAGATGTGATGTGTCATTTTAGTTTATCGTCACCTGGTTCAGACCAGCATCACCTGTCTGTTTGCTAGATCAGATGAGATTAGCATCAAACTTTATTCAAAGCAATTATGTGCTTAAGTTGAATGATTCAATCTGCGCCACATGACAACATCTTCATTTATTGGGCACTTTAAAAACAACAAGGCTGACCAAAGTGCTGGATAATAAAATAAACGTTAAGGAAACATAAGCAAGGCGTTAAAAACTTTCTAAACATTTTCTAATTCCCATCTTTGAAATGGAAATGGAAATGGAAACACGTCATCTATTGGAGAGAGGTTTTGTGTAAACTAAAACTGACATGGCAAACAACACTAAAACTATAATGAAGTCTAATATGGAGAAAGAGATCTGGCTTTCAGCTCCGAATCTAATCTATCTGCTATCTTCACATTGGGCCCCATGCACCTCTCTGAGCTGCTTTCCCCATACTCGCCAGCCTCAGATCAGCTGATCAGCTCCTTCTGGAGGTATGAAGGTCAGATGGGACAGAGGATTTTCAGTCACTGCTCCAAAACTATGGAGTTCTTTGCCGCTACAGGTAAGAGAAGCCACATCACTGTCTGTTTTTAAAACCCACCTGAAGATCCATTTTTATGACCTGGGATTTCATTCAGAGTTTAAAATTTTTGTTGTATCTCTTGTTTTTAAAGCTTTTACTTTTTATTGTGCTATCTTTAATTCTTTTACTGCTATTATTCAGTTTACTGCTGACTTTCTACATGTTTTACTTCTATGTTCAGCTCTTTGTTGCAGCTGGTGTGTTAAAGTGCTTTATAAATAAAGTTGAGTTGAGAGATATCTTGTTGTTTATTCTGGGAAGGGAGGATCTGTTTGTGCTTCTCTGAAAACAACTGCCTGCTGCAGGTAAAAAGGAAATACTGAGCGAAGTGAGAAAGAACTTGTAACTTCCCTCTGAGGAGTTTGAGCAGCGCAGCATGAACACATGTCGGTCGTCTAGCAGACTATCCTGGAGTCAATGCACCCGACAACTCCTGTTGTTTTCCACAACAGTGCATTACATAACGATTGTTATTTTTTTTTTTTTTTTTTATAACATCCTTTTACATTTCAAAAACTGCTCAGCTTTATTTGTTTATTAATTGATTGTTGTTTAAATATCTTCTAGTGGAACTTTAGATGCATCTTAAATAAAAAGCAAACATATCATCAGGGGCATAAACTGGAAAATTGTGTGAAAATCCAGTTGGGTGCATCCATCCTAGAGACGTCAACAAACTTTAGGGGATTTTTTTTTTCATTCCTCTCATTAACGACATGAAAGAAAACCACTTACACATCCCAGATTCATCCATGTGGGACCCTTCCTGTCATCGTCATATTAAAACCGCTTTGTGTTCCCTGAAAGTCTCCAGGGTGAAAAGTGTTGTGGATGCATCTGGGCAGAGTCATGGGAAAACACTTGCTAATGCAGGGTGACTAATGGCGTAAAAAGCTACACACTCCTCTGATCCAGCCTTGCAAGCTTCAAAATTTAAAAGAGTCATGTTTGCTTCATGATTATGTATGACATTTTTATGACTGAGGAATCTGGGATTTCTGTATTTATATAGCACTTTTCAAGCAGTAACTCCAACTATTAGCACTTTACACAAAATTAGTTTTAAAAATGAAAATAATCATTAAAATAGGTATAAAATAATCAGCATAAAAGCTGAAAGTAAATGGAATAAAACAATAATAATAAGTGACATCAGATTTAAAGGGTAAAAGGGTAGAAAGAATAAAGCTAACTGATCACAAATGCAGGAAAAGATTCAATTTAATCAATTACATTTTCACATGGGCCAAATCACGGGAAATCACAGTAGGCTGCATATTCCCCTCTACTCGTTAATTGGATGTAAAACACACATTTTTATGACATTTAGAGAATTTTTACTACAAATGAGTGAGATCAGATCACCTGGTGGCTTACAAATAATAAAAGTAAACAATCAGTAACTGGTTGGAAAACATTAATGATCAATATTCTCCATCCATCCATCCACCCATCCATCCATCCATCCATCCATCCATCCATCCACCCATCCATCCACCCATCCATCCATCCATTTTCTTAACTACTTAGTCCAATGAAGGGTCGCGGTGAAGCTACAGCCTATCTGAACAGTCATTGGGCGAGAGGCAGGGTACATCCTGGACAGGTTGCCAAAATAAGAGTAATAAAAAACACACACTGGCCGTGTTTGTGTTCAGGTGCAAATCAAACCTCACTGGTAGCTTTAATTAAGTGTTTTTGTTTGGTGAGTGTCTGAGCCTGGTGGATATTTGTTGTGATGTGTGCATGGATCGCTTTGGGGTACCTCCGCACATTTTGTTCATGACTGTTCAGTCGCTGAGCAGATGTCATGATTGCCCGAGCATTGCTCATGTGTGCACACTTATCCATTCAGTCATCATTAAAGTTTCTATTTCTGCTGCCAACCTCTTCTCTTAATGTGGCATTTTCTTAAGGAGCCAGTGTCTTTGGACCTACTTCTGTGTAAACGCCAGTGCAGAGTGATGCTGCAAAGTTATGAACTTAACCCCATAGACATACATACAGTTTCTGAGACATTTTGCATCACTTTATGATGCTAAAAATCTTGTTGAACACAAACAGATACAGTGCAGAGTGATGCTGCAAAGTTATGAACTTAACCCCATAGACATACATACAGTTTCTGAGACATTTTGCATCACTTTATGATGCTAAAAATCTTGTTGAACACAAACAGATACAGTGCAGAGTGATGCTGCAAAGTTATGAACTTAACCCCATAGACATACATACAGTTTCTGAGACATTTTGCATCACTTTATGATGCTAAAAATCTTGTTGAACACAAACAGATACTTGTCTTCTCCCTGATAGACCTAAGAAGCAGAAGATAGTAATTCTGACATATAATAAATGTTAAATATTCCCGAAAAATGTATTTTTTTTGTTACACTTTGTTAAAGGGCCAAATAAATACTTTTTATTCAATAAAATTGGACTTTTCTTAAAACGGTTTGGCTCATTTATGCTTTTTTTCATCTTTTACATTGAGTTTGTCTGCGTTTTCACGCCGGCTTGGTAGTGGTAATGCATCACTATAAAGTTGTTTAACACTGTCTGATAACACTAGAAGAAGTAGAACAATGAAACCACAAAGTTTTTTTTTAGGTTTTCCTTCTTCTTTTGGTTGTTTTTATTTGGCAATTTCTGTGTCTTCTTCTTTTTCTTCTTCGGTTTGTTCTTTTAACTGGATGTGTGTCAGTTATACAACTCAACACTTACGCTGTGTTTTATGCAAGCAGCAAGCTCCGGCGGTTAAAATTGAAGCCTATGCAGAAGCACATAAAACTGGAGTTCCCCGTTCATCCACTAGGGGCTGCAAAACAGAGCAAATCTCCATAGACTCCCATGTTAAAAAGACCAACTTCACATCCGAAATAAACATGTTTACAGCAGAAATAAACATGTTGACAGCAGAAATAAACATGTTTACAGCAGAAATAAAACATGTTGACAGCAGAAATAAACATGTTTACAGCAGAAATAAAACATGTTGACAGCAGAAATAAACATGTTTACAGCAGAAATAAACATGTTTACAGCAGAAATAAAACATAGCTGCCCTTGATAATATGAATATTTTTATTATTATAATTATTTTATTTTATTTATTTATTTATTTTTTCCTTTTATCATTTTGCAATCATCGTCAGTCTTGATATGGCCGAGCTGGACCTGGCAGGGAAACAGGAAAAAAAAGAGGAAAGGAAAGGAGGAAAAAGAGAGACAGAAAAGAAAGGCGTGTCTAAGCTGCTAAAGTTACAGTATTTGCAAAACAATACAAAGTACTGAAAAATACAACAAGACATAAGTAGGATAGTGACAATATTCAAAAACAGACAAAAAAAGAAAAAATAAAAGTAAAAAAAGTAAATGAATTAATAAAATAACAATTACAACACCAACCGTTATTAAACATACCTACAGAGAGTCATCAGCAACATTTAGTAGGAAGCAGATGGGAAGATGAGCGCTTTGTGGGCGTGCACGTGTGAGTGTTCAACCTGTGATCATGCAATCAAAGATCAGCTGAGTGCTTGTAGGGGAGCACGACCACGACCCGAGGCGTAGGGGAGGAAGCCAAGGCCCCCAGGGCCCGGCAAGCCCACCGCGCACAGAGCCCGGGCAGGCAAAGCAGAGAGAGCCGCCGTCCCCCGGGCCCAGAGCAGTGGAAGCCCCCAGGCAGGCGCCACCCGGCGCGACGAGGCAGGGGCACCGGGTAGCACAGGGCGACGGCGGCCCAGCGGGCGCAAGGTGCCGAAGCGCAGGCCGCACAGAGGGCCGGCAGCCCACAGGCCCCAGGACCACCCGAACCCCCCGGCAGAGACCCGGCCAAGACCCAGTGGGCCCCGCCCACCCAGAGCAAAACCATCGCGGGCCGGTGCCACCACGATACCAGGGGCGGGATCTTCAAGGACAAGGACACGTCCTTAGACCATCCCCCCAACAACCCCTCCCCACAACCCTCCCGCTGCTTCCTATCCCCCCTCACCAGCACCCTCCTTTGGGCATGTCCTTTTGATTGACAGGTACCTGATCTCCTGCTTCAATTAAGAAGAACGTAGAACAACCGCGGTTTTCCTGTTAACAACATGACTTAGCTTTGGCCCGCTTACCTCCGTTAGCTGGTTAGCTCCTGTTATCTCTGGGTTAGCTTGGTTAGCTCTTAGCTACAGAAAGCTTGGAGTTCGCTCGATGTCAATCATCCACCATGACACTCACAGCCCCCCTCTCAGCTCCACCTCTTTGCCCATATTTGTATTTTCCGGGAGTGACGACACGAATGCCTCTGCCAAGATGGTGATGGTAGGAACCGCCCTCTGAGCTTCAGTTCAACTCTTCAGAAACCTATGGGTGACGTCACAGAGGCTACGTCCATCTTGTTATATACAGTCTATGGTTTCATGGCCCTGATTATTGCTTTCTGCCACTAGTTACAGATAGCTAAGCCCCTTAAAATCAGATGAAATGATGTGAGATGGACAAAAATGTGTATCTGTTTTCTGCTTGGTACATAAATGGGCTTTTAATGTTTAATCCCAGCTATTAAACTATTAGTTTATTATTTAAAGGTAAATGGGCTGATCCAAACTGAGTGATGGACCAGTCCTGCCCGTGTTATGGGCCAAACTCTGACTTAAGCTTGGGCCTACTATAGACTTTAAACATGAAAGTCTTTGAAGCAACTTCTTTTTGTAAATAATGAACCAACATGAGTTATGTCAAAGTGCAAATGAATGGAAATAAGCATGAATTCAGTACATTTTATAAAAACCGAACAGCTAAAACATTTACAGTGTCTTTTCGTGCCTTGTTAAACCTCCTGAGAGGAGGGAGGGGTGATTTGGGAAGTTGGAAACCAACAGGTTGTGGATTTTGTATCCCAGCAACCACACCTGTGTTGCACATGGGGTCAGATGTTGCTGGGGTTGCATGCATTTGAAGCACCATTGCAGAAAAAGTTCAGTTGTACCTGTAAATGATACAGTGTGTGAGTGAAGTAACCCAAACCAGCAATCACATAAAAAAATCTACTGCATGCCTGCTTTTTGTACAGTAACCGCAGGGAAAAGCTGCCGTTTGTCAGCTCAGAGTTTCTCTTGGAGCAACAATGGCAGCTTTGTAGCTCTGTACCAGACCCTGGCAGCGATGTCCTTGGGTCCTGTGACTTTGGGTCCGTCTGTTCATTCCTCTCACACAGACTAAGCCTCTTTTGCTCTGATTTGTGTTGGGAGATCAGAAGGCTGCGTGGCCATAGAGCACAAAACAACACAAACAAAACCACACTGTTGATCCGATGATCGGGTTAGTCAGGGAATATAAATCACATCTTTTGTGTCAGTTGATGATATCCTGGATGTATGTGTTCAAATGCAGGCACCCACACCCACACACACCCACACACGTCCACACAGGTAAAGGTAATTCAAATCGGCCCAGTCTTCCTACAGCTGCATATCATATGAACATTCCTCGGCTATGAGAACTCAGTGTCTCTGCCTCAGTGTGATACCAAGTGAGGGCTTGTGAGGAATGTAGTGCAGTACAAGTCTCTAACTCTGACCAGGTGTTTCTTTTTGTAAGTCTCATCAACTGGGTTTGGTGCACATAAATAACCAGTACTGTGGGAGTTCAGACTTCTGCTCACAGGCCAAGCAGCTCATTTCCAGTTGACGTTCTGGTCCTACATTCATCTTGTATGAATCAGATTCCAGATGCATTGATAATGAATTCACAGTGTCTGCTGTGTTTGTTACATGTTTGTTCTCTTGCAGAGATGACAAGTTGTTCCTGTTCTGGATGGTAGTATCCAAAATATTGTTCCCGTTTTGGATGGTAGTATCCAGAATGTTGTTCCGGTTCTGGATGGCAGTATCTAAAATATTGTTCTCGTTCTGGATGGTAGTATCCAGAAAATTGTTCCCGTTCTGGATGGTAGTATCCAGAACGTTGTTCCTGTTCTAGATGGTAGTATCCAGAATGTTGTTCCGGTTCTGGATGGCAGTATCTAGAACATTGTTCTCGTTCTGGATGGTAGTATCCAGAAAATTGTTCCCGTTCTGGATGGTAGTATCCAGAACGTTGTTCCTGTTCTGGATGGTGGTATCCAGAACTTTGTTCCTTTTCTGGATGGTAGTATCCAAAACATTGTTCCTGTTTTGGATGGTAGTATCCTGAATGCTGTTCCGGTTCTGGACTGCAGTATCTAGAACATTGTTCTCGTTCTGGATGGTAGTATCCAGAAAATTGTTCCCGTTCTGGATGGTAGTATCCAGAACGTTGTTCCTGTTCTGGATGGTGGTATCCAGAACTTTGTTCCTTTTCTGGATGGTAGTATCCAAAACATTGTTCCTGTTTTGGATGGTAGTATCCTGAATGCTGTTCCGGTTCTGGACTGCAGTATCTAGAACATTGTTCTCGTTCTGGATGGTAGTATCCAAAACATTGTTCCTGTTTTGGATGGTAGTATCCTGAATGCTGTTCCGGTTCTGGACTGCAGTATCTAGAACATTGTTCTCGTTCTGGATGGTAGTATCAAGAAAATTGTTCCCATTCTGGATGGTAGTATTCAGAACGTTGTTCCTCTTCTGGATGGTAGTATCCAAAACATTGTTCCCGTTTTGGATGGTAATATCCAGAATGTTGTTCCGGTTCTGGATGGCAGTATCTAAAATATTGTTCTTGTTCTGGATGGTAGTATCCAGAACTTTGTTCCTGTTCTAGATGGTAGTATCTCGAACAGGGATCCCCAACCCTGGTTTCTCGAGGACCAGTATCCTGCGGGTTTTCAAAGTGTCCCTGCTAAAACACACCTGACTCAGACTCTGACAAGCTCTGCACATGTCTGCCAAATACACGTTGATTTCAGTCAGGTGTATCGCAGCAGGAACACTGGGAAAACCTGCAGGAGACTGGTCCTCAAGGACCAGGATTGGTGATCCCTGGTCTAAAATTTTGTTCTTGTTCTGAATGGTAGTACCCAGAACGTTCTTCCTCTTCTGGATGGTAGTATGCAGTTCTTTGTTCCTGTTCTGGATGGTAGTATCCAGAACGCTGTTCCTCTTCTGGATGGTAGTATCCAGAATGTTGTTCCTGTTCTGGATGGTAGTATCCAGAACTTTGTTCCTCTCAGGATGGTAGTATCCAGAACTTTGTTCCTGTTCTGGATGGTAGTATCCAGAACATTGTTCCTCTTCTGGATGGTAGTACCCAGAACGTTGTTCCTGTTCTGGATGGTACTATCCAGAACTTTGTTCCTGTTCTGAATGGTAGTATCCAGAACTTTGTTCCTGTTCTGAATGGTAGTATCCAGAACTTTGTTCCTGTTCTGAATGGTAGTATCCAGAACTTTGTTCCTCTTCTGGATGGTAGTATCCAGAACGTTGTTCCTCTTCTGGATGGTAGTACCCAGAATATTGTTCCTGTTCCGGATGGTAGTATCCAGAACGTTGTTCCTCTTCCAGATGGTAGTATCCAGAACTTTGTTCCTCTCAGGATGGTAGTATCCAGAACTTTGTTCCTGTTCTGGATGGTATTATCCAGAATGTTGCCGGATCCACATCTATCTTTGACATCTTGGAAAACTTGTTGGGAACTTCTCCTGGATTTTCTCACCATTTATTGTGGAGTTATACACAGATATACTGAAAATTTTCCATTTCACAGTGAGGAAGAATCCTTCAAAACATTCCTGCATCCAGATGCTGTTCCGGATCACTCCCAACATCATGGAAATCTAAATTCAACCAAGAACCGTTCTCAGAAAAACCAATATGAAAATCTCTCCAGGGGTTTTTGTATAAAATTGCAGACAAACAGGCAGAAAAACAGATAAATGCCAGCAGAAACATAACCTCTGCCCCCTCGTTTCTGAGTCAGTCTCCTACGGTGGCTGGGAAGTGCAAAACAAATTCAAATTTCAAAAAACACATTTCAAAATTAAATAAAAAATTACATTTTAAAAACCAATTCACAATTTAAAACATATTTCAATAAAAAAACAAAACAAACAGATTTTAAAAAACAAATTCAGATAAAAAGAAAATCCTTTTTTGGAAACATATATACATTTTAAAGAACAAATTTATGTTTGTTTTTTATAATTTTATTTTTGAATTTTGAAATGTATATTTTTAAAATTCTAATCTGTTTTGCACTTCCCAGCCACCGTAGTCTCCTGCTGCAAAGGACAAACTCCGTTCAAAGTTGAAAGTTTTAGATCCTGGAACAAAAATTAGTCACTGTTGGCAGGTTGAGTTTGTGGGACAACAAGCAACAATGACATCTCTTGTTTGCCGACTAGTCCACGTAAACGCAGCAACAACTGAACGACTGTCAAACAGCCACATGAGAAGAAAAATACACTCTTTTCTTTTTTCATTTTAAAACCTCTAGTGAGAATAATCTGCTCCTTACCAAGTGTTAACATGATGCTCTGATCTATTCTGGCCTTTACTGATACATTTTTATTTATTTTATACAAACCTGAAACTTTTTTCTTGATGCTACATGCCTTAATTTATTTGATAGTTTTTTAACAAATCTCACACCATGACCCCAAAAGTATTCAGATACTCATTTCATCCTGGAAATGATATTTCTGAGCAGAGTTTTAAAAGGAAGGCACGGTGCTGAAATGGTTAATGTCACCAGTGTTACTATGTCATGTGTTGCTGTTCCTCTGAGGCTTATATCTAATTTTAAAACACAATTAGGGCCAGATGACTTTCTAAAAATGACTTGGTATGTAAAACCTTTGAATTTAATGAGGGTGTGCTTGTTTTTCCACACCTTTCTGTTGCAGATCCATGTGGTGGTGTGGTGTCTGATGACTAAATTTGGATATAATGACTGGCTTCAGCAGTTCTTGTCTGTTGTCTGTTAGGATTCTGTGATTTCTAGGCTCCATACATGGACAGTGCTGTGTGTCTCTTGTATGTGAGTCTTGTGATTGGTCCAGACCTGAACTTAGGAATGCCTTTGTCTGAGCTGACAGAGACGGTCAGTGGGATTTCTACTATTGGTCTTAGAGTCCTCACAGATTCTGCAGATCTGCTTTAGATTTTTAGTTAGTAAGCCTTTTTATGGTTGGTGTCCAAACCATCTTTTCCACATCAGTGTGTTGGTTTTTACTTTTATTTTCAGTTACATGGAGTTGTGCTGATTTTATCATTCATTTTGGTGACATTTCTAATCAACACTTATACAAAAAAAGAATGAATATTAATCATAATTTCACAGCGTCATTTCTTACCTAAGAGGTGTGAGTCATGATGAGCTGAAAAAATGGAATAATTTAAACTTTTAAGCTTCTGTGTGATTAAACATGTACTGCAGAAGTTCAGTGTCAGTCGGTGGACAATCTCTTACAGGAATGAACGTTCTGCTCAGCTGGAGCATGTGAAGGCTTTAATCTAAGGTCAATACAGGCAGGAATGAACATGTTCCCGGCCTGGTAAAACTATTAATCATTAGCTTTTCTTCTGCAGATGATTGCAGAACTCTGAGTTTGTACACTATGTTCTGCTTTAGTGAAAGTTTGACACTAAAAGAACATCTAATCTTTATAATATCGCCTTTCTTTGTGCAACAATGCTGGTATTTAGTAATACTGAACCTCTGGAGGGTTTCTCACATCTATTTATGAATACTTAATACTTTTTCAAACATTTACTGTTTGTTTTTTGCCATTAAAATGGACTACAAGAGTTTATTCTCTTTGTAGATAAAGATCTTTATTTATGTGAAATGTCTCTTTAAAAATCATGTGTTTTCACCACAACCAACGAACAGCAAGGCTGTTTTCTGTTTGACTCTGTGTTGTCTCAATGGTCTCTCACACTGAGAGCAACACAGAACCAAGAAGGAGAACAAAAACAAAGACGAAGATTCAGCTGACTGTATCTCTAACATTTTACCCAGTTGGTCATGGGATGCTCAATCAAACTGTGGAAGTTCACATGACTGGTTTTGAAATACTGCATGTGTCAGGGCGAGCGCAGGATTTGATCAGGTGGAGTGCAAAGTCGGCAGAAATGAAAGTCAGAAACCTGTAAAATTGGCAGAAGAATCCTGCATCTGTCCACCAGAGTCTTTGTATGATGCAGGTGTTTTGAGAGGAGACAAACTGATCTTTTTCACATCTAAACTGGCTTAGAGGTCTTGTGAGGCACTGCAATTATTCTTCTACAGAGAACTGTGTGAAGAAATCGCTCATCTTAAATCTAATAAGCTGCCACAAGAGATGAGACCTGAAAAAAAAACTACCCAAGTTTAGAATTATAGAGATGGAGAGAAACCAGAGTTCCAGATCTCTGGTTGAGACAGCAGAGTTTCACTTTAATCCTATAATGGGATTATAATCTGTAATTGGTGATAAATCCACTGAGCAGTCCAGTCATTGGGTCCTCCTTCCTAGTACCATGTTGGACCTGCTTTTATCTTCACAACTGCTGTAATTCTTGGTGACGTTGGTTCAACAAGCTGTTGGGAACATTCCACAGACCGTACTGACATAAAGGCATTACATGGTTGCTGCAGATTTGTTGGCCCCACATCCACAAAGAGAATCTTTGGATCCACCACATCCACCATGGGAATGTCTCGTTCCACCACATCATGATGAGAATCTCTCACTCCACCACAACCACCTTGGGAATCTCCCGTTCCACCACATCCACCATGGGAATCTGTGAGCTTTGGTGCATCATCCTGCTGGAAGTTTCCATCAGAAGTTTTCATCACTGTGCTCATCAAGCGATGGAAATGGTCAGCAGCAACACTCAGGTAGGCTGTGGTGGTTAAACCATGTCATGGTGGTCCTGAGGGAACCAAAGTGGGACAAAAAAACATCTCAAAGCATCATTTTCTATTAGCAGTCTGAAGCATTGATCTAAGGCAGGATGGATCCATGTTGTCATGATGTTTCCAGCAGATTCTGATCCTACCATGTGAATGTGGAGCTGGAATGGAGACTCATCAGACCAGCAACGTTTCTCCATCTTCTATTGTCCAGTTCTGATGAGTCCGTGTGAATTGTAGCCTCAGTTTCCTGTTCTTACTGACAGGAGGGAACCCGGTGTGGTCTTCTGCTGCTGGAGACCATTTCATATTTAAGTTTCATCTTTCAGATGAAGTTTAGGTCAGTGGTACCCCTCTGGTTGTTGAGATCTTGCAGGTTTTAGAGTTGCCCTGCTGGAGCGATCGGTGGTGGCGACTTCTGGTTTAGGTAGTAGATGCTTGTTTGATATTATTGTCCTTATCAGATGTGTGGTTTATCAGCAGTTATTCGCAGGTGTGGCCAACCTGATGGACCTTGCCTCCAGCTGCCTGATGGTCTGTGGAGAAGAGTTCTCTCATCCTGGGTGATGGGGTCCTTGGTCTGCTTTCTTATCTCTACAACCTGCTGAATCCATCTTTAGTGGTTATTTGCCCTCATCAGAGGATTTTGGCCTTGTCCCAGCCCATCATGTGGTCATTTCTTCTGCAATAACCCGATACGACTGACTTCAACTGTTCTTGCTCTGCTTTTTCTCTGTGAGCTTTTGTGATCTGTCCTGCTGTCTGCTTTTTAAATTCTTTTGTTTTTCTCTTCTACTGCTGAATATTCAATTAAAACCAAGATGTTTTTAATCACATTGATAATATTCTTCATCTGTCATGCTTTCAAACTCTCAAACTGTCTTGTGAATAAATTTAAAGTAAAACAACATGTGGGTCAGGGTTGTAAACATAAGATTAAAGAACAAAACACTAAACATCTTTCAGAAATATTGCTTAAAGCCAGACACACACGCTTCTCTTCCTGTTTTAAGTCCATTTCCTCTCAGCTTCCTCTGTGTGTCAGACAAAAAGCCCATATGAACTTGCAGCAACTGATAGCTGCTCATCCTTTTAGAGGTCGTTAATCCTGCCCAACATGAGAGACGCTGAAACAAGAGCCCACGTTGAATCTGATGCTCCCAGTGATGCCCGTTCTCTTATTACAGGGATGGACGATGATGGAAAGATTAGACAGGACATCAGGAGACATCAGTAAACAGCACTGACTCATACTTTTCTGTTTGGTCGACAGAGAAGCTGGTTTTACATGGACGTCTGATGAAAATAACTGCTTTGTCATGTTATTTTAGTAGAAAGGAAACTGTGATGCATAGGAGATGCACAAATTGTTGAGTTTGTCTGTTTACACATGTAACTATCTTCATTTGGAAAGCAAAGGGTGTGTGTGTGTGTGTGTGTGTGTGTGTGTGTGTGTGTGTGTGTGCTGTTGTGTACTTACTGAAGTCAGGTCTCACCTTCATGACAGGAGGTTTTCCAGTGTGTGCTCAGGGAGAAAAGGAAGCAGTTTCCATAGCGATGCATTTGCTTTTCAGGGGTTAATGAGGTTATTGTGTCAGTGCCGGAAGACAAACTGTTGCCTCATTGCTGTGTAGGTGTTTATTTTATTTGTGTCGAGCGTAGCTGAGTCTGTGGAAAAAGACATGATAAAATTATGCAGCCGTGTCTGGATGATGGTAATAATTATACTAACATTGTCTGTATTGTCCTGTTCTTAATCTTATAAAGACTGAATGAGTTGAGTCAGACAGATGTTCACAACCCAAGAAATTACAGTAAACATGCATAAAACGTCCTGAAAAATGTTCTTTTACCTCATTAACCCATTTCCCGTTGTATGTATTATCTATGTGTTATAATATCCATTTAATAGAGTGCATCACTTCCAGTTTAGATCTATAGATCTATAGGTCTAATCACAGTAACAGCTCAATGTGACATTCGATACACACACAGCTTAAGGACATTTTGCATCACTTTCTTGGTAAAAACTTTGCTCAAACTCCTGTTGAACACATCTGATACTTGTTTTCTTCCCCTCTAATAGACATCAGGAAGCAGAAGATACTGAGATGATTTCACAACAAAAATAAAATGATAAGTATTCCAAAAAATCTTCATTGTTTTTGTTACATTTTGTTAAAGGCTTCATTAAAAAATGGGACTTTTCTTAGCATGTTTCATTATGTCTGGCTTTAAACTCGGGCTGGGGGTTTTCATCCAAATCCTTACCTTGGTATTGATTAATACCAGCGTGATGAGATGAGATATTTTTCTTGCAGAAGGTTTTTGGGGGTAAAAAGTCAAAGAATGTGAATGAAATGCAACCAATAGCAGATCTTCACCATTGACTAGTTTTTTAGACAGCTGTGTGTGACAAAAGGGAAAAACAGGTTTTTTTAAAAAAATGATTTTGTTACTTTTTTTTGCAAACAAAAAAAACTTAAATTGAAATTTCAGAGTTTTATCATTCATTATATCAGTAAAAATGTTTTTTATTTGACAAATCATTACATGACTGTAAAATTTCAAACTAAAAGTATCAACATTGGTATCTGTGATACCTGCCCTGGAATAACTGGGTATCAGTAGCTAAATTGTCACCCAGTTCTACGTTAAAGAGTTAAAACAGCCAGTTTAAATGTAGACTTCACAGGCACCATTTTGTAGAAACCATTTCCATGGTCTTTCTGTGTAAATGTGGATTCCTCTTTTCTTTTTCTAGTTTATCGTCATCAGCTTATGCCATGTACTTTAGTTACTTTGCTTCCTGTTTGTAGTTTAACCCCATGTGTGTTTTTTCTGCCTCGTGTCAAACATCAGTATTTTAGTAACTGACTGTCGTTCTGGTCCTTTACATAATTTCTCCAGACTTTTCTGTTCTTCTTACCAGATTCTCGTCATTTAGGTCCAACCTCTCACCTGCTCTGGTTGTGGATTATAAAATCTCTCTGTCAAAAGTCAAATACATATCAAAATAAAGTAAAATATAATTTGTTTCTTACCTCTTATTCCCACCCAAATGACCACATGGGCAACATGGGGTTTTATGATATTTTTGTGTTGTCAGGAAGCCCTCATAGACTCTTGGGAGAAATAATTAATCCTAATTTGTTAGTTAAATATGTGCTAATACAATTGTCCTTGTGCTCGGTTTGATGTTAGAGATGTTGTTTCCGCTCTGCCCTTGAATGCAGCACAGCTGTGAGCTGCATGTCACGCATGTTAAGTTTCATGTACTGTTTTTTTATGATGAACAGGAAATTGGAGGAAATAAAGCAGGTGCATTCCCTACAAGGTGCATTTTCCCACAGATGAGAATGCAGATCTGAACTAACATGACACTTTGTCATCTCTTGTACATCTGAGCTTCATGAGAGTCACGCATCACTTATCATTACTGGTGTATGATAATAACAAAGCTGAGATTAACTCCCTGCATGATATTTGTGGGTTATATAATAATTCAAAATGCCCAAAAGCTTTTTATGTAGGAAAAAAAAACAAAAAACAATTATTGTTGCTTTTAAGGCGCATCGTGGAAAAAAAAAGTTATTAAAACATTTTGGTTTTGGTGTGTTGTTATTTTACTAAAATAACTGCAAAGTTTTATTTCTTTTTAAATTAACACTTTGTATTCACCTGCTGCAGACCCATATAGGTGGTAGCTGCATATTTGTGCCACCACTTTTACTACGGTGTCCATGAATGGACAAACAACTGTGCTTTTAAATCTGTGAGGTTTAAAACTTCAGGACCGGCTTTGTTTGTTAGACACTAGAGGAAAGTTTGGGTTAAGAAACGACACATAGCAGAAGACAGTACACATCCACATGAGTTTACACTCATTAGTTAACACCCCTAGTGTTAAAATAAACACTGATACTTGTGTTTATGTCTAGAAGACTGACAGCCACCAACCATTCACAACTCTGCTTGGCATTTGAAGCTATTTTCATACCCATCTCTACTACTAGACATCAGTAATTTCTACGTTCTGTACCTCTAATGTCCCTATTATAAATGACACCTGTTCCTTGATTTAAATATCACAACTGCTTATTGGTCTTGTCATCTCTTGTATAAAATAAAATAAAATAAAATAAAATAAAATAAAATAAAATAAAATAAAATAAAGTAAAATAAAATAAAATAAAAACCAAGATAAAATAAAATAAAATAATTAAATTAAATCAAATCAAATAAAATAATTTAATAAAGATGAAATAAAATAACATAAAATAAAATAAATCAAAATAAAATAAAATAATTAAATTAAGATAAAATAAAATAAAATAACTGAATGAAGATTAAATAAAATAAAATAATTTTTACTTCAAGTGTGGGTCTATGTGAAAAAAAAAACATGCCCGGAAGTTTCAGCTCTTGTTGCTCACAGAAACTCGCCTCCATGCAGGAAATTCTTCAGACACCACCTACTAAACCACCTTCCCAAAACCACTGAGCTGAGCAGTGCTGTCTGTGTCTGTGGTTTCCTTGCTCTCCTGAACACTCTGCAATTAACCCTGATGGGCCCATCCTCCACTGTCAACATGTGTGTGTGTTGGAAAGTCATCTGGAGTCAGAGGTTGAGGAGATAGAGACTCTGATTGCTTCCATATCTCTGACATTCACAGCAGCTGCAGGGAATTTAAAGGGTGTGTTGTTCTGGTATCATAAACTATTAAAAAATGACATGTGAAGTATGAAGGACGGGAAGTAAAGCATAAAAGATAAACATTCAGCACAGGCTCAGAGCACTGAAAACTCATTTATTTCTTTTATTCTATCAATAAAACTTGGACAAGTAGAAATTATTATTCATAACTAAATTTTTTATGTGAACAAACTACATTGTTTTAGAAGTATCAAAGTATTAAAAGTAAATCAACGTTAATAGCTGATGGAAGATTATAAAATGTTCAGTTTTGTGTCGCTCTAAATACAGTAACGTGTCCAGATCAAGCAGCAACTTCCCCCGGGTAAAAGTGAGGTATGGGGAAGTGTCAAAAATTGAAATTCTCCCTTCATCCACAAGGGAAAACATCCAAAACAGAGCAAATCCACATAGGCTCCCATGTTAAATAGACCAACTTCACAGCAGAAATAAACATGTTTACAGCCTGGTACAAAAATCCATTTTAGGTTTATTAGCTGAGGTTTACCTTCATGACAACTGTGGGGGGACGGATTTTTTTAAAAATAACTCATCCTATATAACCAACTTCATCTTGAAATTTGGCATAATAAGGGACGTGTCATTTTGATTGACAGGTACCCAATATCCCACCGCAAGAAGACAGAATGTAAAACAACAACGGTTTTGTTGTAAAAGTGGGGCTAGTAGGATCCAAAGAGCGGACACTGTCAGAGTACAGAGAGAGGTTTATTGGTTCTCCACAGATCCCTGTGAATTCTTCCAGCGGAACTTCAGAGACTGGCAGACTGGCGAGCAGCAGGAGGCAGGCAGGCAAGCAGGGGAGCAAGCGAACGGGTGGGCAGGCAGGCAAAACTGGCAGACTGGCAGGTAGCGTCGATGAACTGGCAGGCTTTCACTGGCAGGAGGAAGACAGGACAGGTTACAAATCGAGGTTTTGCACAAGCAACGTAAGCAGAGGCCGAGAGCTGTTTTACCGCAGGGCAATCAACAATCTGGCGCTGGATAGCAGGCAGAGCTGGTCTTAAATAGGTTGATGTTGATTGCTGGAATGTGGATCAGGTGTGCCTCCAGTTCCCAGCTGACCACGCCCACCAGGGAACAGGAATCACCACAGGTTTTTAGTCATTTTAGCTTCAGCCCGCCTTACCTTCATTAGCTGGTTAGCTCTTGTTAGCTCTGTTAGCTCTTAGCTACAGGCAATTTGGACATCAATCATCCGACCCATACTCTAACTCTCTGACTATTTTTATATTTTCTGAAAGCGACGGCACGCGTGACGGGTGATGTCATGGAGGCTCCGTCTGTCTTTTATATACATGTTCCTGATTAGAGAGGAAGAGGAAGCTAAGCTAACAGAACAGATGAGCTAATCTTCCACAGCAACTCGTGTTTCAGAAGATCTCATATATCAATGTGATAATTGTTAATCATTTTTAGGTTCATTTTTTCCATTTGTCTTAAAACTAATTTTTGCTCATTTTTCTAATAAAAGTGTCATATTATCTTGTATTCATATAAACTTTCTTTCCCAACCCTGAGCCAAATGTATCAATATTTATGTATACAGTTTCTGACAACTTTTGCATCATTTCAAGGTAAAACTTTGCTCAAAACACTGTTGTAGACCAATACATTTATCATCCCCTGGTCACTTGGAAACAGAAAATTGTGCTATAATTTGACCTATTACATGGTAATAAATGGTAAAAATACAAAAACTTTTGTGAAAGGGACAAATAAAAAACTTTACATTAAAAAATGTACTTTTCTCCCAAGTTTTCTTTAAATGGTAAAATTTAATTTGTAGGTTGTGTATTGTGTTTTCCGTGATTGCAGATTTTTCTTTTACATTTTTCTTGCAAACCAGGTTTTTTTCATGAAGGACAGAAAGTAAATGACTTGATCTGATGACAGATTGCGTGAGTGTATTTATAGGGGGTTGTCACCGCAGAGTGCTCAGTTTGCAGATCAGTTCCCCATTAGAGAGGAAGTGGATATACTGGTAGTCACCAATTTCCTGTAGGGAGGCCAGGGTGTTGCTGGACCCATGCTGGTTTTATTTGCCTTTTGACCAATCTTGGAAATGTGACTCTAAGACATCTGACTTTTTATTTTTTTATTTTTTATACTGTGGTTATTATTGTATCATGTATGGGGTGAGAACTGTGCCAAAACCTAAATATCCCAACAAAAAACTCATAATGGAAACACGTACACTTTGAAAAACCTCCCAATTATCGCTAAAACATTTTTGTACTCTAAAGAGTTGGTGTTTTAGATTTAGATACAGTATATTTCAAAATTGTAATGGAAACACTTTTTTTGACTAGTTCATTTCAGCTAAAGATGGCGCCAAGCAACAGCAAAATACAAAGTTTTCCAATGAATTAACAAATGGAAATGAGGAAGAAGGGCTTTGAAAAGTCGCAGCGAGTAGAAAACCCTGAAATAACGCTATGTGGGTACGCTCCATAAGCCTTCGTCCCACTGGTGAGATTTTACAGGAACTGTTGCTTCTGCACTAAATACTTGCAAATCTCAATCGTAGTTTGTCATAATTTTAGAAATGTCGCTTTTATTTAGCTTAAAACTGTAATATAAACACAGCTAGAGGCACTGGGCCACGTTGGCCACATTAACATGTGACTAGATGTGGCAGGTATGCTGTAATGTTTTTACAGATTAAATTAAAAGTTTTTTTTAGTTTATAGTCACTTGGTCTTTTGTTTCAGCTTCATGCACCACCACCTGTTGTCCTTTTAGATTTGTTTTAGGTTTGTTTTGTTTAGTCCACTGCTGGTTCAAGATGTTTTTACTTTGCATGCTGAAAAAGTTTCACAATTAAAGGGATAAGAAACTGTGCTTT
This sequence comes from Telmatherina bonti, assembly GCF_933228915.1. NCBI lineage: Eukaryota > Metazoa > Chordata > Actinopteri > Atheriniformes > Telmatherinidae > Telmatherina > Telmatherina bonti. The sequence goes on from NC_136629.1 coordinate 36,417,732, forward strand.
TACTGTTTTCTGTGACGGTTCTATTGTCTGCATGTGTCCACGTTTGTGCCTTTATGACCTCCACTTTATTTGATTGGCTACAAATGCTTAGAAGGATTAATGGGAGGATGGCGGAAGGTTTGCACATTGTGGAGATTGTGTCTAATCCAGAGATCACTAACTTGAATTAATTAGTCTTTAAAAGGCTTGTGCAGAACCTGACAACAGGGTTTAGGGAACCATTTAATCTGAACAAGGAAACATCTAAAGCATGCATAAATGTGATTATCCATGTATGCAGGTGATGATCCCATAAAAATGGTGGAATGTTTTAGGGGCTTTAAATACTTCTTAAACACTGCTGTGGTAGCTTTTTCTGCCAGGATATCAAGTTTACCTCCTCTGTTGCTGTCATGTTAATTGTTTTTAGGGCACCACCAATGAAGCTCTAATGTGCCCCCTAGTGGAATCTTTCAGTAACAAACGTACACACAAGTATACGAACAATTACGCTCACTAGGGTGGATTGATCCAATTATCTACAGTATCGATACTAAGGCTAGTATCGGCATTTTTTAGTAAGTGATATTTTGTCTTGCAGAGGATTTTTGTGGCAAAAAGCCAAAGAATGTGAATAGTAGCAATACACAAATAACAAAGGAATAGTTGCTTTATTATAGTCATTCATTCATTCATTCATTCATTCATCATCTTAGTTCAATGAAGGGTCACGGGGAAGCTGGAGCCTATCCGAGCAGTGTTAGGGCGAATTTTCATATAACGGTTATTGTAATTTTATGTTTACAAAACATAAAAAAACTAAATAAATTTTTCAGGTCTGCCACTCAGTTTATGTTTAATTTTTACAAAAATCTTTTTACAGTGTTTCATTAGGATCATAATTATTATTATCATCAAAATCACTAAATGAATTTGTAAAAGATATCGGTGGCTGTTTCGGCGATACTTGCTCTGGATTTACTTGGTATCGCATTGATGCCATAATTTGCAGTGGATCATGAGGAAGCTGGTTGTCGACATGAATGTGAGGTTAAAAGCAGGTTTATTTTTGCTCTTTGGGGTCAAAAAGAACATGAAGTCATGATTCCTGCCATGTCACATGAATGCTGCATAATAAAACAACAAACTGGAAATACAATACCATCATACAGTTTGAAATCATGGATTCTGACACACCTACATAATGGAAAATGTGCTGATCAGACACTTACTGGTCAGATTAGACTGACTATTCTGTCATTTTTCTTTTTTTGTTTTACATAATGTGACTTTTAAATCAAACAGTCATATAATTTCTCAGTATTTTCCTAACTAAAACACACCTCTCGTTCCACATAGCTACACACACGCTCCAAGTAATCTTTCAGCCACAGCAGATTAGTGTCAAAAATAACTGAGCAAACAGTGTGCACTTTTGTTTGACCGATAAAAATAGTGACGATGTAAATAAGCTTCTGATGCAACAGTAGCAAAGTTTAAAAGTTGACATAGAGAGCATTCACTCTGAAAACTGAGGTTGAAGTGGTTTTAGATGGATAATATGACTCATGGAACTACTTTCTTCTGGAATAAATTAGGAATTTACCACACAATCTCAATGACACCTTTTCAACAAAAATTGGTGACTGTTTCACTGCAACGTGACAAAAATTTTGACTCATTCTTATCTGCATTGCATCATGGATGTTTTCAAATGCTGCTCTATTTAAATCATTGACATCCGTGGCTATTGACTGGTGTTGCTGGTGTGGAGACCACCACCCCTTATTGACAAACTGTAACCCAAGTCAACATTGTCAACTTTTACATTTTATTTATTGTTTACATCTTCGACTGCACAGAATTAACAGTACTTACATGCACAAACATGGAACAAAAAAGTGCAACAAATGTGAAATAGTAACAACACAATCTCAGAAATGTTCAGCTTTAGCAAAGTACCCTCCAATAAACATATAAAAAAACCACTTTACTAGTGAAACTAGTCAGAGAAATAATTTATAAGAACATCTTTTAAGAAAAAAAAAAGTGAAGCCTGAGGTGTAACACCGACATGATGGATCGGGGTCTGGAGGAGTAAGTATCGTAATTGTTCTTAAAAAAAATACCCTCAAATGTCTTTAACAGTTGTGGATTCCCCTTATACTTGAATGAAACAATGAATAAAGATCGTAGACTTAGACTTAGAGACTTAGACTTGACTTTATTGATCGCTTTGGGATGACTCCCACATGGAAATGAAGATTTCCAGCAGCAAAAAGAATCATAAACAGTTTTTCAGAACATGGCTTGGCGAGATTACTCCTTGTTTCCAGAGACTCGACAGCGCTTCCTCTCACATATCTGAGCCACATTTGGCTTGAGAGAGGAGGCACTTGAGACCCTCAGTATGGCTTGAAGACAATCATCAGTAAGTCTGGACCTGTACCTAAACTTGTTAAAGTTCAGGGTGGAGAAGAACTTTTCACACAAATATGTGCTCCCAAAAAGGCTCAAGGTCTGCTTGAACACTCAGTCAGGGTAGCTTAGCCTAGCCCCGAACGTCAGCCACAACAAAGAAGAGTAGGCGGGTCATTCTTCAGACATCCACGCCCCCCACGGGCCGCACTAGTATTATACTTTCATATCACGGTTGAGCCACAAAATATCGTCCTGCAAGAATGAGACCTCTGAAGTAGCAGGACTGGGGGTTGTTATAGCTCCAGACAACATTTTGCCCATGCAGGTAAAGGCCTGCGACCCACTTTTGGGTTGGAACCCACCAGCTGAGAATTACTGATGATTAAACGTCCATGTTGGTTAACTCATGTTGGTAAAAAACCTCATTAAGCTGCATCATGGCTCGAAAGATGAAACCTCATCACTTACAGTGATAATCTATTAAGGCTTTACTGGAAAAGCAACATTTTATTTAGTAGCAGCGCTGAGACTGGTCCTGCGGACTTTATCTGACTGGATCTATACCCGGCTTTTATTCCAGGTCCCTCGGGTCTCTGTTGAGTCCTGCTTTTAACTTTAATGCTCTGATTATCTGCAGTTCTTTTTTTTAAATGCATTAAAGATAAAATTTTTAGTTACCTTTGATCAGTTTTAGTTAATGCTGACAAATTATTTTCTGTGTATGTTTTATTTGATTTCATTGATTTTATTTGAAAGTTTAATTATAAAAAAAAAAAAGTATTATTTTTTTTTTTTCCGATTTAATTTTTTAAAAATGATCTTGTTTAAGTTCAGCCCAGTGTACATTTTTAAAACACATTTTCTTGCCATCTTTTGTCTATAACCACATTTTATTTTTAAAATTTAAATTATACCTTTTTATTTTATTTACCTTAGATTTACTTAAACCTATTTGATCAAATATTCTCTTTATTTTTAATGATGTGTTTGAATATTTTCATTGTAAATAATATTACTCAGCATTTTTCTCAATTATTGTGAAATTTAGATAAATGAACGTATAATTTAAGCTAATAAAGATGAAACCCTTGAAAAAGAGAAAAATATAATGTTTTTCTTTTCATTTATCCTTGGAGAATTAAAAATGACTCAATATTTTTGTCATGAAATCTTTACAGTGTTAATACAATGAGTAAAAAAACAAAGCAAAATGAGCACTTTGGGTGATTCATAGGTGATAGATAGGTAAAAAAAACATGAAGGCACTTTTAATGTCTCAAATAAAAAAATAAAAATAAAGCGTTTGATGCAGTGAGAAAATTAAAATGCAGTTTGCATTACAGCAAAGCGACAACCTCTGGCGGTTAAAAGTGAAGCCTATGCAGAAGTGCATAAAACTGCAGTTCCCCTCCCATCCACTAGGGACTCCAAAACACAGTAAATCCTCATGTTAAAAATAAACATGTTTATAGCAAGTTACAACATAATTTTGGCATAATCAGGGGCGTGTCCTTTTGATTGACAGGTAACTGATACCCAGCTGCAACAATGCAGAATGTAGCAGAACAGCTGCTTTTAGCTGGCTAACAGTGCTCCTTAGGTTCAGCCCATCTGCCTCTATATGCTGCTCGGCTCCTGAGATCCGGGTTTGCTCGGTTAGCTCTTAGCTAAAGGCAGGTCTGGGTTTGATGGATATCAAACGTTCACAGCCCCCATCTCAGCTTTACCTCTTTACCAACTTTTGTATTTTCTGGAAGTGACAACACGCATGACACTATATTTTTTTTCACAAATTAAAAGCAATATTTGAAAGTTCTAACAAACAATTGCTATTTGCAGGAGTTTCTATTGAACAGTGTTTAATGCATAAGCCTCCGTTCATAAAATCTCTTCAAACGGTGATATAATTCTACATAGAAACATCTGAGAAACCCCCTCATGTGAGTGTAAAAACTTTTTTAGAGATATTTGAGCCCTTTTTTTTTTGTGCAAAGTAGGTTTTTGTTTTAAATGCGATATTTAGGTTTTGTACAATTCTATGTGTAATGAAAACACAGCTACTGGGAACTGCCACCGAGCTTCAGTTTAGCTCTTCAGGAACCTATAGGTAACGTCACGGAGGCTCCGTCCATCCTTTTATATACAATGGTCGCAGGAATAATTAATAAAAGTCTCTGAAATTTTGACCCAGTGAGTGCTTTAGTCACCTTTGTCCATCTTTTCTAGAATTTTGAGTCATATCTGAAAGCTGCAAGGCAGAGTTTTTTTTTCCCATTTATGACATATTCTGTAATCAGACTGTGATTTCCCTGTGTTTCAGATGTTTGGACCATCTTATGTTATTGAGAGTAGAATACACACCGGTGCATGTACATATAGACCAACAAATACACTCATTCAGTTCAAAAGGCTGTTTTTTACTGGACTCCTGACAAAAAGGAAGGATGAAACATGATATGAATAAACTATAAAAAGGCATTGTGGGGGCTTAGCACTTGCTTCAAAGCATTAATGACAACTTCCAGTTTACACAATAAGAGATTGATGGAAGCATGAAACCACTAAAGTCTGGATAGATTAGAACACAATGAAGATGAGCTTTATTTATAATTCATGTCAGTAGTGGATGTCTGCATGCTGGTACAATATCCAGTAATCTGAAAGAACATCTTTTATTTTCCTTACAGTCAAATTTGGCCATAAAAATAATTTGTTTGGTAAACACCATCACACTGGGATGTTTTGATAGAGGAAATTAGTAATACAGGAAATGCAAAACAGAGTGGGCGGAGTATTATACTGGTGCCAGGAGTATTCCTGCTAATGTTTGCCTCTGCTTTTGTCTGTCATACTCCCACGGTAACATCATCACAGCAAATCCGCTTTGGCTTTTGCTCCCGAGATGCAGACAGACTGGGAATCTGTTGTCATGGCTGTATTGTTGTATTCAGAGGGATAACCTTTTCCTTTTCATTCAACAAGCAGGGACTCCGGAGATGATATTTCCACCACTCACAGCCAGTTGTTGCATTTAACATTTTACATGTGTCGCTTTAGAGACACAACATGCAACGACTCCATTACTGCAACAGACAAAATGCAGAAAAGTTTATCTTTTTTTTTATTCTGATGTATTTGTGAGGCTGCTTAACTTCTATAGTTTTAACTAAATTAAAGATCAGAGAATGAACACAACTTGGTTTCACTTGTGTGTTTAAATGAAAGAAACTCTTCAAGCCATCATCTGTTTCATTTTGTGGCCTTTTTAAAGAAAAAAAAAAAGTGGTGATATTTCAGCTTCTGTTGTTTCCTCTGTGCTACTTTCATTATGACAAAAATGGGTTTGTACACACAACAAAGGATGCCACGGTTGGATATCCCCATCAAAGTGGAGGTTAAATTTTTGATGACGTTGGTTTCTATGGAAACAGGTCCACACATTGTCTAAATGGTGGATGAGGCCTCTGTGACGTCACCCGTAGCTTTCTGAAGAACAGAATTGGAACTCGGTGGTGGTTCCCATCTTGGCAGTGTCACGCATGTCAGCTTGTGGTCCCACATGTTGATGAGTGTTCACCACTTAATTTTAAGATTCTTTTATTTGTTTTTAATGATCTGGCTCCTCCTGACCTCTCTGAGCTTCTCCGCTGCCAGACTCCTGCTCGGTGCTTTAGGTCAGCTGACCTCCTGCTTCTGGACGTACCGAGCTCCAAACCGAAGCTCAGAGGACACAAAGCTTTTTTAGTCGCCACTCTAAAACGGTGGAATGAACTCCCCCTCCTCATTAGACAAGCTTCCTCACTGTCCATGTTTAAAACTTACCTTAAAACTCACCTTAAGTGGCAAGCTCCGGCAGTTAAAAGTGAAGCTGATGCAGAAGTGCATAAAACTGCAGTTCCCCCTTCATCCACTAGGAGCTCCAAAACAGAGCGAATCCCCATAGACTCCCATGTTAAAAAGACCAACTTCACAGTAGAAATAAACATGTTTACAGCCTGGTTCAAAAATCCATTTTAGGTTTAATAGGTCAGATTTACCTTCATGACAACTATGGGGGGAGTGAATTTTTTTCGAAGCTGCCCGTTTAAAAGTAATTTAAACTCGAAGTTCGGCATATTTAGGGGCGTGTCCTTTTGATTGACAGGTACCCGATCTCCTGCTTCAAGTCAGAAGAATGTAGAACAACCGCGGTTTTTAGCCAGTTAACAACGTGACTTAACTTTAGCCCACTTACCTCCGTTAGCTGGTTAGCTCCTGTTATCTCCGGGTTAGCTCGGTTAGCTTTTCGCTACAGAAAGCTCGGAGTTCGCTCGATGTCAATCATCCACCATGTCAAGCCCCCCTCTCAGCTCCACCTCTTTGCCCATATTTGTATTTTCCGGGTGAGACAACGCGCATGACGCTGCCAAGATGGCGACGGTAGGAACCGTCCACCGAGCTTCAATTTAGCTCTTCAGAAACCTACGGGTGACGTCACGGAGACTCCGCCCATCTTTTATATACAATCTATGCTTAAAACCCATTTTTATTCTTTTGGCTTTCAGTCCAGTCTGAACACTGCTTCTGGTTAGTTTGGTTTTATTTACTATTTATTTATATTGTTTTTATTGTTTTAATCTCTTAGTCTAAAGAATTGTTTATTGTTTGCAAACTGTCTAGAAGCAATGAACAATTATTTTATTATATTATTTATCTTCCTTTTGATTGTTTTATTCTCTTTAGATGCTTTTAGCTGTTTATGTGCAGCATTTTGTTTTAAAGGGCTTCATAAATAAAGTTCAGTTGAGTTGAGTGACTCAATGCTAAAATGCTAAACTTGGGCAAGGAGGTAGAGCTGAGGGGGGGTACTGTTAGCGTGGGGATGGATGATTGATATCCATCAAACTGCGACCTGCCTGAAGCTAACAGCTAACCGAGCTACCAGGAACTAACCAGTTAACAGAGGGAGGCATGCTAAAGCTAAGGCATGCTGTTAGCCGGCTAAAAACTGCGGCTGTGCTACACTTTGCTGCCTTGCAACCTGTCAATCAAAAAAATGGGGAGGGGTGGGGTTCCCATAATTTTCCAATTGGAGTTTCTAACTCGAAATCCAATGCCAACAATCAATGGGAGAGAAAAACAGAAGCCATGATTGTTTGTAGTTCAGCTGTTTGCTGAACAGCTCAAACACTGCAAAAACTGAAATCTAAGTAAGATTAAAAATCTTAAATTGAGTACACATATGCTTATTTTTTTAAAGGTAAGATAATTCTTAGTTTTTATGCCAGAGAATTCCTCTTGTTTTAAGAATATTTTTACTTGTTTTGGAAAAACTTGACAAGCAAAATTTTCTTGTTCTGTTGGCAGATAATTTATCTTATTTTAAGCAACATTTACCTAATTTTTGCATATTTTTCTTGTTTTTTAAGGCTGAGTTTTTGCAGTGCACGGCTACCATGCGCTAGTATATGCTTCATAATGACATGACCTTTAACCTTCTGCGTTCAAAGTTGCAAAACCTGAATGAGCTAGTTGGACAAACCAGTGAGTTTATGAAGTAAAAACATGTGAAATCTTTTCACAACTCTTCTTCCTTCTGCTTACGAGGCTAATTATGTTTTTCAGACCAACACTGTGTCTGCAGGTTTTCCCATCATTTCTCAGTTCCTTCCAAAACAATTTAAAATGTTATAAAGATAAAGACATTTTTCTGAGAACTTCAGATTTTTCAGGTTTTTCTGAAAACTGTCTCACAAATGAATGACGAATGACGGATATTTGCTGCTCAAGGTGCTTTAAACAAAACTTCCAGGAATTTTTCCGGCACCTAATTATGCCGGAACATTTCACGTCTCCTCAGCAACGTTAAAGCCTTGAGAGGATTAATTAAAATACTTTGCTAATTAGTCAAACAAGCTCTTTGTATTAAAGCATGAGACTGTTAAATTCCCTTCATTATTCTGCAGAAATGGACGCTGTGTTGTGGATGTTGTCGTCAGCCTCTTGACTGTAAAATCTTTTGTGCTGCTACTAATTATTCTCTTCTGCAAGATATGATTAAAGCAACACATATTTGCATTGGTTTAAAAAGCTAGTATGCAACCAGAACTCTTTCATACTCATCATACCTCCATGTTTCTGACGGAGGTATAAGCAACTCGTCCTTTAATGGTTTCTCTGGTGGAACTGCTTCTTTAGACTCGAAGATGTCAAAGCTGAAATCTTAATCTTATTATAAATGAGTTGTTATTATCAAAAACATGTTTAATTCAACTGATTTCTTCAGGTAAAATTTTTAATCATTTTCCCCTGAAAGCAACCATAAAACCCTGGAACATGAGTCATGATGAACTGGAAACCGTTTGAGGGTTGTGCAACCTCTCCAGTGATATGAAAATGTGTCAGGCCTCAGCGAGGAACAGAAATCATGCAGGGAACATGCAATGCTGCCATTTGTACAAATATGTACAGATGTAACTCCAACGGAAGCAAATGAGGAAGAAAAATCTAGTTTCGTAACTAGAAATTGTACAAGGCGAGGCAAGTTCATTCATACAGCACAATTCAATAACAGAGCGATTGAAAGTGCTTCACAGAGACAACAAAACATGACAAAATAAGGAGCTAAAATGAAAAAAGAATATTAAAAATAAAAATAAAATAAAAACTATTAAAATCAGGAGCAATACAAGCTTAAAAGAAACAGATTTGAATTTAAATTTAACGTGAAATAGCTTTGAATAAAAATACTGAAATGCATGACAGGTTGGTATTTCGCCTAGATTTAAAAAAAACTGAGTGTTTCAGCTGATCTGAGGCTTTATGGGAGTTTGTTCCAGACATGTGGAGCATAGAAGCAGAATGCAGCTTCTTCATGTCTGCTTCTGACTCTGGGAACTGATAAAAGACCAGATCCAGATGATCTGAGGGGTCTGGAAGGTTTATAATATGACAATCAGGGCCTGTTAGACCTTTTTACTATATAATAATAATAATAATAATAATAATAATAATAATAATAATAATAATAATAATAATAATAATAATAATAAATGTATAAAATCAGGAAAAAAAGATAAACAATGCTAAACAGAGATATCTCCATGTCAACATGCCCTTTTGGTGACTTTAACCTTCTTTATCTGACTTGGATCTAATCAGAAACATGAAACCTTCCTGGGGGTTATGGGACAGAAGGACACTGCATACTTTGAGAAAGTGCTGATTCTGGGGATCACAGGTAACGCCAGAGAGAAGTCCGGCTTCCTCATAATGCTGTGTAGTAAAACACCTGATAATGGATCCTGCTGGTGCGGTGCTACGTGTCCTTGTCTGTCTGGTATCTCCATGTGGAGGTCATGGAAGCCGCAGCAACCTGAAAGCAGAACTATGAACACAAATAAGAAAGAAGTGATGCTTATAGTCGTGTTTCAATCAGGAGGTTGGGATTTTTCTCCTCAATTTAGATTTTATTCATTAAAGTCATCAGTTACTCCCACTCTTGGTAGCATTAGGCTAATATTGTTTCTAGGAAAGGGTTCTCTGAGAAGTCCAGCAGTCTACTAAATGAGTTCTGAGAAGCATCGGATGACGTGGGCCTGAAGCAATTAGCAGAAATGCAGGCTGCTCTTCGAGTTTAGCTGAACTGCAAATATGTTGTTCACCATGACGAGCAGGAGATTGTCATCATGGATGTGTAGCTGACAAATCTGTGTGATGCTACCACGTCAATATGGAGCAAAATCTGAGGGAGGTTTCCAACACCTTGTTGAATCTATGTCCAAACAGGGTTTCAGCCTGGTATTAGCAAGGTGTGTGGCTATAGTGTGTGTTGCACTTTTAATTAGTGCTTTACATGTTGCATCTATTGTAAATGGAAAATATTCAGCTAAGCTAGCCCACCAGCTTGCTGCCCACACTGTGTCATGAGGTTGGACACGAGAAAGATAGATACTCAGCAATGATGGAAAGTTCAGCTCTTTTAAAAGATTCAGCTGTTTTGACTCAGTTCCCTAAGAAGAGTCGACTCTTTCACCTCCCAACAAGCTTCTCGTTTAGCATCACTCGTGGTTTTATTCAGTGACGTGCGGTCAGGGGAGGCAGGTGAGGCGGTGTCTCACCTGTCATGAATTTAAAAAAGGAAAAAAGTACATCCAATAAATGTTCATATTTTCCACAAATCTGTATTTAAAATACATTTTCAGTGTTAATACATACATATTTCTGACATTCATTCATTCATTCATTTTCCGAACCGCTTATTCCAATTCAGGGTCGCGGGGAAGCTGGAGCCTATCCCAGCCGGCTTTGGGCGACAGGGTACACCCTGGACAGCTTGCCAGTCCATCGCAGGTATTTCTGACATTTTATCACAAAAAATTTGCCAAATTTGAGTTTTCCCCGATGGCAGAAACCCCAGGTGAGGCAGTGGCGAGCGGTGCGTCAGGTCTGATGGCACAATCCAATACGAACTGGGTAGCATGCTGCGTGCCCGTTTCTGTTTCTCAGCCCATTGCCAATATGAGCTTTACATAAATATTAATTATACACCATGACTTTCTACAGTCTGTGTAATATCTTTTATGTATGTGTGAGAGAGTTATCCTTGCTGATCGTAAAATAAAGTGCAAAGAAAAGTCCTCTGGTGAGGGACGCAGTACTCTGCCTCACCTCAAGGGGGCGTACGCAATCTGGCAGGTGCTTTCTAGCTGCAGCAGCTTCAGCAGAGGGAACCGAAAGTCGTCGCCAAGCGGCAACCTCCGGCGGTTAAAAGTCAAGCCTATGCAGAAGTGCGTAAAACTGCAGTTCCCCCTTCATCCACTAGGGGCTGCAAAACAGAGCAAATCCCCATAGACTGCCATGTTAAAAAGACCAACTTCACGGCAGAAATAAACATGTTTACAGCAGAAATAAACATGTTTACAGCCTGGTTCAAAAATCCATTTTCAGTTTAATAGGTCAGGTTTACCTTCATGGCAACTGTGGGGGGAGTGGGAACTCGCCCATTTTAAAGTAATTTAATCTCGAAGTTCGGCAAATTTAGGGGCGTGTCCTTTTGATTGACAGGTACCAATCTCTGGCTTCAAGTAAGAAGAACATAGAACAACTGCGGTTTTTCGCCGGTTAACAACGGGACTTAGCTTTAGCCCGCTTACCTCCGTTAGCTGGTTAGCTTCTGTTACCTCATTTAGCTTTTCGCTACAGAAAGCTCGGAGTTCGCTCGATGTCAATCATCCACCATGACGCTCACAGCCCCCCTCTCAGCTCCACCTCTTTGCCCATATTTGTATTTTCCGGGCGAAACGACGCGCATGACGCTGCCAAGATGGCGACGGTAGGAACCGCCCACTGAGCTTGAATTCAGCTCTTCAGAAACCTACGGGTGACGTCACGGAGACTCCGCCCATCTCTTTATACAGTCTATGGTCGGCGCCAAGCTGAAGCCAGTGGCTATTTAATACTCTGCCTGATCCATCTCATTATGGAAGATTATATTTCAACTCTAAAAAATTTCTCAAAACTTGATTTCCAGTCCAAACAGAAGGTGATACGTGATGGAAGACCAACGCCGGAGCTAAAAGGTTTGCTTCAAACTGCGGGGCAGAAGAGGCTGAAAGACTGGCTGTGGCAAGATGGTGCTGTGTTTTCCAGTTCTTACTATTGTGAAGCTTGTTCCATCCTCCACGAGAAGCGAGAACTTTTTTCTTGTTCTCAAGGCTCCGAGAAGAAAATGGCATCATTTTGTTCTTGCGGACGTGTTTGAGGACAGTTCTTGACACACCGGGCAGGCAGAACTTTTTTCTTGCGGGGCTGCGAGAAGTATCGTGTGATTGGTCGGACATGTGAGGTGGGCGTGGTTAACACGGAGAAAGCATGAAGCGGAGTTGCTGCTTCCGTGTGTTTGCTGTTGCCGGCAAAACGGATTGTTTTGATAAAACAGCTGATCGAGGTGGTGAGAAAGTACGAACATTTTTACATGTAGCATTAAAACACTCGGACCCAGCCGCGTGCACGACCCGCCCTGCCGCGGACGAAGCTGCTCGTTAAATATGAAACTAGAAACTCGGGGAGCGGAAACCTCCGCCAAGCACAATGTCAAAGAATCCTTTTTAAAAAAATCCTGGATCCAAACAGTGATCCGGATCACCACTAAAATTTAATCAGTTCTTCATTTTTACATTTGCAACAACTCTTGAAATATTTATAAAATCCCTCCGTAACCTTTTAAGTTATCTTGAGCAAAAAGACGCCGGGGAAACAACCTCCTCGGCGGAGGTAACAACCGGGTTCATTGCACATAAAGCAGACATCGCCCCCTGCAGTGATCCCTCCCCGCTGCAGACCTGCTTCTTGTGTAGTATGTATGGACCTGCCGAACAAGACGTTTTTTCTTGTTCTTGCAGCCTCGAGAACAAGAACTCAGTTCTTGCTTCTCGTGGAGTATGTAACAAGCTTAAATCTGACTCTTGAGGAGTCAGTGCCTCACCAGCATTGAACCTCACTGCACATCACTGGTTTTATTTTAGTCAGTTTCCCAATTATGAGTGATTTGTTTTAAGCCATTTTTAATGTTTTTTTATTTTATTTTATTTTATTTTTTAAATAATAAGAGCCTCTTTTGGGAATTATTGTTTTATTATAAAGTATAGTTATGTTTAATATTTTCATCAAATAAACAACTGAACACAGAACCACAACAAGAAAGTCAAGTAAATAAAGGCAAAATTCTGAACATTATGATACTTAAATTAGTTCATTTCTCCATTTTCAGTTTTCTTCTTAATCCCACACCCCTTCTGAAGATCCAGCTCTCTCAGAGAGGAATCAGTTCATCTTGTTCACTACAAAGAATCGACTCCAAGAGCTGACTTGTTGATGAATGACACATCATTAACATCTGACTCCAAGGCTTGCTGCTTTTTTTTCCCATCAGCCATCATGGATTAGAAGAAGTTAGCAGACATTAGCAACATTATTAACGTTTCTACCCATATTAAAGTGATGGGATTGTCAGGATATTTACAAATGTTTAAACAGCGACTTGAACAGTGAGCAGACACAACATGCCTCTACAGCATGAGCATGTTGGCTTGAAGCAACACTAAATAAGGCCTCAGCTTTAAACTCTTACATGTTTATAACTTCCTCAGTGGTAAAACAGTCTGGAGCCTGTGTAATACTTCATAAATAATACAAAAATATGATTATTTTTATTAAAACAGAACCTTCTGCTCAGGGTAAAGCTTCTGAGAAATGTTCTTATTGCTTGATAAAACTACATGCAGGAAACTTTGCTGCAGTTTTGAGTTTTTGTTCCAGTTTTTTCATCCGGTTCAAGAGAAACCTGACAGGAAACCAGCATTAACCCATTAAACCTACAGTTTCTACTGAACTCTGGTCCAAAACCACCACAACCACTTTCCGAGTCACTACTTTGCATAAAAGGTTTTTAATCTTCCCTAGGGGACAGAAATTACCAGTAAGGCCATGTATCTTTAGCTATTTTTGCCTTGAACATCTCATCCTCTTTGTACATGAGTGAACAAAGCGTTTGGGAGAAACTTTTGGTTTCCGTTTCCCAGAAGCATGAAAGACTGAAAAAGACAGCCTAAAGAAACGACACGATAAACCAAAAACACCCCCTTTGTTCCAAGTTTTAATCAGTTGTGCATAATGGTCCTTTAAAGTTGTCCTGAAAGTCTTCATTTCAACTTGTAAATATTTTATTTATGCTTGAAGAACCTTATGAGTCATTTCTTTCTCACAACATGCAGTGCTATGTGGTCGGCCTTGGTTGATGCTCCTGCTCCAGTACCACGCAGATGAACCATGTTTGCAATGTTGCGCTTTACTACATGTGAAAATATCCAGAATTTCTCACCATCACAGCCTGGTTATGTTTGAACTGGGAAGTACACGGTTAATGATGGACCCGGTACTGAAGGAAAAGGCCTGTCAGACCTAAGGATGCATAAAGAACCATATAACTTTAGAATTATGCCTCATTGACAGAGGCTCGTGTAAATCCTGGGTATATTGTGATGGGATAGTTTAGACTCGTATAAACTGCTGAAAAGTTCACGCTGAATCTCTGAAAGTATGTAAACAGAAGCCGTTGATGTCATGTTGGTGTGATAGCCGTGAGGTTGCCATGGTGACATTACACACTTCTGATCACGTAGATCCAAACACAAGAACTTGTGCAGATTCAAATCGCAGGTTTAAGAAATGAAGGTGTGTAGACTGTAAAGGTAGACTTTCGAGATCAGACTGTTTGCTGCTACCTGCAAAAATATGTCCTGATCTCTCCTTTGTTTCCACGGCAATGAAAAACTTTAGCTCACAAAGATACAATACATTCATAACTGTTGAATTAAAACAGAATCTCTTAGTAGTACTGATTTTTTTTTTGTCTTATCCAGCATTTAAGCAGGCAAAATGGATTTTCTGGATGCTGTATTCTGGTTGGCAAATTTACTTTGCCAAGAGAAGCATCATAGATATAATGCTTCCCTTGATATTCTGGATTTTAATTGTATTTTTCTATTTATTTTGCATAACTGTTTGTATTACAAAGTTTGTACCGCTGGACCGGACCTGAGAGGACAGAAGAGGACAGAAAGAGAATCGAAGAAAAGAGGAAACAGAAAACAACTTGTAGAGAGAAAAAGAGAGAGAAAGAAAAGAAAAGAAAAGAAAAGTACTAAGTTAAATGCTTTCTAGGAGCCTAAAGAGCCGACTAAAGAGCAAGACTTAAAATCACTAAGACGTGGGGTGAAAGTCGAGAAGGTCACTCGGATTAACCACACGGTAAAAGAAAGTACAACTGTAGTCTCATTAACTTCAGCTAAAGACTAATTTACCTTCCCATACATACGTAAATGAGGATGTCTGTTTGAAACGTCAAACTTTGCCACCCTCATGCGTCTTTCACGTTGCCATGGTTGCTGAGTTCAGAGGTCACGTCCACATTTAAAGTTATTTACAGCCGTCCGAAACACCAGAAGAATAAAACCCCACAGCTTTTTGCTTTGACTATAAATTAAGTTTTAGACATATTCTTTTATTTATCAGTTCACAGGACAACGAAATTCAAAGCACCAGTAAAAAAAGAAAAAAGGACACACATCTAGTTATATAAACTAGTCTCCACCTTCCAATCCATCTACCCGAGCCCATGTGCATGCACCCCCCACACACACATACTAACACACACATGAAATAAACACACATTCTGTGTAGGGGTGGGTATCGGATGGTGTGTATCACAATACGTGCAACGATACGATATGTTGCGATAACGTAAGCAAGACAATATATTAAAATTTTTCTTTCCCAGAACTTAATGGTAAGAAAACAACGTTGTAAACAGAAAGCTGTTATATGCTGAACAACATTTCACTACAGAATAAATAAAATGACTTTATTTTTATGTAAAAGGTGAAAAAAGAAATAAAAATCTACCTCATTAGAAAATATCTGTTCATTACTTTTTGATACAGTGCTTTTAAATATCAATATGGTCACCCAAAATATTGCAATATTTCAGTCTATCGATACTTTCTTACACCCCTAACACTATGTATGTATACAATAACCTCATTTAAATGTCTTCAGTGAGGTAATTTCCCTCTCTTGTCTAAGATGGCTTCGAGAAACAATGAACGAGAAGTTTTAGCTTTAATTTGTATTTCCTACCTGAGAAGTTCGATTCCCTGCAGAAAACAATGAAACGCCGCTCCTCGATGTTGCCGTTGTCTTCACACTCGTCATCAATAACAGGAAATAGCTGCCAGATGTACAGTTGTGCTCATATTTATTCCTTCCATTAAAGAAGAAAAAAAACAGCTGCCTGTAAAATAAGCTGAAATTAACTAAAGTAATAATAGATAAAAATTTTATGAAAATCATTAAATTATTTTCTCATTCTGGTTCAATAGAAATATATGTTTTTTAAAGCAAGCAAATAAGATAATTTATTACACATCAGTCATAAAGTAATATTTAGTTGAAGAATCCTTTAATGTTTCCGCTCCAGTCAGGTGTTTTCTGTTCCTCTCAGTCAGACTTCTGCACCTGTTGACAGGTATTTTGTCCCACTGTTCAACAGAAGAGTCTCTAATTTGTCCAGGACCAATTTGTTTGTTTGTTTTTTTCTTTCTTCAACTCAATTAAATAAAAAAAAAAAGTGTCTTATATTACTAAATAATATTTTTGCAAATTTTTAGTTATTGTTCCTTTTTTAAGTTTCCAGTTATTTGAGTGACTGTTGTAAATTCAGTTTTTTCTTTAATGAAAGGGGATGAAGACTAAAACTGATTGGAAACAAATACCACAAAATAACATGTTTGCCATGCTTGCAGTATTGTTCTTTAGTGGGATTTCAGCATGATGGTTTCAACAACTTGATTGAAAGCCGACAGAGAAAGAAACTCCAGCTCATGTGCGGTACATCATCTCCATGTCTTCTTCCTGTAACTCCAAAGAGCACGAGCCAGGCGCAACACACACCCCGAATGCAGCAGATTAATCGCCAAGCTCGCTCGTGCATTGGACCAGACTTTGTGGCTCTGAGCGAAAGGAGCCGGTGGTTCTAATCTAGACAGGAACTGACCAGTCAGGTTGTGTTTTAGAGATTAGAGGAAGAGATGAGAGAAACAGCACGGCTGGACCACAGCATGAAATGCTGCTGGAGCAACATCAAGGCCTTTCCCCCCCCTTTTTTTCTATCAAAAGCTACAATCACATCAGAGCTGCAGGCAACACACACACACACACTCAAAGGCTGGCTTCATTGTCAACACAGATACACACAACTTTGCTCTGACTTACAAACATTTCAGAAAAAGCACAATCACAATGTGTAGCTTCCTCTAGGATGGTTGTTCCAGACACGTAATAATCTTCAGTGTGTTTGTTTCACAACTTTTATATTTCCTAATTTTATGTACTGTGTTATTATTATTATTATTATTAGTAATAATAATAATAACAATAATAATAATAATAATAATAATAATAATAATAATAATAATAATAATAATAATAATATCAAAGAATTTTCTGTGGACCTGAAAAGGGCGAGGTTCTACTGAAATGAAATAATGCTCAGACTGTTGAGCTGTTCAGAATTAAGGCTGGGCGATACTGTAAATTTAGGTATCAATCAGATACCAAGTTAATCCAGTTTTGCTGATAATTTGATGCTGATATGTTTTGCTGTACATTTCACCATTATGTAAGGATTTAGCCTTCCATTCCAGATAATGATTATGATCATAATAACAATACATTCCCATTGTTTTGTTAATTTAAACAATATTAACAAACTAAATGTCAGATCTGAAATGTTTAAATTTAAGCTTTTTTGTTTGTAAACATAAAAATACAAAATAAATACTAATAACATATTTATTATTATTATTATTATTCATAATAATTATTCATAATAATAATAATAATTCAAATTAATAATAATTCAAACCTGTTGGTTGGCTCTCTGGAAACTAGCCTTAGTATCGATCCACCTCAGAAACAAGTTGCTGCTGTTTACACTCGCGATAACCTTCACATTTCACCATCAAATTAAAACAAATATAAAACATATTAAACAGATATAAAACATATTAACATCAATGTAATGTGAATTTTAAAGAGGTAAACTTCAGTGTTAAGTTGCATCATTGACACACAATCGGTGAAAGAAACAACCCACAGAAGAAGATGGAGGGGACGATGACGACTTTAAAAACAGAAAATGAAAAAAAAAACCTGAAGAAGATGCTAAAGTTGTTGAGAAGAGCTAAGAAAACAAACAAAAGACTTCATGGTTTTATTCTACTACTTCTTCTGGTGTTTCAGATGTTTGTAAATGACTTCGTAAATGACTTCGTAGCTCAATTCAGCCACATCTACTGGCAGAGAGACTTAAATATATGAATGTGGATGGAACTTTGATTCTATGGCTAATTGACTTTCTAACATGCAGGACTCAGCAAGTTAGAGTCAACAGCATTCTGTCTGACTCTCTGGTTTCCTCCACTGGTGCACCCCAGGGTTGCATTTTGTCTCCCTTGTTGTTTGTATTGTACACAAATATGTGCCAAAGCCTCTATGAGAACCGCCATGTCATTAAGTTTGCTGATGATTCTGTCATAGTTTCTCTGGTCTCTGGTGATGTTCTTGATCATGGCCCTGTCTTGACTGACTTTCTTGAGTGGTGTCAGTCTTCTTTCCTGCACATAAATGTGTCAAAGACAAAAGAATTGTTGATAGATTTTAGGAAATCCACTCCTGCCCTGATAAATGGACAGGTAGTTGAGGTGGTGCATCAGTACAAGTACTTGGGAACAGTACTGGACAGTAAATTAACATTCGACACCCAGGTTGATGCTGTCTGTAGTAAAGCTCACCAGAAAATGCACTTCCTTCGTAAATTGAGATTTTTTAACGTTGACAATGTTTTTATGAAAATGTTTTATTCCTGTTTTGTGGAGTCAACTCTTACCTTTGCTTTTCTTTGCTGGTTTGGCATGTTAAATCTTAAAAATCGAAACCGCTTACAAAGCATAGTTAAAGAGTGCAGTAAAATTACTGGCTGTCGTTTAAGTGATTTGTGGGATCTTTACAAATGCAGGGCTGTATGCAAGGCAAAGAAAATCCTTGCAGATCCTGCCCATCCTCTGTACAGGCAGTTTCAGCCATTGCGCTCAGGCAGGAGATATTGCGTGCCTAAGTTTAAAACCAATAGAGTCAGAAACTCCTTCATCCCAAGAGCCATTGGATTTTTAAATGAATCATAGTTGTTAATTTGCTACTTTTGGCGTCGCTTCATGTGCTGTGATGTTCTTATCTTACCGTGTTTCCACTGTTATTTAACTTGCCTTTTATTATTTTATTATTTTTATTGTTTGTTGTTGTTGACTGATTGCACTTTTATGCTACTGGCTGCACACAAATTGCCCTACGGGGACCTAATAAAGTATTGAATTGAATAGCGATGCTTTACCGCTTCCAACTGGCGTCAAAATGGTGGTGGCGAACTCTGAACTCAGCACTGCCCTCTAGTGGACGAACTGACTTAACCATGGTAAAAGAAACGATATGGCGAAACCAACGTCTTCATTTACGTTCATAAGGGAGCAAAAATGGGCCTTTAGTCTGATGGAAACTAATCCAAGAGTCCTGATCATCCTCAGTTTCTCTGGTTCAAACACAAAACAGAAGCCTAACTTCCTCTAGTAGGTATTTTAAGAAGTCCTGCAGTTCAAGAGCCGTTAAGTAATACTGTTTGAGTTTTATAAACTTTGAGGAAATGTTTTTTTAAATCTCAATGACTTAGTTTTTAAGCTTTCTTAGGCCAACGTGACTGAAGAAAATACACAATAAAAGCCACTTGTATGGTCATTTGAATGCATTTTTAAAATAAAAACTTGAAGAAAATGCTGGGAAATCCACAGTTATCAGCAGGTAAAAAGCCAAACCCTGTCAGAAGTGCAGCTTTCTGTTTGTAGAAATGTGTTTGTGAATCTCCACAATGTAAACAAAAGCTGTGCAAACATTTAGATGAAACAAAGAGGAAAATATGAGAGTAGTCAGGGAGGACGGTGTGTTTATATCTGATCCCAGCTTCTTTGGAAGAGCTATTGAGATGTCTATAAAAGGGAAGAGGAACCTCAGTCCTCAAAAGGCCACGATGGAGGAGGGCCATCATCCATGTTTCTTTGCAGCAAACTAAAAGTTTTATCTCTCATTGGCTGGACGTGGCTGGAGAGCAGCAGTACAAGGTAGTACTTCAGTGACAGGTACCTGCTGTTAACAAACGTTAGGATGATGTGGGGAGGAGAAACTTCTGTCAGCAGGTATAAATACACCGAGGACAACTAACGAGAAACAGGTGAAGTGATTTGGCAAATCAAAGCAGGTGAGCTGATGATCAGGAAGCAGAACAGCCAAAATGACCTAAAAACCCCAGCCAGACAGCCCCCCCCACCCCCCCCAAAGACCAAACTTTATTTATACAGCACTTTTCATACAGATGCATTTCAAAATGTTTTAGAACATAAAATCAATTAGACACTTACACACACACACACACACACACACACACACACACACACACACACACACACAGACACAACCCCACCCTTCCCCTGACCCTCTATACCAAAACACTACCTTCAGGATCCTATCTCTGCTTCTGGCTTGACACGGCTGCAAGGAAATGATATCTGGGGGATCTGTCCACATCAGGAGACGCCACTAGAGACACAGTCACAGGAAACACCCAGGCGGGTGGACCGGGATCCGCGCCAAAACCATACGGCTGCAGACCAGAACTCCTACCAACAACTCGGACCAGGACCCACCCCACAACCATACAGCTGCAGACCAAAACTCCTACCAACAATCCGGACCAGGACCCGCGCCACAACCATACAGCTGCAGACCAAAACTCCTACCAACAATCCGGACCAGGACCCGCGCCACAACCATACAGCTGCAGACCAAAACTCCTACCAACAATCCGGACCAGGACCCGCGCCACAACCATACGGCTGCAGACCAGAACTCCTACCAACAATCCGGACCAGGACCCGCGCCAAACCATACGGCTGCGGACCAGAAATCCTACTAACAACCCGGACAAGGACCCGCACCACAACCATACGGCTGCAGAGCAGAACTCCTACCAACAACTCGGACCAGGACCCATGCCACAACCATACAGCTGCAGACCAGAACTCCTACCAACAACCCGGACCAGGACCCGCGCCAAACCATACGGCTGCGGACCAGAAATCCTACTAACAACCTGGACAAGGACCCGCACCACAACCATACGGCTGCAGAGCACAACTCCTAACAGCAACCCGGACCAAGACCCGCACCACAACCATATGGCTGCAGAGCAGAACTATCAACAACCCGGACTAGGACCTGCGCCACAACCATACGGCTGCAGAGCAGAACTCCTACCAACAACCCTGGACAGGTCGACCTCCGGAGGCGCAGCCCCCAATACAGAGGACCCCCATGAGGAAAAATACTGGAGCTACAAAGTTAAAACAAGAAAAAACACAAAAAATAACTAAATAAGAATAAACTATAATTCTGTAAAACAATGATTAAAACTACAAGATTAAACCTGAGTGATACATAAAAAGTATGTCATAAAATTAGGAATGACAATGATATATTAAACATAAAAAACAATGAATAAATAAATAAAATAATAAATATTAAAGTAAAAACTAAACTAAGAAGGAGGGTCTTGAGCCTCTTTTTAAAAAAATTGTTATGCAGTTTATTTGTATTTGTTATAGGGTGGCGGTGAGGGATGGTGAAGGAGTGGACCCAAGTGCAGAGATGAGGGAAACAGGGATGCAGATTCCAGAAGATTTATTCTAACCAAAGGCACTCTGGGGACTTACAACAAAGTAGCGCAACCAAATGACCCAGCAACCAAGGAATGAAACTGAGGGGTATAAATACACTGGGAAACCAAACAAGAAACAGGTGAATGGAATGAACTAAAACAAGACCAGGTGAACTCAATGAACAGGAAATCAATGAAGCTAAACAACAAACAAGGGAAACAAACAGGAAAAACTACAAAATAAAACAGGAAACCTGAACTAAGGAAAAACACAAACCACCACATCATAACAGTATTGCACCTGTCATGTAAAAACAGGCAAAAAAAAGCATTAATTAAACACAAAGGTTGAATTTGGATGTTCAGAGGAATACAACCATATAAACACAAACTAGTTAATTTTCTAACCTATGCTGGTGAGCTTCGTAGTTTCTGCCGGTGGAAAATATTGGAGTTTGCAGTCAGTGTGAGGAGCAGCGATGGAGAAGCGACTGATCTCTGAAGGCAGTAACATATCATGTACAGTTGTGCTCATATTTATTCATCCCCTTTCATTACAGAAGGAAAAAAACAGCTGCCTGTAAAATAAGATGAAATTAAATAAAGATATAATAAATAATTTTTTTTTAATGAAAATCATTACATTATTTTCTTATTCAGGTTCAATAGAAATATTTTTCTTAAAAAGCAAACAAAAAGATAATTTATTACATATTACATCACTCATAAACTAATATTTAGTTGAACAATCCTTTAATGTTTCTGCTCCAGTCAGGTGTTTTCTGTTCCTCTCAGTCAGACTTCTGCACCTGTTGACAGGTATTTTGTCCCACTGTTCAACAGAAAAGTGCTCTAATTTGTCCAGGACCAATTTGTTTGTTTGATTTTTTTTTCTTTCTTCAACTCAATTAAATAAAAAAAACAGTGTCTTATATTACTAAATTATATTTTTGCAAATTTTTAGTTATTGTTCCTTTTTCAAGCCTCCAGTTATTTGAATAACTGTTGTATATTCAGCCTTTTCTTTAATGAACGGGGATGAATACATATGAGCACAACTGTATGCATGTAAAGACTAAACAGTGACACAGATTAGAGACAACAGTTGCTGCTGATGCTATTTTCTTCTTTTCCTCTTCAGTTTTACCTTTTGCTTTAACTCATTATCTATTTTTTTTTGTCTTCTTGTACAACTATTCACGTCGGCATTGCAGCACGTTTTCCTGGTGTGACAGGAAAGTCCGATTCCCTGTGCTCTGTCCTCCAGTGTTCGTTGGGTATCTGATCTGTGATGAAACTGGGAGATATGACTCCCTTGCCAGAGCTGTTCTCACGCTCCAACTTCAATGGGTCAAATAACACGATTCTCCTTTTCCATGTGCATACATGATGATTTGTGCAACACTCTGGGGTTTCCCTCTCATGCAGACAGTTTGACTTTCTCTCCAGTTTGCTTATTTCTCACCAAGCCAAATTTTATTTAATTATTATTTTTTAGAAAGATATGGAGCCGTTTGATGAACTCGGTTGTGTTTTGGATCTCGTTTGTTTAATGTTAATGTGATGCAAAAAGCATTTCGCTGCGTTTCCACCAACAGCTGCGCAAAACCTAAATATTCAATGTGTTTGTTTCCTGGAAAAGCTGTAATAAGTTAAAAAGAGTGTAAAATAAAAACAATGCAGATGAGAGAAGAACTGGACTGGGATTGATAAAAGAACCTCGAGAAGCAGGAATTCCACCATTTGCTTTGATTCACCGAGGTCAGTTCAGGTTTTTCTTCCTCGCTTTAAACGCAGACTGAATCAGAAAATGTGTTTTTCAGTGAGAAAACATCGTGTTTGCCTGCCATGAACATGATGAAATTATACTTGATGACTTTCTTTCCTTTCTTTGTGAGGGAGTTGGGTTTGGTATTGAATATTATTCCAAGTTAGCTTGACTTGGTTCATGGTCGCACTTAGAAACTTTACATTCATGGCAAAATGGAAACAACTAAACCTCTGTTTCTGAATCCAGGTCCTCCAGACGCCCTGCCCTGCACGCTTCAGACATGTCCTTCCTGCAAAATGCCAGTCAGATTATTGAACTTTGCAGCCTGTTAACATTCAGATGTGTTAAAGTATGGGTTAGCAACCAAAGTCGGTCCTCGAAGGTCGCTGTCCTGCAGGTTTTCCATGTATCCCTGCTCCAACACACTTGGCTTAAATGGATTCAACAACCAATGAAGTTCTGCACAATGACTCATTAGTTTGAGTCAGGTGTGTTGGAGCAGGAATACATGGAGAACCTGCAGGACTGTGGTCCTGGAGGCCGGGAGCTGGGACACCCCGGCTGTAAGACATGCAGGGCAGGGGGTCCTGAAACAATGTGCTGAACTATGTGATCATCTGCTGAACATACAGCTCTGGTCTGTTTTGACCAAACCTTCAGGTCCGCTTAATAAACCAGGATCGCTGCTGCATATTCAACAGCTCTAAATATTATTTATAACTATGTCAGGTATCATATAAGACAAGAGAAGAAGCTAGGAAAGTGGAAACACACACTGTAAAACATGAAGAAAAATATAAAACCAAACTATAAGTGATTACTGTAATGAATTAATGCCTATATAATAACAGAATTATTGCACATTATGATCACATACAAGTTATTTTTATAAATAGAACAATATCTGATCTTTGTGTCTTCTCATTTCAGAATTTCAAGATGTAAAAACCCTCCACCCCATTCAAAGCTGTTCGTCTCCTCCTCCGTCCACCTGAAGCAAACTGGTCACGCGACGCCCTACGCCACGCCATGCAAATTTGTTTTTTTCTGGTTTTCTTAGGCTAGAGATGCAGGTGATGCTGTGGTCAGTTTCATAGTTCAGGGAGAAAGAGGAGAAAGTTTATTATTAATTACGAAGCAAAACCGAGACCCAACATGTTGGTTAATATTTAACAGAACCTAAAACAAACCTATAGACAGGCTGTTGTACCTCCTGCTGTTGCTTCGACCTGCAGCGTTAATGAATGACCAGAGACAAACAGAAAGGATCGAGCTTATCCTCACATCAGGCGCTGCAAACGGAAAGTCTCCGTCTTTTCCTGTCGTTTGCATGTAACACATGTGCAACCAGGCCTTTCCAGCGAGGTACCATTAGAGATGATGGTGGTTGTTTGTACTATGAAACCAGTTACTGAAAGGCTGAGTGGATATAACCTGTCTGGGTTTTTCTAGGAGGTACAGTAAGATTTTCATCCAGATTCCTCATAAGGAGCCAAACAGCGACTCCAACCTCAAAACACCTTACAGAGACGGTGTGAGGTCAAAGGTCAAATAAAGGGTTACACATCTAACTGCATTTTCCTGACTTCACAAACAAACACAAGCCACATGACGGTGTGCATTAAGATGACATGCCCTGATCAGATCCTGCAGAGTCGGTGGGATCATGAAGCGCTGACCATTTCCACCGACAGCCTGCAGAAAGAACAGGTTTTAGAACAGGAAAGAAAGTCCGCTGCGTGACTGTCGGAAGATGAAACCCGGATCTGGATGTGCATCAGAGAAAAGGCTGTTTAGGTGAGTGTTTTTAAAGTCTGTTTCTTCCAAGCTCAGCTCCAAAGGTTCTGTGTGAGGTGGGTTATTGTTCTGGGACAGGAAAGGGCTTTACCGAGTCCGTTTCCACAACTTGAATGACCTCATTGTCTTCAATCCTTCACTTCATTCACTGCTGTTATCATGGGCGTTACCGACATTTTTCCTGTCAATATGACACCATTATGATACGTTTGTACAGTGCGCTTTAATATCTTTATTGCAAAGGCAATATGGAATATTAATAAAACAGAGGGACATCCTACAATAATACAACTTTATTTATAAGGCACTTTAAAAACAACAATGTTTGTTGTTTGTTGACAATGTTCAGACATTTAAAAACGAATAAAAGCGGCTTAAAATGGATCCTAAAACACACGGGCAGCCATTGGAGTGATGATAAAACCGGGGTGATGTGCTCATATTTGCATGTGCAGGTTAAAAGACGTGCAGCTGCATTTTGTACCAGCTGCAGTCGAGATAAAAACGACTGACTCACCCCGAAATAAAGTGTTGCAGTAATCCAGCCTGGTGGTTACAAAGGCATGTTTAAAGATGTCTGCTTTCACGTCAGTCTCCAAAAGTTTCTAGTAATGGCAGAAACAGCTGGTAGTTTTGTCGCTTTTTGGAAAAGAAAATGGCTATAAGTGTCCATAAACTCAGTAAATATAACAACAAAGTTGCTAAGTTGGCAACACTGCTTCGCAGAAGTATCAAAAGTTGCAGTTCCCCCCTCTTCCACTAGAGGCTCCAACGGGGAGTCCATGGAGTCCTATGTTTCAAAGACCAACTTCACAGCAGAAATAAACACGTTTACAGCTAAAATAAACACGTTTACAGCAGAAATAAACATGTTTACAGCAGAAATAAACACGTTTACAGCAGAAATAAACACGTTTACAGCAGAAATAAACACGTTTACAGCAGAAATAAACATGTTTACAGCAGAAATAAACACGTTTACAGCAGAAATAAACATGTTTACAGCAGAAATAAATATGTTTACAGCAGAAATAAATGTTTACAGCAGAAATAAACATGTTTACAGAAGAAATAAACATGTTTACAGCAGAAATAAACATGTTTACAGTAGAAATAAACACGTTTACAGCAGAAATAAACATGTTTACAGAAGAAATAAACATGTTTACAGTAGAAATAAACACGTTTACAGCAGAAATAAACACGTCTACAGCAGAAATAAACACGTTTACAGCAGAAATAAATATGTTTATAGCAGAAATAAACACGTTTACAGCAGAAATAAACATGTTTATAGCAGAAATAAACACGTTTACAGCAGAAATAAACACGTTTACAGCAGAAATATATATATGTTTACAGCAGAAATAAACATGTTTATAGCAGAAATAAACACGTTTACAGCAGAAATAAACATGTTTATAGCAGAAATAAACACGTTTACAGCAGAAATAAATATGTTTACAGCAGAAATAAACATGTTTATAGCAGAAATAAACACGTTTACAGCAGAAATAAACATGTTTATAGCAGAAATAAACACGTTCGCAGCAGAAATAAACACGTTTACAGCAGAAATAAACATGTTTACAGCAGAAATAAACACGTTTACAGCAAAAATAAACATGTTTACAGCAGAAATAAACATGTTTACAGAAGAAATAAACATGTTTACAGTAGAAATAAACACGTTTACAGCAGAAATAAACACGTCTACAGCAGAAATAAACACGTTTACAGCAGAAATAAATATGTTTACAGCAGAAATAAACACGTTTACAGCAGAAATAAACATGTTTATAGCAGAAATAAACACATTTACAGCAGAAATAAACACATTTATAGCAGAAATAAACACGTTTACAGCAGAAATAAATGTTTACAGCAGAAATAAACACGTTTACAGCAGAAATAAACATGTTTACAGCAGAAATAAATATGTTTACAGCAGAAATAAATGTTTACAGCAGAAATAAATGTTTACAGCAGAAATAAACATGTTTACAGCAGAAATAAATATGTTTACAGCAGAAATAAATATGTTTACAGCAGAAATAAACATGTTTACAGTAGAAATAAACACGTTTACAGCAGAAATAAACATGTTTACAGAAGAAATAAACATGTTTACAGTAGAAATAAACACGTTTACAGCAGAAATAAACATGTTTACAGTAGAAATAAACACGTTTACAGCAGAAATAAACATGTTTACAGAAGAAATAAACATGTTTACAGCAGAAATAAACACGTTTACAGCAGAAATAAATATGTTTACAGCAGAAATAAACACGTTTACAGCAGAAATAAACACATTTACAGCAGAAATAAACACATTTATAGCAGAAATAAACACGTTTACAGCAGAAATAAACACGTTTACAGCAGAAATAAACACGTTCGCAGCAGAAATAAACACGTTTACAGCAAAAATAAACACGTTTACAGCAGAAATAAACATGTTTACAGAAGAAATAAACATGTTTACAGTAGAAATAAACACGTTTACAGAAGAAATAAACATGTTTACAGATGAAATAAACATGTTTACAGCAGAAATAAATATGTTTACAGCAGAAATAAACATGTTTGCAGCAGAAATAAACATGTTTACAGCAGAAATAAACATGTTTATAGCAGAATTAAACACATTTACAGCAGAAATAAATATGTTTACAGCAGAAATAAACACGTTTACAGCAGAAATAAACACGTTTACAGCAGAAATAAACACATTTACAGCAGAAATAAACATGTTTACAGCAGAAATAAACACGTTTACAGCAGAAATAAACATGTTTACAGAAGAAATAAACATGTTTACAGTAGAAATAAACACGTTTACAGAAGAAATAAACATGTTTGCAGCAGAAATAAACATGTTTACAGCAGAAATAAACATGTTTATAGCAGAATTAAACACATTTACAGCAGAAATAAATATGTTTACAGCAGAAATAAACACGTTTACAGCAGAAATAAACACGTTTACAGCCGAAATAAACACGTTTACAGCAGAAATAAACATGTTTACAGCAGAAATAAACACGTTTACAGCAGAAATAAACATGTTTACAGCAGAAATAAACATGTTTACAGCAGAAATAAACATGTTTACAGTGGGTTAGCTCAGTTAGCTTTTAGCTACAAGCAGCTGGGAGTTGGCTGGTTGTCAATCATCCATTCCAACTCTCACAGCCGCCCTCCCAGCTCCATCTTTTTCCACATTTTTGTAATTTCCAGGTGCGATGCCTTGCATGATGCTGCCAAGATGGCGACTGTAGAAACAATGGGAATCAGTTCAGCTTTTCAGAAACCTACAGCTGATGTCACAAAGACTTCGCCCATCTTTCACACAGTCTATGGACTCAGTGTTTCATGAAACTCTAGTTTTACCATGTCTAAAAAAAAATTTAAAAAAAACCCTCCACACAAACAACCGTGTCTCTGACGTTAATGGCAAAGCAGCTAAAACTGTCTGCAGAACACAGCCGCTGTGTTTCAGGCTGGGTAAGGACGCATCTGCAGCCGCCATTGGTCCAGAAGCCGGCGAATCAGGGAGCAGGTGAAGCACGTGGAGGAGAAAATCCCAGCCAGGTGATGACGCAGCGCGATGTGCATGAAAAATGAGGAGTAATTACAGGAAAAGAGTGACAGCAGCCCCTCATGCTGTAAATAACTTCAATATTTAGATGCATTTTCATCGTTACATGGATTGTTTTAAGTCATTAGTCGACGCGGAACAATGAAAACGTGACATGGAAGAGGAGTTGGAGATATTCCAGACATTGACTGGAAGAAAGCTTTTGTCTTCCAGGAGCCTCAGTGAGACACTTTTATGTCTCTAATGTCAGAATCAAACGTAAATCTCGCTTTAGAGAGATGTTTCTTCACCTCCAGCATGAAAAAACTGGATTTTAAAAACAGTATTTACACGGATGTCATGTGAACTTACTGCAGTAACAAGGGTTAGCTGTGCGTCTCTGAAGCAGGAGCGACGTAACAGGAGTGGTTTGAAGAGCTTAATGCGTGGAGCTGCTCCTCTCAAACACAGTTTACGTAGGGTTGCTGTGGAAGTGGAACAGTGGGCTCTCTACTACTTAATGTAGCCTGCTGACACCCACACACTCTGCACAACTGAGGGTTTGTAGTGGAATCACACAAACCTTTAAATGTGTGAGGTGAGGGGGGCTTCAGGTGGGTTTTTTCCACATGTAAGCGGTTTCTCTGAACAGATAGCTGAAAAGTTTTTTCACTTTTTTAGAAAAATAGTTCGAGTTAAAAAGAAAGCAGGATAATGTAGTATTTTATTTTTATTTAACCTTTTATTTTACCAGGCAAAACATTAAGAACAAACAAATCGGCTTGGAAAATAGAAAAGACCTGTGTGTGAGAGGAGCAGGGAGACGGGTCTTGTTTAAATGGAACAACTTGGTCTTGTGTTTTGTTTCCTGACAAAGATGTTTAAAATTGATACTAAAAGATTTGCATGCTAATTATAAGGAAAATTAGGTACTATGTAGGGAATCTGTGACGAATCTGTTATCTTGAACATCTGTTAGTTTCCTGCTGATAAGGAGAAAATCTAAGTCACAAAAAGAAAATCTGAGAAACGAACTGCAGAAAAATGACACTGAATTTGCAAATCGTTGCAGCGGTGTTTAGAATTAGTTTCCGAGCCGTTCTGGTTTGTAGTGGCTTAAAAGAAAACACCACGGCTAGCAGCAGAAAGGAAGAGCAGAACCCACACATTGCCCTGCGTGTCAGAGGACGGCCAGGCTTGTGATCACTGTTTACTCGCTCCCACTCTGTCTGAACACTGCTGCTATTCAGCCGAAGCCAACACTGGAAAACTGGCTCAAAAATCCGGCTTAATGGCAGAAATCTGAATTTTACAGTGAGGAAGGGAAAAAAGAGCACAAGATTTATCTCCCCTACCACCTTCTGTTTATCAGACATCATTTATATTAACTGTGTGAGGGTGTTTGCCACCTAAACAATAATCTTCATCAGGAATAAGTTGGAGGAAATGATATTTTTAAATGCAGCTCTAATCTCTCTGTCTAAAACAAAGAGACATCTGTAGCTCTAATGATGCAGAGAAAAACTCTAGAGAACCAAGGACAAGGTGTTCCTGGAGCTGCAGGAAGGTAAACAAAAACACCCAGTTCCATAAACAGCACCAAACTTACTATAAAAACAAACAAACAAAGAAAAGCAGTTTTGAAATAAGATGTGAAAGTCTGTCTCCCAGCAAACAGACAAAGAAATTTTTATAAATGAAATAAATACAATTATGTCTTTATCTCTGCAGCAGGAAAGTTCCTACATTAAATGAAGTTTGATTTGTTTTTAGGCGGCCACGCGACTCCAGACAGAAAGAAAAGGGAGCGGCAGCGCCACCTTGTGGACACATGCTGTATGTGCAGGTCCACGACCTTAATACCTAAAAGACACAAGAAACTGATTTTATTTGGGTTTGAACTTTACTACTGGTGCAATTATTTAATTGCACTTTTTTTTTTGTTGTTGTTGTATTTTTACTGTGCAAACTGATTTTTTCCCACATCCATTACTTTAAGATTTGTTGTTTAAAGCTGCAACAACTATTCACATTTTCAGGATTTCTTCCAACGTCACAATAATTTTACTGAATATTTCATTAAAATGGTAAATTTGGTGTTCTGATTTGAAATATTTACATTTTTTTCTATCATTAAAGCGTAAACTTAAGCCTAATAAAGTATAATGTGACATATTTGATACACAGACATTTTCTGTCACAATCTGATTCTTGTTTTCTGCCCCCGAACAGAAGATTACACTATAATAATGTTTCTCAAATCCAATCCTCAGGCCCTCCTGCCCTGCATGTTTTAGACACATTCCTCCTCCAAAGCGCCTGAGTCCGATTGTTGAGCTTCCTCATCAAGTTCTTTGCAGCCTGTTAACGAGCCCTTTATTTAATTCAGGTGTGTTCAGGTAGGGTTACCTATAAAACATGCAGGGCAGGGGGTGGCTGAGGACCAGATTTGAGAAACACTGCACTATAATAATGTTGAAATATCACATGGGAATAAATGGTTAAGTCAATTTTTTGTTACATTTTATAAAAGTGCCAAATAAAAACTTGATTTAAAAAAAAAAAAAAAAAAAAAAAGTTTTTTTTATGGCTTTAAAGAGTTAAACAAGTTGAAGTAATTATCTTATAATTCCTGCAGGTGAAACGTTTACTTTTTCTTTTTTCCCTCAAGATGAATTCAGAACTAAATCTGTTTGGAATCTAACACTTGATCTAATGAGGCATTAAGCTTAAAACAGACTCCATTAAGTCAGAAGTAGCTCTGAACTGGTTGACTTAAACACGACTAGGTCTAAACCAGGGGTGGGAAACTCCGGTCCTCGAGGGCTGACTAACATCCGACTCAGTTAACAGATCAAGCAGAGCCTGACATTAAAGTCTGCCCTCATTTGTTAATTAGCCACTGGTTCGGTCAGTCCTGCAGTCTGAACACTTAGCCCCCCCCCCGGTCTACACTGTAGTAACAGGCCTGGCTTTTCTTTTCATGTGAAACAGAAATATAAGGAAACCTTTCAGCCTGTATTGACGATGAAGATGTGCTGCGTATGAACAATTCTGCATCATCAGGAACTCAGAGTCATTACCAGCTGTGGTCCCTTTACTCACCTGTTCTAAGGTTTACTGGAACTTCTTCATGTGTTCATTTACAAAACCATGATGGGTATCACTCTGTCCTGTTAGTTGTGTTAGTAAGGAAACATAATATTTATACATTCATAATATGTAGTGACAATGTGAATTCACATGGTTGTATAGTTTCCTTCAGAGGTAAACAGTTCCTCTTTACTGATCCACAAAGGCCCTAAATGGTGAAAACAAAACAAGCCTGTCCTAAAGCTTCTGGCTTTGTGCTTTACTGACAGCTCTTAGGTAGACGGGAGGTGGATGAAATGGAAGAAGACAGGAGACAGATGGGGAAAAGCACTGCAGGATGAGGTGGAGACTTGCAACAACAGAGCAGAGAAACCCGAGTTAAAGGATTAACGCGGCTGACGGTGCGCACTCTCTCCACCTTCATCTGTCAGTTCCCTAAAATCTCACATCTGAACTGAAGCCAGGCCTTCCTTCAGATTACAAGCTCTGTTCTGCAGGCCTTCCTTCAGAATAAAAGCTCTGTTCGGCAGGCATTCCTTCAGATTACAAACTCTGTTCTGCAGGCCTTCCTTCAGAATAAAAGCTCTGTTCTGCAGGCCTTCCTTCAGATTACAAGCTCTGTTCTGCAGGCATTCCTTCAGAATAAAAGCTCTGTTCTGCAGGCCTTCCTTCAGATTACAAACTCTGTTCTGCAGGCATTCCTTCAGAATAAAAGCTCTGTTCTGCAGGCCTTCCTTCAGATTACAAACTCTGTTCTACAAGCCTTCCTTCAGAATAAAAGCTCTGCTCTGCAGGTTTTCACATAGAGGTCTGCTGCGAGGAGAAACAGTCAGAATCATTTTAGCTCTTTCTAGCGAAAAAGAAATATAAAACCTTTAAAATAAAAACAAATGATACTTGAAGAGAAGATTTATGTCAGACTAAAACATTTAGAGAAAGCAGCTTTTTAAGTTACATGCTGCAAAATGTTTTTCTGGGGAGGAGTATATTAAAATTCATGGATAGAATTTCGTCACTCATTTGCATAAATGTCCACTGAAGTTTAGGCAGCTGGATCTGGAATTCCTTATTTCATTGCTAAAAGATAAATTTAAAGGAATCACTGCACATCAGGTTAATTTATTCAGCATTTCTGCACTTGCAGAACTAAATCTGTTGGTTTCCTTATATAGGCGATTATGAATTGGCTTTCATTCTGTCTGTAAAGCGTCTTGAGATGGCATTGCCGTGATTTGACGCTATATAAATAAAGTTGAATTGAATTGAATTAAAGGCTGGTGCAGCATCTTTCATCTGACTGAAATCTTTGCATATTGTTTGTTTCTGTGCAGCAGTTTTTGCAACCTGACGTTTGCACTCGTTGCAAACCGCAACAGGTGCAGGGTTCCCGTCAGCACTAAGAAAGTTAATCTGTAAATCAGATTGGCAGAATTCACACTGACATGCATCTCTCTGTGAATAATCACGTCAAGTGGAAAGCCACTGGACCATATGGACCATCTGGCCAGCAGCACCACTTTGACCACTCTAAAATCACGACACCCCCTGATGGTAAGAGGATAAAGCTCTCAGTCTGCCAGTGTGTGAGGGGAGTGTGTGTTAATCTCCGCTCTGACTTGACATGCTATCTGTTCAGCAGGTCAGTGTACAGACTGAGACAACACGGGACGGGCTCGGCTCTGCTGCTGGCAGCTCCTGACGTGTTTTTGGGGAAAATTAATCAGACGACGGCTGTGATGTATCGCTTGCCTTCTTTGGAAAACAAGGAGCTGATGGCTCTGTATGGAGGACAAGAAGACAGGGACTTTGCAAAAGATGAGGACTGTATCAGTGAGGTAAGAACTGTTTATGCTTTTATGATTAAGGATCTTTTATGAAGCACTAGAATTAAATTTATGCAGTTAATTCTTCACTTTCTTCAGATTTATAGTAGAACAGAATTTGGTGTACAAGTAAGTCACAAGGTTAATTGCTGTTGTCTCTTTCACAGGAAAGAGAAATACTGTGCAAAATCACCTTTCATTTCTTCATATTTCACTCCACACTGCAGTCTTTTGATGTGACTTTAGTATTTTTTAGGCTTTTTGGAGGTTTTCAAAGTTTTATTCATAGTCATTTTACAGTTCTGACAACTTTATATCAGATGTGCAATTCATTTGCAGCTTTTCAACAACATACAAGCAGCCGTCAGTGCAGTGATCAGTGATTGTAAGGAAGCACTAAGGAACTTCTTGTAATTAAAATGGTGTCTTTTGGCCTAATGTTTCTAACTTCCAACCTTTCAGGAGTGCGATCTGGATTCGGAGGGCAGCGAGGACTCAAAGGGGGGCAAAGGAGTTCGCAGTTCTCTGTCTCTGGAAATCTACGGTCTGCAGAGGGAGCAGGGCATTCGCTTCTCCAACCAGGAGTACTACAGGAGGCTGGAGGAGCTGAAGAGCACTCACCTGAGAAACATGGCTGAGCTGGAGAAGATGTACATCAGCCAGGGTAAGGACTGGCACAGAGAGGAAGAGGATGCAGGTCTGGGAAGAGGGAAAAACAAAGAGGAAAGACAGTCTTTCAGGTGAGAAATGGTCTTATATATTAAGTACAGCAATGGTTCTGAACCTTTTTATACTGGAACCCAACTTTTCTAGTTTAAAGTGGTCTACAGCCCATTCAAACCTTAACACTGTCCTGGTTTAAATTATCTCCATCAATCCATCCGTCCATCCATCCATCCATCAGCGTAAAAGCTGAAAGTAAATGGGTTAAAACAATACTATTAAGTGAAATCAGATTTAAAAGGTAAAAGGGTAAAAAGAAGGTATGTACAGTAGGCTGCATATTCCCCTCTACTTGTTCAATGGATGTAACAAATTGTTATGACATTTGGAGCATCTTTATTCCAGATAAGTGACATCAGATCACCTGGTGGCTCACAAATAATAAAAGTAAACAATCAGTTTCTGGTTGAAAAACTTTTAGTGATCAATATCCATCCATCCATTTAATAAAATCAAGGGTTGCGGGGAAGCTGGACCCCCTCCCAGTAGGCTAATCATTACAACTGTACACCCTGGATGGGTCGCTAATCCATCACAGGGCCGGTTTAAATAAACAATGATTTCTCTTTTTTAAAATTTATATTCAATAACTCAACCAAATCCATTATGTGAAACTGCATGTAGGGTACAATATGATATCCAATAGGCTGATAATTTATGGAACAAATCATGGTACAAGAACAAATTTTAAAGCTGGGCTTATTGAAAATATAAAAACAGTTTACGAAATATATTTTACTAGAGGAGAAAAAAAAATAAAATGAAAGGACTTAGGGGGAAAACTGATGAAAATTTGATTAATAAAATGGTGCACATGAAATTAATTAAAAATAAAAAGGTTCAAATGAAATAAATTGGAAATAAATTTAGATTATTTAGATGCTAAAACATAAAACATGCAATTGAAAAATTCAATAAACTCTTTTTATGAGTTGCCAGATATGACATTTGTTTGTTAAAAATTCTGAAGTCTTTCTAAATGTTTAGTTTCCAGATGTTGTTAGCTAACGTTAGCTAACGCTAACTAACGTTAGCTGACGTTAACTAGCGTTAGCCAACGCACCTCTTGTCTATTCCTTGTTGCAAAAGAAGACTTTAACAATATGATTGTTATTGCACAATAGTTCTGCCTGTAAATGGGGGTTGACGGCATGTTTGTCTTCATTTTTTTTCGTCTTAAATGCTTTAAAAAAAAAAACAAAAAAAAAAAAAACTTTCCATACAAACTAGCGGCTAGCCAGCTTCTTCTTCTGCTCATTGAAGAATGTTGTTGAATAAATAACTGATCCATTACCGCCACCAAGTGGTGGTAAGCTACGTTGCAAGCGCTTCAGGCCAAAGCAAGGGCTCCATGGCATAGAATTACTTCTCTAAAGATCAGGAGGCCAGACAGCCGTATAGGTCATAGGCAGGGCCGGAATAAGAGTGCACCGGCCCCTGGGCCCAGAGTGTTACAGGGCCCCCCTTCCCCACCACAACATTGTGAAAATTCTGAATGACACACTGTGAAACGACATTTCTAACATCTATCAGCCAGTGGTACCAGTTGCAACACACTGCAGACTAGGTGTAACTATCTGGCTTTTATGTACATTTTGTTTCATGTCCAAACTGCTGGTGTTAACCCTACATGGGCCTCATGTGAGCATGGACCCCTGGGCCTGTGCGCATAATGCCTATCGGATAATCCGGCCTTGGTCATAGGTCAATTGCTTTTGACTATTAAATGCATTGAACCACAATACATTTACAGACCAAAACCTGTACACATCACTCATCTTTCTTCTATTACTTATGCTATACTTTCTGTAGCCTCATTGGACTTCTTAATCTTATTCAGAGTTTTGTTTTGTTTTGTTTTGGTTTTTTTTTTAAAATAAGCAGCCATTTGATTACAACATTCATAATTTTGGCAGTAAAAAATACATACATTAGTTACGAATGTTCATGTTGAAGGGCTCTTGATGACTGTCTGCTGTGCTTTTTACAGTCTAGGGAATTTACTGTTTGTTCATAGGTGCATCAGCTGCTTTGTCTTTTTTTTTTTTTTTTTTTTTTTTTAAATTTGGTATCTTCCTTTGCTTCTTCTTCATTCATCTTTTCTCTTCTGCTAAATCTCCCTTCTGTTATTCCGTCAGTCAGGTTCTCCTCCATCAGGGTTTGATTTCTTGTAAAAACGGCAGCCAGAACATCCTTCTGAGATGATGCTGATGCTAATTGTCTCTCTTTGGCAGTGGCCCAACAAGGAGACTGCAGAGGATCAACTCCCAGGAGGAGCTGGACTTTCATGACACCTCAAGCGGCTCGGACCAGTCGGATCTCAGTGGACAAGACAACGTAGGGGAACTGGGCTGGATTCCCAGCCAGGAACGAACATTTGAGAGGTTGGTTGTTGAAGACATCACAGTGCAATGAAGTAGACGGAAATTTTCTTGAAACTAATGAATCACATGAAACGCTAACGTTGTTCTCCTGAATTTACCTCCAGAGTTAAGATGTGGAGTCCAGAGCAGAGGACGCCTCAGAAGCACTTCAGGCCCCAGTTCAAGTCTTCCTATCCAAAACAACAAGGAAAAGCGTCCCGTCAGACTGCCATCAGGGTTCGGCCAAACTCCAAGGTCACCGTCCCAAAACCCTTCCAGATGATGCTGAGAGAGGAAGAGAGGAAGAAGCACAGGGTGCGGACGCGCTCTGAGATCGAGATGGAGAATATGCTGCTGAGGCGAGAGCTGGAGGAACTCCGAGAATGCCAGAAGAAGTTCCGAGCATCACCTGCCCCGGCGCACACCCACCTGGCCCTCTATGATGTCATCGGCCGTCGTCACAAAGGCAGAAGTGGCCGTAACAGCATGCACGAAAGCAGCCGGGCGTCTGGGGCAGCTTCGCCACGGCCTTTCAATTTTTTAGAAAGAGAGAGAAAAAAGAGAGAGGCAAAGATCGAGGCAGAGCTGGAGAGCTTTGGTCAGAGGAAGGAGCCACACTTCAAGGCCAGGGCCATGCCCAGCTCGGTGTACGGACCCCAGCGGAGAGATGACGCCAACAACTCCAGCAGTCACCAGCTCGAAACCTTCTGCTCTCAGGAGAGGGAGGCTACGGAGGGCCAAAGTGATCAGAGCTCCGACCTGGAGCTGGATGTTCAGCAGTCCCCTGAATGCAACACGTCTCTGAGAGCCTCGTCCTCCAAGTCGGTGAAGAAGCAGATAGAGCTGTCCATTGAGATGGTGAAGGAGAGGAAGTGGTCCTACATCGACCCGTTCAAAGTGCCTGTCAGGAACCTCTGCTCAGGTGGATGTGAACCTCTCCTCAGTAACAAGAGCGACTACATCAGTGTGTGAGAGGCAGCGTTAGCTTAGAAAAAGACTAAAGGAAACCAAAATAAAAGCAGCAGCAATGATGTTTCTGCTTTAAGTCAGTTTTATAGTTTTTATCTGAAAGCACGTAGTTGAAATAATGTAGATTCTGAATCCATTATGTCCTGTAGCAGGTCACATTTTCTTTCTTAAATAAATCTGATTATTTCTAAAACTCTCCAGGAGAATGTGTCTCAGTTTTTTTTAACCGTAACTTCCAATGTGCAGCATATAAATAAAAACATATCAACTCATTTAGAATGATTTTACATCAGATCTGGTCTTGTCTGTACACAGCTGGCAGTAACGTGTTTCTACAAGCAGAAACAGAACAGATAAAACATGACAGATGCAGAAAATTAGTTTTTTCAGAGTTTGTTTTAATGTAAAGGGAAATGAAACCCAAAATGCATGTTTAAAAGGTGTGGGAAGAAACCAAATATACGAGCGATTCTCTGTCGAGTGTGAAGAGGCTGGGATGAGAATCAGCACTTCCAAATCTGAGACCATGGTCCTAAGCTGGAATAGGGTGGATTCTCCTCTCCGGGTCGGGAGTCAGGTCCTGCCTCAAGCGGAGGAGTTTACATTTTTCGGGGTCTTGTTCATGAGTGAGGGAAGGATGGAGCGTGAGATCTACAGATGGAACACCTAGTGAGGTGTTCCAGGCACGTCCCTCTGGGAGGAGACCCCGGGGAAGACCCAGGACACGCTGGAGGGATTATATCTGGCCTGGGAACGACTCAGGATCCCCCCCACAGAGTTGGCAAATGTGGCCGGGGAGAGGGAAGTCTGGGCTTCCTTGCTTAGGCTGCTGCCCCCGCAACCTGACCCCGGATAAGCGGCAGAAGATGGATGGATGGCAAAGCACAACTAAAGCTGCTTAGTAGAAATCAAGTGTTTATCATGGAAGAAGCCAATAAATCCTCCCAAGGGTCCTAACCTCTTAACCAGTGGAGCCCACCCCCATGGCGTTGTGACGATGATGACACAATCGTGGTGCAAAACAGCAGTTTTTTTAAAAAAAAATTTTATTTTGTTTTTTGTATGTCTTGTTTTGTTTATTTGTTTTTTGTTTTCTTTGCATTAAATTCACAGAAGAGAGGTCTCTCACCGTTTGGGTGTTATCAGAAACACTTGATAGTTTTTCTGTTTGTTTTTTCTAGTTTTGCTTGTGTGTATGAAGAAGAAAATCCTGCTGGCTTTCTGTGTCAGCTCTCTGAAACAGAACACACACATCCTTAACTTCACATCTGGACTGATCAAGACTTGCATATGACACCATCCACGTATGGAGCCTAGATATTATAGACCAGGGTGTCCAGCACCGGCCCTCGAAGGCCACAATCCTGCAGGTTTTCCATGTATTCCTGCTCCCACACACCTGAATCAGACATTGTACAGAACTTCAGAGGCTGTTGGATCCATTTAATGGAAGCCAGGTGTTTTTGAACAGGGATACACCAAAAACCTGCAGGACAGTGGCCCTCAAGGACCAAATCTGGACATAGACATGAACAGAAAACACACCAGTCCAGCTGAAGTTAGTGGATATACCCACATAGTCATCCTGCCTGTGGAACGTTGAGGATCAGACACTAGCAGACAGTTTATCCAAAGCGATCTACACATGACTTCTAGTTTTATTAAACTAAAAGTAGGGCGACTTGAGTTTCAGTGTCTTCTATCATTATTGGTACATTTTGGTGGGATTTACTCCTTGAAACATGACACATATCATGTATAAAATGTTCCAGAATACACACACCTGTTTATATGAACAGTTTTACCTGATGACAGCCGTCTCTTTCAGAAGAAAGAACTTCTCTGCAACTATGAAAAACAAAAAAAAGATTGACTCCTAAATTCCTCTAGATCAGTATCGTAATTCTGCTCGTCATACAAATGCCAAATGATGAGAAGCAGACAGAGAGGGCTTCAGACTCACCACAGTGCAGGAAACTCAAGCAGTCCATCACAGATATGACCATGTGTCCACACCGAAGACAGATGAAGATCTCAGCACGGAAAACCACAAGAAAAGACCCACAATGGCTGTTTGATTTATTTGTCTTAATGTCGGCTTTGAGATGGTCTGATGAATTATTTACAGGTACAACTGAGTGTAACCTGATTGCAGCTGGGAGAAGCTCAGTCCCCAACATTTTCAGCCTGCTTAAGTTATAAATTTATTCTTATGTATGAGGTTAGCGACATTCCTTTAATGAAGTCACTGTAAACATGGGTTGTGCAAAAATCCAG
The DNA here is from genome assembly GCF_933228915.1 of Telmatherina bonti. Classification (NCBI taxonomy): domain Eukaryota; kingdom Metazoa; phylum Chordata; class Actinopteri; order Atheriniformes; family Telmatherinidae; genus Telmatherina; species Telmatherina bonti. The sequence goes on from NC_136629.1 coordinate 36,457,888, forward strand.
GCGATCGTTCGGGAGTAACTGGACTCTGACACCAGTTTATATCAACGTGTTGGGAGTCGGAAGATGCAAATTAGTTCAATTTCTGCTTCTTTATTTTGGTCTTACCCAGAAAATCCTACAGGATTCTTCAACAATTGATATAGCACACATTAATACACACTTTCCTCTTAAAATTCAGCGCAAAAGAAAGATTTCCAAGTCTTGTCTTAACTCTCTATGTAGTTTTGTTAATTTATCTGTGGATATAATAGTTGTGTAGGAAGTGCTGTGTCCAAGGGACCAAAACTTCACATTCTAATACACAACCACACTTAATGCAGATGTAGAAGGTTTTAATTAGATACCTGCTTTACAGAAGGTTTTTATGGGAAGTATTGCTTTCTTTGCTTTTTTCTTACATGTCTGCATCTGTTTATGTTGGACGGGTTTGCAGTGAGAAATGTGTCAAAGTGAAAGTTAAACCGCTGTGTAAATATAGTCTGTTTGTTGTTCATCTGTAGCGGGACAGAAAAGAGGAGAATATTTGTCGTGTACCACACTCCAACTATTGTCTGTGTATATATAACACCCACACCCAGCAAAATAGATAAAGGTTTGTTAAAATTAATCCTGAAAAACATCCATACATGCTTTCCTTTAAGAGGTTTATACGTACAGTTCTGAACTAAATTCAGTGTTGCTTAAATATGATTCAGATAGACTTCTGTGCAATAGAGACAAGCTGGATTATTTTCACATTTTCTACAGGAATGTGACCAAACCGGCTCATGAATTATGTAAACATTTTCATCTGCCTGCCTGAACTGTGATAAAAGATATTTCCTCTGACACAAGAATTGTGTTTCCACTAAAATCTCTTTAATAAAAGTGATTAATAAGATTAAAGTGATTAAAACATGTAAGACTGCCGTTTATGGAGACTAATATAGATACACATTAAGGTGTTGAACTTGAACCAAACAGGTCTTGATAAAAAAATGTCAGCCAGAATAAGAAGTATCAGGTTACACTTGTTAGATGAGTAGACGTTGTAGTTGAGAGGATTTCCAGAAAATAATAGATTCTGTGAGTTGCTTGCTGGCACCAGATGCCTTTTTTCCATGGAAATTCATAAACAGGACCCGTTTTATCTCACTGAAAGAAAACACAAGCAACATGGAAACTTCTTTTCTTTCTTTTTTTTCTTTCTTTTACTTTAAGAACAAAATAATGAAATAAATCTTCATGACATGGAACAGCTAAGAGACAGTACTGTTCTTTCAGGAAGCAAAGTAAAACAACCAAACCTACATGACCAAAGTTTGGACTTCTAAACTGCCACCAAACAAGACATGAGGAAGTCTCATCCCTTCTAAAGGACTTATAACAGTCTGGAGTCTGAAAAGAGCTGCTGTTTAAGGACAAAAATGGTAAATGGACTTGTACTTATATAGCGCCTTTCCAGTCATGTCGACCACTCAAAGCACTTTGCACTACTTGACACATTCACACACACTCATATGCACTCACACACCCCAATAGGGACATCAGGAGGCAACTTGGGGTTCAGAGTATTGCCCAAGGACACTTCAGCACACAGTCAAGAGAAGCCTGCAAACGATCTCCCAGCTTTCCAGTTGAAAGACGACTGCTCTTCTTCCTGAGCTAGTCACATGGTTGTGTGGTTTTTAAGGCCTCAGATCCTCACAAAACAGACACAAAAGGTTGTCTTCAAGTTTTTTTCCTTCTCTTGTAAAGAACCTGGGAAGGATTCTGTGCTACAATACCGCTAGCAGTTAGCTTCCTGAGCCACAGTACTGCTAGCAGTTAGCTTCCTGACCCACAATGATGCAAGGGGTTAGCTTCCTGAGCTACAATGATGCTAGGAGGTAACTTCCTGAGCTACAATGATGCTAGGGGTTAGCTTCCTGAGCTGCAATACTGCTAGGAGTTGGCTTCCTGAGCTACAATGATGCTAGGAGTTAGCTTCCTGAGCTACAATGCTGCTAGGAGTTGGCTTCCTGAGCTACAATGATGCTAGGGGTTAGCTTCCTGAGCTACAATGCTGCTAGGAGTTGGCTTCATAAGCCACAATGCTGCTAGGAGGTAACTTCCTGAGCTACAATGATGCTAGGGGTTAGCTTCCTGAGCTGCAATACTGCTAGGAGTTAGCTTCCTGAGCTACAATAATGCTGGGAGTTGGCTTCCTGAGCTACAATGATGCTAGGGGTTAGCTTCCTGAGCTGCAATACTGCTAGGAGTTAGCTTCCTGAGCTACAATGATGCTAGGAGTTAGCTTCTTAGGAGTTAGCTTCCTGAGCTATAATGATGCTAGGAGTTAGCTTCCTGAGCTACAATGCTGCTAGGAGTTGGCTTCCTGAGCTACAATGATGCTAGGGGTTAGCTTCCTGAGCTACAATGCTGCTATGAGTTGGCTTCATAAGCCACAATGCTGCTAGGAGGTAACTTCCTGAGCTACAATGATGCTAGGGGTTAGCTTCCTGAGCTGCAATACTGCTGGGAGTTGGCTTCCTGAGCTGCAATACTGCTAGGAGTTAGCTTCCTGAGCTACAATAATGCTGGGAGTTGGCTTCCTGAGCTACAATGATGCTAGGGGTTAGCTTCCTGAGCTGCAATACTGCTAGGAGTTAGCTTCCTGAGCTATAATGATGCTAGGAGTTAGCTTCCTGCGCTACAATGCTGCTAGGAGTTGGCTTCCTGAGCTACAATGATGCTAGGGGTTAGCTTCCTGAGCCACAATGCTGCTAGAAGTTAGCTTCCTGTGCTATAATGATGCTAGGAGTTAGCTTCCTGAGCTACAATGCTGCTAGGAGTTGGCTTCCTGAGCTACAATGATGCTAGGGGTTAGCTTCCTGAGCCACAATGCTGCTAGAAGTTAGCTTCCTGAGCTGCAAAACTGCTTTGGGTTAGCTTCCTGAGCCACAATGCTGCCAAAACCTAACCTGTTTCTCTATTTTATTTTACAAATCAGTCATTCATACATATACCAAAATGACCTTTGGAGTCCCCCCCCCCCCCCCCCCCCCCCAACCGTAGTGGGTAAGTAAAATCAGGAGCTTTTGACCATGCTGAGACAATAAACGTAAACTGTCCCATTGTCATGAGAAAATGATGCTCGTTGTCTCAACATGACAATTACAAGACTGCACGGCTGCTCTCAGCTTCCGTATAGACTGCAAGAGGTTCATAACAACGACTTAAAGGTTTGTTTCTGTCGTATCTGTAACAACAGTAAAACTGTGTTGATCCTCTCTTTAGCAACGCTCTTTCAAGGGGATGTCTTCATTGGGCTGGTGGGACGGTTGTTTGTCGTGATTCCAACACCGTCTACTCCAACAAGATGCAAACAACACAAAGAGAGCTTCTTTAAAAATGTGACAGATGAAAACAGTTTGTTATTCTACACCGTGAACAAGAATGGATAACAATACCTGAAGACTCTACATTTGCATTTAATGCAGAAAACACCAATAATCAGTGCAATCAGTGCCAGGACCAAGATGACCACGATGGGAATGACCCAATCAGGAGTTTTAGGAGTCCCTGAGAAGAGAAACAATTTTACACGTTATCTAATAAGCATAATTTGCAGATTTAATTCATATATACAAACGATGATAAAAGGATCGTTTCAGTTCAAAGTTGACCTTCTTTGAGCCGCTGCTGCTTGTTTAGATATAAAAACTCATTTTGTGTTATTGGTGTAATTTAACTACAAGATCACTGTGTTGTCTGTTGTGCCCCAAACTTTGGCCATGAACACCTGAACAGCTGTTAAATATAAACACAAACATCTGCACTAAAACAAGGAGACGATACCAGGCCAAAATAAGAAGACAAGGGAATAAATACGTCACAAACAGCAACTATTTCCTCTGTATTGTACGTTCTGTAAATATGGAGTTTCAATCCTGTCCAGTTCATATTAAGGAGAAAAAATAAGAAAATGTTGAACTGTAGAATTTAACACAAAATCACAAAAAGATAAATAGTCTCCTTTTTTCAGTTTCGTTATTTTAAAGTTCAGTTTTAAAAGCTTTTTTCTGAGTGTAATTCAGAAATAAACATAAATAAAAAAGGATTTACATGAGTTTTTTTTCTAGAAATACTTTAGAAGGCCTGTTTTCTCCAGGTTATATTGGAGAAGTACTAAATGCAGAGGAGAGAGATGAGGGAACGGTGGTTAAAACTGAGATGACTTTGTTGGAGACCTCCAGGATCTGAAAACACTTTTAGTTGGAGTGTTTCCAGATCCTGGAGTCGAGCTTTCTTGTAGTAAACTTCTGTCCCACAAGACCAGACTGCTCTTCCAGGATCTTGTTATCAATCTCCAGTCTTCCTCATCACTTTCAATAAATCTACATCTGTTAAACGTCTACACTTGTGTGAAGCTGAGTTTCTGGGTCTTCAGGGTCACACATTACACACTTCATCTCCTCTAAAGTTCTTTTTGTATATCTGACTTTGTATAAATGGTTCTTTTTAACGATGTAACACATGTAGGACAAACTCCAACATGACTTGTATGCTGCGTGTTTCCTACCTTCCTCTTCCTGAAGTCCAGCAGCTGCAGAGCAGTTAGCTGTAAGAGAAGATTATTTAGCTTTAGAAGTTTCCTGAAAATCCACAAGTTTTTGTAATTCTAGATCATGTATCCAGTTTAAAAAATACATGAGATCAAATATTAACTGTTATATTTTGGTGTAAAATTACACAAAAGAGAAAAGTTTAGAGATATTCAACTTTCATGTAGAATATGCAGAAAATGCTAAAAGTTGATGCTGCACCAATATTACATCATGAATGTGGGACATTAAGTAGAATAATTCCTTTATTTCAGACAACTGGTGGTGGAAATACCACAACAAAACATGTCAACGTCTCAATATCGTTTCATGTGTCGTCCTGGTCTGATGCCGTTTCCACGTCAACAGGACGATGAAGGAGATTAGATACAAGCTGTCAGAATGTGACTTTCTTTTTACAGCTTATTAACTAGTAAGAGAACATCATGATGTGTAAATAACACTCAAACCTGAACAGTTGCACATTAAAATTATAGAAAGTCCAATTAAGTTTATAGATCTTAAAGATCATAGTAAATTTATGTTCATTCATCATTTAACAACAATGAGTAATGAGAAGCGCATATTAAATATTCCTGAATAGAAAACAGACAATACTCACCAGTACAGGTTGCACTGTAAGAATCCTAAAGAGAAAAAAAAAGTAAGATTAAACATGTTTTATGTTGAGTTTCATACTGCAGCAATAAAATTCTCAGTAAACATGATGAGTATTTTATGTCTCAGTACATTGTCAGTATTTACATACTGAGCAATGCAAATCTAACTCAATCTCCTCGTAGCAGCTGTAGGTTTGCAGAGTCTTGTAGCTTGAAGTCTCCACCTTCATGTCTTTCTGATTGTTGGTAGCGATTACCGTGCCCTGAAGTCAAAAGGAGGATGAAGATGAGTTTTCACCACCTGGGTAATTTATTTAGCTCTTAGAAACATGTTTTTGTCTCTACATGACATTATACACGGTACACAGTATACACAGTACATTACAATGCAAAATTAAAAGTATATATGCATATATGCCGATATACATACAAAACACACACACACACACACACACACACACACAGTTTCTGAGTTTAAACCTGTTTAAGATGGAGAAAAATGGCCTCTTCTCTCAGCATCTGAATACTTTTTAGCTTCCTGCTGGAAGGAAACCTTTTCATTCTACAAGCTGTTAGATAAGAACTCAGTTCCACTTTTCTTGCTGCAGGAGAAACATTTCTATCAGAAAACAATGAGCCTGAGGGTTTTTTTAAGTTGTGTAAATAAGATAACTAATATTGCCTTGGGTAACTTACATTGAGCATCCAAGAGTAGTGACAGTCAGCGCCGGAGTGTTCTGGTAGATCTACATGGTAAAATGTTCCATTAGCGGTCTGGTTGACAGAGCAGTAGAGGAACTCTGAGCTGCAGGATGGAAGAAGGCCAGCTATAATAAAAACAGACATAAAGAAGATCATCTGAATCACCAGAAGTATCATCACAATCATAAAAAATAAAAGTATAAATAAATGTGTTGTTGTGTCTCCGTCCAGCCAACAGAGAGGGACACGTCCAGAGCAGGTCGGACATCAACAAGGCAGGATGCTGCAGGGTGGAAGACACTGCAAGCACCCTGTTTCCCCCATACCACCCCCCCCACACAGACCAGCACCAGGAAGTCCACCCTGACCAGCTAATGTGCTGCATTAGACATGGTGTGAAACACTGATCTGGCTGCAGGTGGAAGTCTACACAACCTGAGCGACCCTCAGACCTCTGCTGTCCCTGGAGACCAACCCTGTCCAGCAGTCACATGACATGCTTTCTCATCTTTCTGACCTCTTAATATGAAGCATTAAAACGATGCATCTGCTCTTCCCTTTTTTAAAACTATGTTGTAGATTTAGATTTGGACTCGCCATCTTTTCATGAATTTAGTTTCTTCTGGTCATGGTGTTCTGAGTTCTATCACATCTTTCCTGCGTAGGAATTACAAACGTGTGTCCAACCTTGAGGGAGGAAGTGTTTTTGTTTATTTATTTATTTGTTGATTTATTAATCTATTTATTTTATGCCGCTATTCATAAGCAATTTTCTGTTGTACTACAATGAAACGTACCCGCATCAAGTAAATGGGCGCTGTACGTGTTAAAGCAGGGGGGTTAGAATGAACTCTTATTATCCCACACACACAACACACACGGCTGTTTCCAAAAAAATTGTATATTTTATTAATAAAATTAACACATGTGTATAGTATTACATTTACTGGTGTCCCACAACAAGTGCAGATTCACATGTTAGTCTGGGAATATGGTAACAGTACCTCCTGACTGTGGAACTATTAATGCTATACGTCTGTGCTAACTTAAATACTAACTCATAACTTATAACTTATATAACATACATGTGACGTCAAGATACACTGACATGACATTTTGTAAGCTTTATGTGAGGTTTTTAAATAACTTTAGTGTTATAATTAGTTAACAGGATGTTAACAAATGATAATTTGTGCATTATTACGGTTTATTTTAATTGAATAACTGGTGCATGTTAAGTGTCATCTAACTTCCATATTGTATATTGTATCTCTAAGTACTGAATTCACATTATGAACATTTTTTATTCATTTATATTTGTGTGATGAATGATTGAGCAATTAATATTGGCATTTACATACTCTCTTTCATACCTATGTTAGTGTTTTATCTGTGCTTGTTAACTTTTGTATTTAGAAATATGCTTATTAAAATACCATAAATAACATAATATCCTTGTGTTGTGTTTGTCTATGGGGTTGTTCCCCAGGGCACAAAACTAGCCAGGACGCCTCTGAGCAGAAACGCTGCCTTTTGTTACTAAACACCTTAAGAGACAGTCTTGTTGTTTTATGTCTACAGACATTTAACCTGGTATGATGAGAGAAATGGTGTCAAATTACAACATGATAAAAGCTGCTTGAAATACCAGTTACAAGTCAGGATGGTCCTGAGTAAGTACAGTTCATGTAAAAGCAGAACTGAAGCGGTTAAAGAATCTGCCTGATTCTTCCTGCTGCTGCTGTTAACAGATGAAGTCTTTCTTCTGCCTTTTCCCTTTCACGAGCAAAGACACAAGTTCTCCTTTCCACCACAAAGGACGCAAAACCCACACACGTGTGGAGGTCACGGTGCATCATGCACAGTCCTCTAAACACAGACGGAATGCTGTCCGGGAACAAGCTGCTCAATGAAGCCTCGTTTGACAGTTTGTTCCTCACATGGTTATGCACAAGCAACAGAAAAACTGGACAAAGCACTAAAACGTTTAACAAGCTTTTGTATTAGCCTGTTACAACTTGGAAGTCTCAAAATCTTTTCTAAACCAATAAAAAAAAACTTCTGAACATTCACATACTATACAGTCAGGTGTTAATTTAAAACAACAAAAAAAAAAGACAATTTGCTTACCGCAAACCAAGAGGCAAACCAGCCACAGCATCTTCTTCTTCTTTCCAGCCATTTGTGTTAACTTTCAAGGATAACAAGAAAGAAATTCTTCTCCTCCTCCGCTATGTTTCCTCCCGTTCTTGTCTCGCTTGCTCGTTCTTCAGTCACCAACTGCGTTCCGGCCAGCCGCCTCTGCTTCACGGAGTCAAACTCGCCGCTCCTACGTCAACGTAGGACTCCTAAATCCGCCCCTTTGCGTAAAGGCGCAGAGAGCGCTGCGCACAGTGTGTGTGTATGTATATATATATATATATATATATATACATATATATATAATATATGTGTGTGTATATATATATATATATATATATATATATATATATATATATATATATATATATATATATATATACACACACATATATTATATATATATATATATGTATATATATATATATACATACATACATATACATATATATATATATATATATATATATATATATATATATATATATATATATATATATATATATATATATATATATGTATATGTATGTATGTATATATATATATATACATATATATATATATAATGTATGTGTGTATATATATATGTATGTATGTCTGTATGTATTACCTAGATTGGATCAGTCACACCAGTTAATCTTGTTCTACCAGAATAATGAAAGCACACTGGGATTCATGCAGGAACAATAAAGAATCCAGATTTTTAAGGGTCATTAACTGGGCTGATTTCTCTGTTAGGAGCTGCAAAATGTTTCTGTAAAGATAAAAAAAAACCTTAAAAAGTTTCCCTGAAATTCTCTGGTTTACTTATTGTAGTAAAAGTTGTTCAACTCCAAACAGGAACTACTTTTGTTGCCTGATGTGAACTTATTAGCTCCTGCCAGCTGAGGCTTGTCAGAGCAGTTGGTGCAGCAGTCCTCTGTTCATCAGCAGCATCATTTTATTCATGTTCTCCTGCTGTGCTGTTGTGGGAAAGTCCACGTACTTTCCCCTTTATATGGTTTACTTTTTGTTTGTCTAAAGTCAGATTTAAAGTGTGAAGTTATGTGGCTGTAACACAGACAGGGTTGAAAGGGAAAAAAACAGCTCTGCACCCTGAATAATAACATAGATGAAGTCCACCAAACTCATGATGACTCATCAGTTTTGCAACTCCTCTGTAGCTGATGTTCAGTCACATAGCACAGGGATCCCCAACCCTGGTCCTCGAGGACAGGTCTCCTGCAGGTTTTCCAAGTGTTCCTGCTGGAACACACCGACTCTGACTCAGACAAGCTTTGCACATGTCTGCTGAATACACACTGATTTGAATCAGGTGTGGTTCAGGAATCTGTAAATGGTCTTACATCAAGTCAGCTCTATCTTGCCATCTTGACACTTGAAGCAGGAGTTCATGGTTCTTTTCAATCATATGTTTATTTTAATTAGAACCAGCCTCTGGGGGAGGACTTAGACTGGTCCAGTATGCACTTACTGGGTAAAAAATGGGCCTGATGGCTTGTCAAAAATAAAAGTAAGTCTGCATCAGAGCACATAAACAGCAGAAACTGTCATAGATCATATTTCAGCCTCAAACTGGGTCATACTGTCCGTAATCCTGACACTCATGACCACGGATTTCTTCATGATGTGGATTTTAGGAAATAATGCAGCTTTCTGTGAAAAGAGACAAGAAAGTGCTTCTAGAAAGGACAGTGCAGTTTTTAGTGAAAGCATCTGCAGGTTTTCATGTTGTGGCTGCAGAGTCTGAAAAGTCATGTTTAGCTGTTTCTGTTTAGGAATCGTGGGGTTGTTTTATCTGTTGCTGCTTTTATTTCAATATCCTTCATTATGGCCACGCTATCAATATATTAATTCAAGTAAATGAAGAAAACCTCAGTGTGAACAGGGCCTACAAGACTTCTCAGCCCAGGGACCCGACAGTAGCTAAAGGTGGCCCTGGAAAGTAGCGACCAGGAGTCATTTCATACACAGTACCAACATTTAATGCATGTCAGGTTCCTTAAAATGATATTTCTGCTCTTTGACAAGTCTCTTCACACTGTCCATATTGTCTCTGAATGTAGTTATTCTCCATTTCTAGAGCAAAATAAATTAAAGGGCTTCTGTTTGTGTAATAAGTGACTGTGAGGACCCGGAAATTCCACCACACAGGAGTAGTAGTAGAAAAGACACAGCTTTATTAGAGCCGGGGGGGGAGTCTGATAAGACTTGGCTGGTCCTCAGGATCAGAGGGAGCTGAACGATCCACAAGGTCAGGAATCAGGTAATGGTCTGTGTCCAGAAGCAAACAGTACTTATCAAGGCCACAGGCGGGGTTCAGGGTCCAGAGGCAAGGTATGGGTCGACATCCAGAAGTTCAGAACAGGTGGACTCAGATAAGGGCAAGGCAAAAGGGGAAATCTGGGAATTAAAGCTGGTTTATAATCTTACAGACATGGAATGCAGGATTTTAACGAGGCAGGAAGCTGTGCAGATAATCTGACAGATAAGGACAGAATGAGGTGAGGTTATATAGGGTGGAGACCCGGTGGAAGTTTGGGAAATCCAGGGGGAATGAGTTGACGATCAGAGGTGAACTGAATCTGCTGGTTAACCCAGGCAGAGCAGAGAATATGACAGTTTGTGCAGTGATTCTGTAAACAAACAGATCATATAAACACTTATACAACCATAAGAGAGGCAGGTATTTAGTTTAAGTCACATCATTTCCAGGAAATGATTGTATCTGGTTATGAAGTAGAAAAACAAGGTGGTCTGTGGCATGCATAGCATGTTTTATTTCTCACATGACACTCCTAAGTTTTGCATTTGCATTGATATCTTTGTGTCCCATCATAGACATTTAATAAAAACTACAAAGAGATTGTGTGTTTTTTGGGTTTAAATTGTTCCACGAGTTCATTAAAACATGATTTTCTCATGTATTCACTGTGCTTCACGTTTCATCTGACCACACCCAGGTAACGGCAGCGTGGTTGGTCTATAAATTCATACGTCTAGCACCAGTTTGACAGAATTTTTTGGCACTGAGATCACAATACATATCCCTCCTTCCTGTTTAGTGCTTTCAGCATCTTAGAACAAGTTTTCATGTGTAGCAGAAGTTAGACTAATATGTCTTACAGATGATAAAATAGTTTACTTAATCTCCTGTCCTAAAAGTCATGTAGAGAGTTAATCATGTTGTGGTGTGGATGAGACTGCAAAGCTCCTCGACCCGTTCAGCTCTGCAGGGAGAAAGGAAACAATGCAGCAAGATGAGTTTCAGGGGGATTTTTGGAAGCTTTCAATGTAGTGACATAGATGTGAGATAAGAAGTATCCTTATTAGTATCCTTATTTTCCAACCACAAACACACACACACACACACACACATATATATACACACTCACGTTGCAGATGTCCCATACAACTTCCCCCAGGTTGCGAAATCCACCATGTTGTCTTTTTGGTGGGCTGGTCTTCCTTCTGTCTTAAAAGTCTAAATATAAAGGTTCACGCCCTTTAAAATATTCCACCCAACATTTCAGGATGTTAGAAATGGTTAGAATGTAACTGCGTGGTTGATGCCTCCACCACCGTTGTTCTCTGTGTGTTTTCCTGCATTATTCCAGTGAACAGAGAGCTGGACACCGTCGTACTGCTGCTACACTGACAGCACAACACACAAACGGCTCCTTTGTTCTTCCTGAAACTGAAGCAGCAGCCAACTTATAACTTATCCGAATGTCTTCCACTTCATTTCACCTCACTTCTTATAAATAATCAGCTGCATCTCAGTTAGGGTGTCCAAAGACATGGGCCTGTTAGACACAGGAAGTCAGGTTGCCAGCCAGTAAGACGTGCCGCTGTGCACGTCTGCAGCTGAGTCACCTGACCACATGGGCTGCTGACATTTGCGGCTGCAGTCTAGTATGCAGGCAGAAAACTTCTCTCTGCATTAATTTGATTTGTAGCATTTTTCATTAATCTCACCTCTCAAACTCAATGTTGACAAAATGAAGAAAAAATGGGGATAAAAATGACTAAAAGCATGTTATTAGCAGGTCCTCCAATCAAATAAGTAATGTGTTCGCTGAATACGACCTGTGGAGACATTCTGAAACACCCCTCCAATACACAAACCAAGAGGAAAAATCAGTTCAAATCCCTTCATTTGTCCTCAACAAGGCATGAAAGCAGCTTAAAGGACATGCAGAACATGCCACACAAGCACATAATCAGATTAAAATACATAACAGACATTTAAAAAGTGTTTGTGTTGAGGTGTGTTGGTCTTCCTGAGGTCTGATGCATTAGTTATCTCAGTAATGAAGCCATCTCTCACGTCCGGTCACATGACCAAAACAACCCAACTTAACCAATTTTCGTTTTCATAAAAAAAAGAAAACAATATTCAATATTTCCTTTTTTTTTTTCATCTTGAAATAACCATTTCTGAACATGTACATTAAACAGTTATTTAAAACAATGAAAACAGACATAGATTTTAACAGCCTCTTAATATCAGACTTTTAATCAGTCATGAACTATTTATTTAAAACATCTTAACATCTTAATATTTCAGCTGGGTTACACACATTTTAGCATTTCAACACAGAATAAGAAGCCAATAAACCCTCTTAACAGTATTGATGCTTTCATGCATAGTGTCCACTTTTGACACCTGTTAGACAGCTGCTTTCCAGGACATTTATCAACCAGGACAGTATTTTTGTACATTTGCCTCTTCAGTGGAGATCAGTCCAATCTGCTGTTACTGTAGAATAAACAAATACCTCTTTATGTTCTGATTACCAGGTTTGTTTCAGCAATAAGCAGAGAAAGAAAATGATACAGACATATACTTATAGAATATTTAGAAACGTCACAACAATTATGAATATCTTTGAAGAATATGTGAAAATAAAGAAATAAAAAGAAACAGAAAATAACACATTAATATAGACAGGCGTGTGAAGAACTGTTAGTTTGGGAGGAAAGCCGTTCCTTCTTCCCTGTGTTAGACTGTTATGTAGGCAAATGCCAACGCAGGTCTGAAACTAGGAAAACCAGCAGGGTAAGCATGCCAGTGGAGACCGTTCTGGACAGGTGGGACAGGTCAGGAGTGTCTCATAACACGACTCCATGCAGATTCGAGGCGGGTTTATTTGCATAGCTAAGTTCATATTCCTTACATGTGTGGTGTCTGCTCCGGTGTGTGGCTGTGATGGGCGTGCCTTTTTCCGTGGCAACCAGATCTTCACCTGAGTTTCATCTGACAAGGAGTGGCAGTATTTAGGACCAGCTCAGGCTTCCAGTTGTCACCAGATTGTTGTTCACCAGTGGGAACGGCTCTCAGCCATTTCAGTATTTTGCTCGACTTGTTTCCTTGCCGGATCGAACTTGTTTTTTGCGTCCGTCTCTAACTAGAGGAACCTTCCCGCCTGCCTGCCACTTCCTCCCTAGAAATCACATAAGTATTTTACTTGAATTCAGATCAGAGTCTGCGTTTGGATCCTGGTAATCACTCCCAACTTACAGCATTAAATAAAACATTAGATGGATGAGATCAAACCGAGACGGGCTCTGTCCATGTTGGCAGAAATTTCACTCAGTCTGATACTTTGGTTTCAATCATAAATCTGTCCAACTCGTTCTGAAGTCATGGTGGCTTTGAGTTAAGTTTACTTCAGGTCAAATCACCTCTCCTCTCCTCCAGACAAGCCAGACTACAGCTGACATGGCTTCTCCTTGCCCAGGCCAGATAGAGCCGCATCAAACCAGATGCATCCAGATACAGAGTGCAGGTCTGTGAAGCCACACCTCAGCTGCTGTACTTCTGTGGAAATCTGTGTCTGAAGCAGTTTGTAGAACAAAGAAGAAAGACAGGGACAAAGTAAAACATTTTCCAGCAAATGATTAGAGGAGACAACGTCTGGCTTTTAATTTGTGATTTCAGTTTAACAAATTGTTTTGTAATGAGGTCAGAAAACATGACAAATTGCTCCTTTGTTTTTTGTTTTTTTTGTACCCTAAGACGACCGTTTTGCATGTTTGGCCTGAAGCTGCTTGTGTTTTCCACCCTTCTGAAGATTCAGAAACATTCACTAAAAGTAATTTCTTAAACACCAACACATGGAACCCTGTCCCTCTGCTGCAGGAAACACCCTCCTCCCGACGTTTCCAGATAGAACAGGACACTAAAGACAAAGCATTTACCAGAAGTCTGAGGTCTTCCCATAAATCACCTGATCCCTCCACTTGTTCCAGACTTTTCATTTTGATGAGGTAATGCCCACAGATTTCACAATCATTAGGAGTTTATGAATAAATTTGATCTTAGTGCAGTTAATGTATTCAAAGTGCTTCATAAATAAAATTTGATTTGATTTGAAATCACAAACACCATAAAGATCTACATAGATGTCCTGCTTAGTGAGTGAGGGAGAGATAAGGCTGATTTGGACACACAGAAGCTCAAAAGGGATCTTCCCTTCTGCAGCTTGGAATAAAAACACATAATGAGGTGTATTACATCATGGTCTTTTCTTTATGATCTCATAGACATATTGTGATTAATTATGAGGTCCCGGGCTGTGGAAGGAAAGGCGCTGGACTTTATTTGTACATATCAGTGCTTATAGAGTGTATGTTTAGTTAAGCATCAGGCGCTGTCTGATTGACTGAACCACCCAGATTATGTGTTTACATAACTGTCGCAGCCCGAACACTTACGTGTTTTATTTTTAGTAATTCAGGCTCTCTGGGTTTCAAACTGCCCTGTAATTTTCTTTCAGTAGTTTGGGTGAATGAATAATTCATTCAGCAATCCTCCCACCTTCCTTTATCCGTCTCTGACCTCAGGTTGAGTCTTTGTGCTTTTATGATTTTATCCATTCTTATTGTTTCTGTCTTTCTCATGGAATTTTATTTTTCTAAACATACTGTAGGAACTATTTTACATCTTATCTTGTCTTTTAACATTTCATCCTGGCAAAGACCCCTCTGAGCCTCCTGTAGACCCAGCATGCCTTTCTCCTGCACCTTTCAGGAGCCTTTTTATCCAACTGAAAGATAGTAAATAACATGGAAAATTTTTGTTTCACTTTTGCAACAAAGGAAAAAAAATCACCATGACATTGCAGTTATGTGACACTGTATCTTTCTTTGAGGAATCAAAGGAAACTGAAGCTTTATTGTCTGAAATATTAATATACATGATCAAAGCTGCAGGAAAACCCACTTAAAACTTTACATAATCAATAAAATTTCTGTATTTTATAGAGTTCCTCTCAACTTGCCTCATCAGAGATGCATCAGCTCCAGAAAAAAAGATTCATTTAGCTGTTTTTTTTACATTACATCCAGTTAAAATAATGAAACAAATTCGACTGATCAGTAAATATGATGCAGATGGAAGTCAGATGCATTTTGGTGGGGTAGCACTGACATGTTCTGTGTAATGTTCAGTAAAATCTCAGGTCTGGCATCGGCGTGTGTGTAAACGGAGCATTTATAAAACCTTGAACTGAAACAGAAGACATACACCTCATCATGTCGACACAACTCCCCGATGAAACCGAGTCATTCAGCATCTGGAATACCGTGGGAAAAATGTCTCACGTCTACATTTCTTCAGACCTGAGTCAAAACAAGCCTGAGTTTGCAGAAAGAGCAGCAGAACAAACGTGAGGCTGTAAAAATAAATGAAACATTAATGATGACCTGCTGTTGTCGTCACTCCTGAAACCACAAGACGTGATGTGGCCTGATTCATTCCACCGTGAGATTTCTTCTGTTTGTTTGACTCAAACATGTCAGTAATCATTCAGAAGCCGCATCATTTTCCTTTCTAGATAAACCAGTCGACCCTTTTCACTTCCTGAAATCTCTAATGTTCATGTTTGGTAAAAAGAAGAAAAAAACAGCCCTTCTCAGTTTGAAATGATTTATTTTTCAGCAGTAAAAATCATCCTGATACAAGCGTCGTGCTGCGTTACATGTCTGAGTAACAAAGCAGCTTCACAGACTGAAGCTTAAACACACACAGCTGGGAAATATCTTCCTTACGGTCTCAGTTCTCCATCTTCACGGCACAAATATAAACTATCATTTTTATTCCATATATAGTTTGTATTTATAGAGCACCATATATATAAACTTAGAATAAAAAGTAGGTAAATTTGAGAATCAGGGGAGAACATTGCCGGGACATTTTGAGGGGCATTACTCCCACTTTGAGGCGTGTTGTTTATTTAACAGAAGCATGATCCGTACATACTCTTACAGTAACTAACATGCTTTACAACAATGTTTAATACAACACCAGCTGGTTGGCAAGGAAATATCACAAATATACTTACTTTGTGTGTAAAGTTTATATAAATATAAAAGTATTATATATAAAAATATATATTCATGATTTGCTATTTATTAGGCAACATGTGCAATAGAAGCCTTGTTTAGTGCACGTTGTAAAGGCATTGGAAGACATTTGTATGACCATGTTTCAGCTGAAGCAAAGTGTTCAGATCCTCAGGACACAAACACACAACATGCTAACTGGTTCTGGTTCTTCATCATGACCTGAAAAGCTTCCACAGCTTTTATTCTCTTCTCATAAAATGAACGGGGGGGGTTCTGAAAGGACCTCTGTAAGTCACTGACACGATACTACCGAGACTCAAACCGCATTCACTGCAGTCTGCTCTTTTTTTTTTTTTTATAGTGCATCAATTTAATTCTACAAAATATCTAAAACATCATGTGTTGATGATGCAGTTTTTACTAAACATGTCTAAAAAGTGGACTGAACTGCGAACCTTTTACAGGAAGCAGGGAATGTTATGTGAAGAGGACCAAATTGCCTCTAAGAGCTTGTTGTTTCCAGATGAACAGGAAAGACTGGGCCAGCACCGTATTGATACAAGTATTTAGGATGATGTCACAATTTCTGAACAGGAGTTCGTATTAAAACATGAGCCTGGAGCTGATAAAAAAATCCCCGCCTGCCTACACTGACGCCTCCATGTCGTCTTCAGGACATTATCTATCTAACTAGTCCGGAAGGTTGGATGATCCCGTGGACAAAACACCATTTTGTGGCAGCTGTTTACATTTCATAGGTTAATAACATCAAGTCAAACCATTTTCAGCTTTTTCAAACACAATCTCACTTCTCTAACAGGAGTCGATATCTGCATGTTGATGCAATGTAAAAATAAAATAATCTCCTTCTCCGCATTCCTCCTAGATGACATCACCCTGGCGGTTCAGCTGCCTACGCCTTCTGCATGAAAAAGTCAAGAAAAACAGAACTTTTTAAACATGCCTGATGACAACAGTGAGTCATTTTACAACATACATGTGTATTAATAACCATACCTGTACACTAAATAGAATCCAACCCCAAACAGCAGCAGCAGCACGATGACGACTACTGAAACAATCAAATGATTGTCAGGAGTTCCTGAGAAGGGAAGCAATATGACAGCTCAGTATGAAGAGCAGAATTTACAGAATTCAATTCATACATACCTGAGATGATCAAACTATATATTCATATAACTCTTTGATTAAATATTGACCTTTTCTCATTCTGTAGTGCAACACACTTAGATAATAAAGCTCATTTTGTGTCATTAATTAAACTTGACTACAACATTATTGTGCTGTTGTGCCTAAAATATTAGTGGTTAACATCTGTACAGATGTTATAAGCTAGCTTTTAGTGGGCACGCTAACCCCCACACCCACGCTAAAACACGGAGCAGATGCTGGGCCAAACAACCAGACAAGAAAAGAAAGATGTATAATTAGCCAACTCCCTACAACAGTTGTCTGTCAAAAGGATTAAAATGTAAACAACACAAACTAGCATCAAGATAGGCTGAGTTGTTCATCAGGTCATTTGTTTATTTTGTTTTATACAGTCATGTAATATGACAGGTCGGCCCTTGCATTGCAGCCATTTGGCTGTAGTACGGATCGGGGCCGACCCAGAGTCCAGTGGTGACGCACCCTACGGTTATGGGTGGGCCGGTCCCTGGTGTGAAAGGATCCCCAGGATATCGTTTCCTCACCGTCTGCCAAGCCTGATGTTTATTTTAGCTATTATTATTGTCAGTTAAAGAGACAGAAAACTATTTTAGAAGCTTTTTCAGGCAACGTGAGACTTGGGGTGTGTCAGAGTGTGTGTGTGTGTGTGTGTGTGTGTGTGTGTGAATGATGATGAGTCTATTTGTTTTACTTCTTGTTTTAATACATGTAAAACACTTTGAGCTGATTTTTGTATGAAAGGTGCTGTACAAATAAACTTTGATTATATTTGATTTGATGATAGCTAAATGCTAACAAAAGTAGCACAACAACAGCTAAAGCTGAGAAGGTAGCATTTTAGCTCATGTTTTAGCCAAGTAGCAGTTGAGCAGCTAATGTTGGCTTTGTGCAGTTAGCTGCCTAATTTATGACAAATGCAACATTTGTAGCTCATGCTAATAAGGTTGTATTAGCTAAGTACATCATAAAAGTCTAAATCGGAAGCTAATGCTAATGCCAAAGATAGCATACTTCAGGAAAACTAACTTAAAATATAAAAAATGTGTTAACTTTCTAACACTTGATTCCTGTATGAAGCTGTTTGTCTCTTTTTGTGAATGAAGGCTGTTTTAGGAAGTGAAAACTTGTTCTGTCTCATCAGTTTTGACTCACAGTCCAGAAGTGACTCAGGTTCCAGGACTTCTAAACCTTCTTTAAAATCCACTTTTTATATCATCTCCTTCAAACACCTCATTAAGAGTGTCTCCCATGAGAGACATGCTTGGTTTGCTGTTTGTTTCTTACCTTTAATGTTTTGATGTCCAGCATTTTCAGTGCAATTAGCTGCAATACAAAAATGTTATTTTACATCAGAAGTTCCACAGAACTCCAGTTCCACCAGCTTTTACTGGTCAATCTAGCTCATGTATCCACTTTACAAACTACTGGACACATAATGTTAACTGTTAGAATACTCACTGGTACAGCTTGCATTGAGATCAGTACCCTGAACAGAAACAAGGAAGAAAAATATAAAATACTATTTTTAAAAACTTGACTTTAGTGCTTTTGCTGAGTTATCTTTAGAAGTGAAATAAAACTCTTTGCTGCAGGCCTAATATGTCTGCATATAACATGTTGTGAGGGTGTGTGTTACTCTGCTGGAACTTTTACACACCGAGAGGCAATCACAGGTGAAGTTAATCTCCTCGTAGCATTTGGAGGTTAGCAGAGTCCTGTTGCTCCAAGTTACCACCTGCTTATCTGTCGTTTCAGGATCCCCATTTGCAATCACAGTTCCCTAAAGTCAACATGAAGAAGGTGATGAATAAATTCCTCCAAGACATAAGGTTTACATGACATCCAGCTCATAAATCACTTGTAAGGAAAGCTGATTTTCTGTCTGCTGCAGGTAAAATAAGAAAAAGCTACAACATCTGCAAACGACAGTGTTGTTCCTTTTGTTTGTCTAGATCATTTAACTAACAAACTTTGCTTTGGTTTACTTACATTTTTGATCCAAGAGAAGTCACAGTGAATCCCAGTATATACTGGTACACTGTAAAGTGTGCCGTTGGAGGTTTGGATGACGGCGCATTTGATCGACTCTGACATGCAGGATCCTAGAAGACCAGCTAGAAGAACAAACAGAAAAATATTTTCTCAGTCAACAAAGGTCCAACTTGGTGTCGGTTTTTATTCTCTGTTTAATGTTGTAATGTCAGAAAATTTGGCAGAATACAAACAATGATATGACTCTGTCTCTCATTTCCTTTTCCTGTTCCATCACCTGACAATGCAATGTGAAACTAATGTGTGTGGGAGGGATTTTCACCTTTTAAACCTTTACATCAAAATACTTCAATATTTCAACTGAACCCTGATAGGTGACATTAATTCATCAGGACTTCCTGAATGTTCTCTCTGGAGTCACACTTTGCTTAAAGCTGCCTGTTGCAGAAACACTTGGCTAATGTACGTTTAGTAACAAAAAGAAGACATTTAATGCACAGATGTGAATGAAATGGAGACAAAATGATGAGAGGTTTGCAACGGAATAAGACTGAACCTGCACAGCAGAACATAACTGGACAGATTTAATCATGTTTTCACTATGGGTGTCACGATTCTCCAAATCCTCGATTTGATTTGGTTTTTGATTTTAGGGTCATGATTCGATTCGACTCTCGATATTTTTCTCTTTTTATTACAGCACAGAGACCTCTGACATTTTTAGACTCGTCTTGTCTGTGATAATTTGTTTTCATTAACTTTTGTACAGTAAGTCTCATGTCAAAAGATGGGCTACATTTAACTGATGCAGTTTTCAAATCGTCGATCCTCTTTTATTTAAATGTTCCAGATCATGACGTAATTTCAATCGATTATAATTAAACATCAAAATCGTGACACCCCTAGTTTTCACATATAGAAGATGGTCCACAGGATGCTGCACTAAAAGAAAAGACAAAGATCTGAAGCGCTCGAAGAATTCCTCTGGTCTCAGTGTGGCTGCTGTTGGGTCATCATGTCATTTAGGTAAATCTCAGAGCAGATAAGTCACTATGATTGCAGCATTTCTCCATATATTCCACATGCTAAATGCTTTTCACTACCAGTGGCATCGCCAGCCGGTTAGGTAACCTGATCCTGTGTACATACATTTTTAAAGTGAATATCACACAAATACATATACACACATAATATATATATTATGTGTGTGACTCCGTCATCTAGTTTGGGCTAAGCCCAGGTTGTCCTCAAAGACTGCAGACGGCCCTGTTCACTACAGAGTTTCTGCACTGTCAGCCATGCAGCCGCCATGTGGATGGAACAAAAAGATGTTTACTCTGCCTTACGCTCCTTCGTTGCCTAGCAACCCGTATCCACTCCTTCGTAGAGCTGAAACCCCCTCTAGCATTCATGAGGATGATGACACATTGCAACAGAAGGAATCCTGCTCCATTTGTGGGAAGTTAAAAAGAGATGCTGTGTGAGACTGGATCCTCAGCAGCAAACTGGCTCTGTGGTCCCAGTCTGCTGCTTAAAACTTGGCTGGTATTTATACTTTCTACACACATGAGTCAGGACTGCTCGAGTCATGAACCCTTCATGTCTAGAGGTGAACATTATGAAGATGGTTACAGAATAAGTCACACGGGAAATCCTCGCGCACATTTAGGTCTCGATGCAAAACAAAACAATCCTGAGTAAACACAACTACTCTGTACTTGCAAACTAATCTGTTTGTTTCAGGAAGTTAATAAAAAGTTAGGATGACCTGCTTACCCATCAGGAAAAGAGCCAGTGATGCCTGCATTTCCATGGAAAGTCTGTCCGCACTTCTAACACCTCTTATCCAGATGAAACACTCCTTTCAGAGAGAAGAAGAAAAGCAGGTGTGTGTCCGTCCTGCAGCTTAAAAACTCCCCTTGTCTGTGAAACTGTGGCTTGTAATGACTTGGCAGCAGCTCGTCCTGCTCCTCCAGCCTCACATTAAATATGAACGTGCACAATGCAGCGAGCTTTCACCACTGCGCACGCGTCTGGTTGGTCCTCGTGCGCTCTGATGTCAAGCAGCGGAATTCCCTGTCTAGCTTTCATCAACCACATCCCCACGAGAGTCCTCTAAACCCACGCGGATGAACTCTGCGTAACAAGAATCCTTCAGAGTGTTTCTGGAAGCAAAAGAACGAAGAGAAATCTCAACTTAAACCACAAGAAGATCCAAGAGCTGCAAAAACTTCTGCATGTTCAGTTATTTCATCAAACTCCCCGTGGTCTTTTCACGCCTCCCTTCCTGTGGTCAGGTGATCTGGAGCTTTTCCCCTGCATCATGAGCTCCACGTTGGCATCAACTGTTTCCGCTACAATAGATGAATAAATCTGTGTTTGGCTTCCACCTTGTGGATGTAAATCATTCTGCAGGTGCCTCTGAGGAGGGTCATCACCACCAAGCAGCTTTTCCACAGTAGCCCCCCTTTTCCCAGTAACTGCGTGTTAAAGCTCTGAATCCTGCAGGGAAACGAGCTGCATGCAGATTAAAATGTAAAGAAACATGAGACTGTTGTTCTGATTCCGTTTCATCAGGCAGGACCTGCAGGTCATATGGAAATATTCACCATTAATTACATTATTCTTTAGATCATGAAGCCTTTTCTGTCTCCAGTTTTTTTTTTGTGGTTATTTTGGTGTTTTGCCAGCAACTCCTTCACATGCTGGATTTGTTTTATGTGACTTTATATATTAGAGGTCAGTGTAGTTGTCATGTCGGACCAGTCGAGGAAAAAGTCCTGCAGGAGGAAAACAGCACCAAGCTGCTGGTTGCGTCTCAAACATCCTCACTCTGAAAGCACCATACTGGTTTTCTACCAGTAGAGGGAAACCTGCACCGGACTTTGCAGAGCGGGAAGATGACTCACAGGTCTTGTGACTGCCTTGTTGCAGCTTGTAGTTTATTCTAAATACCTTTGCATATAATTTAGCTTTAGTTTTAAACCAGAATACATCCATATGGCTCTGGCTCCTGTTCTGCCTTCTAACACTGAACCCATTATGAACAGGAGGGTTTCAGACTGGCTGTAGAAACTAGATCCCACTAAGACACTACTGGTTGTTCACTCTTTCATGCCGTTAGGAGGTGAACTTCATCGTGCTGCTGCTGATGATTTTATTCTTCCTCTGATGCTTAAAACATTTATTTTCTTTCCAAAGTTCATTTCTTTGTGTTTCCATGAAACATTTCAATCAAATGACAACCAAAACTCTTCAAACAGAGTAGAAACACAGTTTGGCCTTTTCCAGTTAACATCACCAGAGTGACAACAGTTGACCTTGAATAACCCCGGCTCGCCATCGAGCACCGGCAGAGCGCAAAACATGAAAAACAGCTTTGAGTGTGTTTGGGGGGGGGGGGCGTGGGTGATTCCTATGTGCAAACTTTAGTCAACATGTTCAGCAAGCTGTATGATCCATAACTTTATTAGATCAGAACAGTCTGTAAAACTTCTGACTTTGCTTACTTTCTTACACTGTGGGCTGTTTAACGTCAGCAATGTGGCCACTTCTTCCCATCTCACAGAGTTCCTGCACTAATTTCTTCTGCAAGCAGGGATACAAGTCATTTTACATCAGAGCCTGTTTTCATGAGCAAACTTCCTGTCGTGTGGAGAAGCTGTGAAAAGTCCCTTCAGCCTAAAAATAGAAGCTTACTTTGTGCTTGTTGCTCAGAGACCTGCATGCATTTTGGACTTTATCACACCTTGTCAGCTTCATGATGTACAGACAGGCAACTGGAATGAAAATTCCAGAACTGAACACAGTTTCTGGTGCAATGTTCAACGTTTCAACATGCTTGTGTTGCGGTCTCTGCACCCAGCATGTAAACAGTCCAAGTACCGGACACTTCCCTTCCTTCCACTTACGTTTTCCACACCTCAGTTAGTCCTCATCACCGTCTGCTGTATGACTTTAAACTTTCTTTTTTTCTGTGGGTGAGCTCTTTGTGTGTGGTTGCCACCATTTCTTTGGTTCTTATGAAGCTATCTAACTTTTGTTACATTGGCAGGGCTTTCTTTGTCAGCACATGAACAGCGTACAACGGCCACTCCGGCGGTATTCTGGCAGCTGAGGAGGAGTTCTGACAAAAACATGCATAATAAATGATTCTAGGAGTGCTACAACATGTTATGCCAACAGATTTTTAGTGTTTGCTTTTAATTACTTTATTATTTTATTGTTTTTTTAAATTTGTTGTTGTCTTTTATGCTTCTCGACACCATCTGTAATGCTTTTAATGTTTTATGTGAAGCACTTTGTCTTGCTGTTGTGCATCCTGCACCGACTAAAGAGAAGTTTACCTTGAAGATTAGCTTAACAAATCCAGCCTACAGGTTCCCAACCAAACCATACATAGATGGATGGCATAGATCCTTGGCTGTTGGAAGCTTCTATGTGGCCACGTGGATGAAGGCATGGAAGGTTTGGACGTCCACATCATCTGCATGGATGGATGGAAGCTGGTTGGAATTAAGCCCCAAATGGAGATCATCCCTCGATTCCTACATGTATAACTACACATTTAACATAGATGTTTTTATAGCAGCATTGGTACATTCTGTCATGGCCTAGATGCTCCAGAGGATCCCAGTGCATGTCCTCTTCATCAGAAGGGTTGGAAGGACATGCAGGTGAATTTAGCAAAAGCTTTAAAGACTCAAGTAGATTTAGTCTCAACACATGTCTTTGCTTTTTGTACAGAAGCTGCAGCGACTGTTTCCCTCTGTCACTGAGACGTTTCCAAAGCAAACGGTATGAGGGGAGAGGTGCTGGAGTCTTTCTTACTCACTTCACCAAAAAGGAAGGAAGCTGGAGCCGAATGTAACTTAACTTGGGCGGGAAAAGAAGCACATCTTTGAGCAATCATTAACTGTTGCAGAGATAACACGATCACATGTGACTGTCTTTTTTCTGTCTTCTTTCCTCAGTTTTTTTTGTCTTCATAAGGTCAGTTTTAACTATTAAAACCTTGTTTCTGCATGTGTCTGCTTTCTACCTCGTCACCCTGCATTTAGGTCCTCACATTCCACAAACAGTGACTAACTATGCAGCTCTGGGCACCACTGCCAAATCTTTCCACCTCCTAAAATATTAAATGTGCCAAAACAGTCAGATTTCTAAACAATGACCTCTTGTCTCCTGTCTTTTTAAATTGTAACAATGACACTAGTTAATCATGTTCTACCAGCATGCATTTTCATGCAGAAACAATAAAACTATGGGAAACTATGAAAAACATTTCTCAAGCAGCGTTCAGGCCAGTGTGACATCAGCAGCAGAGGAAACTCCAGGATCAAACCGGTTCTCACCGTGTAAGTTTGACAGGTTAGGGTTCAGTTTTGAAGCAGCTGCGACACAAACTGGGTGAAATGGAGGGAAAAATGCAGCTCTGCTCTCATGATGACTCATTGGCCCAATCACATAACATGTTACAGGTTTATTTTTATCCCCAGTAACCGGTTCCTACATTCTGGTTTTAGTAAACAAAAGGAAAGTAAAGAATTCATAATTATCATGTGGGAAATAAATTAAAGTAGAAGGAAATTGTCAGACTTTCTCAAGCTAACATGAGAAGTTGAGCTGTGGAGAAAGTAGATTTATTCCTCTTTATGCAAAACATTCCAGAAACTGTTGTCTTTGCTTCTCACTGTCTGAGTTTGGGTCTTCTCTATCGCTTTTCCTTTTTTTGGTTGTGTTATTTGATAAAGTGTCAAACAATCAAACAATTGTGGGAGCAGTCTGCAAGCGGAGTGGCGGTGGTGGACAGGGTGAAGTGCTGCTGGTGCCTTGGGGGATTTTTTGTTCCAGCTGTGCCTCCCCTGGTGCTTGGGCCTGTTCCTCTGCATTACTGCCAATGTGCTGCCCCGGTGCAAACGGCTCCTAGGATGGGGTTTCCACGACTGGTCCGTCTGCACTTACCTCTCTCATATAGATGTATCTAAAAAGGGGGGTTGGAGGTATCTTTTTATATAACGTGTCTGTCTGTGTGTTTCCTTTATGTCTGATTCTAAACTGTAAAGCGCTTTGAGTCGCATGTTTTATGATGGAAAAGCACTTCATGAAGAAAGTTTGATTGATTGAATCACACAAAGCCCACACACACACACACACACACACACACACACTCCAAACCCACTGACCTCATATGTATAAATATGTGCAGCAATGTATGCTGCACATATTTATACATATGAACGTGCAGATTTTTTCACATTTTTTACACTTTGAACCAAAAAACAAAGAAAAATTAGAGTGCTGGTGAATGAGCTACACCACTACTTTAAGTCACTGGAAGATCTGGAAGTTTTGGTGATTCACCTTTACCTGGTGTAGATGACGTTAATAAACTGTCCAGACGCTGCCAGTTGCAGATCCATTTATTTTCCAGTTGTTCATTTTTCCAATATGTCCATAAAACGGCGGGGCCTTGCTGGTCTGGACCCGCTGGGGCCCGTTCCCCCTGACTGTGAGGGAATCTGGCCGGGGCCCCCTTCTGCCACCTCCTGGGTGGGTGCATGGTTGGCTCCGGAGAGGGGCGGTTGGGGTCTGTGCTTGGGGATGGCTGCTGGTAGCCCGGGTCTCGGGGTCCTCCTGGCCTGCCTCCTGCCTTTGGAGAAGATTGATCACGCCAATGTGATCCTAATTACACAAACACGTTCCACTCTGTATGTTCTGCATGTGTATGTATATGTACATACATGTATAGGTGCGTGTAACATGTTTATGTATAAATGTCTCTCTCTGTCTCCGAGATGTTTTTCTGTTTTACCCCAGCTCTGTTTCAGATGAGGGAGAGTTCATTTGCTCTACGAGGTACATGCATCCTAAAAACAGATAAAGTAAACACACAAACTAAATACCATTGTATCACAACCACTGGAGCTAAACTGTGGAACAACCTAAAGGTGGAGTATGTAAGATTTTCAATAATTAAAAAAAAAAATTAACTAAAAAATAACTACAATCATAATTAGAAAGTTTTTTTTTAAACATGTATGTTCCAGTCTGTCCATATTTGATGTGTTATTAAATTACAAATTTAATTAATGACAAAGACCCTTCTTAAATGTTTGCCTACCAGTAAAAAAAAAGTGTTTTTTGTCATTTGTCATTAATTAATTAAACTTGTAATTTAATAACGCATCAAATATGAACAGACTGGAACTTACATGTTCAAAAAACTATCTAATTATGATTGTAGTTATTTTATTAGTTCATTTATTTTGAAAATATTGAAAATCTTACATACTCTACCTTTAAGTGATAAAATGAAGTCATGTCCTACTCTTATCAAATTTTAAAATATCCTAAAAAAAACATATATTACAAACATACAGAACAAGATTACTTTGATTTATGTATAATGTATGTATATGTTTGTGCATGTCTGTCTGTCTGTATATGCACGTGCTTCATGTGTGCGTATTTATACATGTACATATATGTATGTATATACACTTATGTACATGTAAATGTGATTGTACATAACTATATGTATGAGAAATTTATTTGTGGAAATGATCACAAACAGTTAAAATGTGGGAAATTATCCATTTATAAAGTGAACAACTTAGGACATATGGTATGGTCCACCATGACAATGATTCTTTTTTTTTTTCTTTTCAATGAGCATCTCTAAGAAAATCAATCACCATTTATTGGTGCATTATGGTTCTTTTTTTTTTTCTTTTTTTAAAAAGGGAGCAGATATTACAATAAATGTTCTTTTTCCTGCTCCTTTTAAAGCATGGTGCTCTGTTTGTTTTGTTTTTGTACTGTCTTGTTATTACCTTTTGTATGACCATGTGAGAAATAAAAGAGAAAACCACATTGTGGTGCAGCTGTGGTTCTGCCAACAGACCTGCGTCCGAGCAGCAGTTACAACACGAATGGACAGACAGAGAGATTTACTGTAAGTCTAATAGTTTCCAGCAAATGATTTCATATGGTGTTGAAGGAGAGAGTTTATTTCTGACAGGACTCGCTTATCACTGAGATGACAGATTAAATCTTACGGCTGACATTCTTGAGATGTGAGAGTAAGTTACGGTAAACAAACATTCACTTCTTTTGTTTGTTTTTTGTCTGAAATGATGCAAGAATTCATGCAGCTGCAGTAAAACATGGTTTCTTATATTGTGGCTTTAGTAAGTGTTGTGTTAACAAAGTGCCTCTTAATGAATGTTCATATCATCTTAAATGGGATCAGATTAGACTGGAAACAAGCCTCCAGTGAGAAAGTTAGATATCCTCAGTCTTCCTTTGTTCTTTTTGCATCACAAGATAATGAGGACGTTTGCATTCAAGCCGTTTGGGTGTCATCAGAGCTGTTCTCACCTTCTTGATTCAGAGTGTTAAAACTTTCACTCTTTAAACACTTGATAGTTTTTCTGTTTTTTTCTAGTTTTGCTTGTGTGTATGAAGAAGAAAATCCTGCTGGCTTTCTGTGTCAGCTCCCTGAAACATAACACACACATCCTTAACTTCACATCTGGACCGATCAAGACTTGCATATGACACCATCCACGTATGGAGCCTAGATATTATAGACCAGGGTGTCCAGCACCGGCCCTCGAGGGCCACAATCCTGCAGGTTTTCCATGTATTCCTGCTCCCACACACCTGAATCAGACATTGTACAGAACTTCAGAGGCTGTTGGATCCATTTAATGGAAGCCAGGTGTTTTTGAACAGGGATACACCAAAAACCTGCAGGACAGTGGCCCTCAAGGACCAAATCTGGACATAGACATGAACAGAAAACACACCAGTCCAGCTGAAGTTAGTGGATATACCCACATAGTCATCCTGCCTGTAGAACGTTGAGGATCAGACACTAGGAACGTCCCTCATTCGCATTTGTTTTGCTTTCAGCTCGTTCTGATCATTCTGTTTTATTCTACAGTCATTTAGCAGACAGTTTATCCAAAGCGACCTACACATGACTTCTAGTTTTATTAAACTAAATTAAGTAAGGCGACTTGAGGTTCAGTGTCTTCTATTATTGTTGGTCCATTTTGGTGGGATTTACTCCTTGAAACATGACACATATCATGTATAAAATGTTCCAGAATACACACACCTGTTTATATGAACAGTTTTACCTGATGACAGCCGTCTCTTTCAGAAGAAAGAACTTCTCTGCAACTATGATAAAAAATAAAAAGATTGACTCCTAAATTCCTCCAGATCGGTATGGTAATGAGCCTCTGCATGCTGTGCTGAGAAACTAATGTGGAACTACAGAAACAAAGCATTAATGATGTCTAAAAACAAAAGGCACAAGTGGAGCTGATCTTTCAGCCTCCAACTGATCCTAACATGCAGAGGTGGATTCGACTGAAATGTGTCGTTTAAAATGAAATAAAAAGACTTGTTTTTAATCTAGAGATGAATAACTTGACCTTTTTTCTTCCGCAGCACTTCCATGTCTTGTTGGCTCATTGCTTTAACTGAACTAAACTGTCTGAACTGACATGTCCTTTCTGCAGGATCACCATGTTGTTTTTATTCACATGACAAACATGAACTGATGCGTTTCTAAAAAAAGCCACTAATGTCACTATTATTGTCACCATGTGTGTAGTCTAGGATAAGGTGTAAAGTTAGAAGACCTGAGTCCCTTCCTGTCACCAGACTGCTTGCCTCACCTGAGTGCAAGCTCCCACAACTCTTCACTGACTGAGAGTCGCATGCAGACAATTACCAGAATAAGCAGTCTTCCTGGAAATCACATGACCCTTTTTTTCATCAGTTCATGCAGACATGTTGAGAAACAGATTTTACTAAACAAATACATTTGGGAATCTTGAATAAACTTCATTCAGGTTATTATTGTTTGTACATTTTGGTGGGATTTACTCAAATAAAGGCACATTTTTCTGATCCAGGCAGTTTAATCTGGAAGCAGACAGTTAAAGCTACTGGCTGTCATACATGTAACGGAGAACTTCTGAACGATTGCAGAGCTAAAAGAGGTCCATCAGGGGTCTCCAACTCTGGTCCTCGAGAGCATCCAGCAGGTTTCAGTATTTCCCTGGTACAACACACCTGATTGATCCAACAGATTCTCCAACAACTTGTTGTCATCTTCTGCACCTGCCTGTTAATGAGCCGTTGATTTGGATCAGGTGTGTTGCAGCAGGAAACACTAAAACCTGCAGCTCTCTAGGACCGGAGTCAGTGACCTCTGCACTACATAGTGTAAAATACAAAAAGAACACAATTATTTGTGTTATTTTATGATATTTTTACTTATTTACAAATAAATATACTTTTTTTTTTTTTATTTTGAATTTGGTTTCAGCAAAATCTTTAAGAAAGAAACTTTGAGTCTTTAAGACCAGCTGTGTGATAAATAAATAAGTAAACTGGACCTTCTTAATGTTTTTCCTCCCTGCCCTGGCCTTCAATTAAAAGAAGATAAAAGCTCTGCTTTGATATAATTCACACATCTTTACTGCCATCTATGTAGTCAGAGATAAGGAAGCTGATACATGTAACACTCAGTGCTGCTGGATATGAGCAGATATCTGCCAAATATCCAAACTCAGACGGACTTGCCATAAAGCTAACAGCAGCAGAAATAAGAGAACGGAGACGCCTGCAGGAAGCAAATAAAAAACTGTTCAGAAAGGGGTTCAGGAACATGAACTTTATTCATTGTCTGGTGGGACTGTTTAAGGGCTCCAACATCTTTGAGACAAGAAAATCTGCCTGTGGTGAACCTGACAAAGATTTATTACAGTATCTACACATGAAGAAAACCTGTCATGTATGAATTTGCATGCAATCGTGCAAACTAATCTTTTTAAATATGAGATTTGCATGAAGTTGTTACACTGAGAGTCCAGTTTGTCAGCTTCATTAACATTAAACACAGTTGTATCAGAACAAATAAAAACTTGACCCCACAACGAAAAGGTCTATGTGAGGGTGGCAGCATACTTCCAGACAGCAACTTTGGGAGGCGATATGAGTATCATTAAATGAGATCCAGACAGAAATCCAACAGAAATACTTTTATTTTACAACCATTTAATATTTTAAAACTGTTATTTGTATTAATAAATAATTACAAACTGTCTTTTAAGTTATTAACAAAAGAAAAATGTTGTTTTCGTCATTGATCATATGTTGAGTAAAATCCAAAACAATGTAACCTCATATTTATTTTTATTTTTAAAAATCACATTCACTACTATTTCTATAACTTGTCCAGTTCTCTCATTAGCAGAATGATGGTCTGGCTGCTGTGTTGTGCTCAACAAATTTGCTTTGCCAAGAGGAGTTTTATGGGTGTAAAGATCCACTTGACAATCTGAACTCTTATTTTGTTTATTTTGAGTCAATGTTTGTTTTACAGAATTTCCATAATACAGCTGGATCTGACCGGAGGGCTCAGAAAAAAGATGGAAAGAGAACAGAAAAGGAAAATAGACGACTTAGAAAACAATGCAGTCCAACCACAGACTCTAAAAGCTGCAACACCTGTAGAAAAACAACAAAGGGAATCCCACGGCCCCCGCAGGAAGAGGAAACAACACAGTGACTCAACACGCAGTGAGAAGTCTTTAAAGGACATCACAGTCCCTCCCTGCATGCACATCCATTCACTCACACTCATCCTGGCAAACTAACACACACTCAACTCTACCCCCTCCCTGCAAACCTGTTCATCCCCAACCCTGACCCTAACCCCCCCACAGCCCAGGGCTGCCTTTACCTACTGTTGGGCCCCTGGGCTGAGAAGTTTTGCAGGCCCTGTCCTCCAAAAGTCTCAATAGAAAATAATATCTAGGCTTGGCCTCGCATCTCGAGTTCGCACATGGCCTCGCACATGGGGGCGGGGTTTGGCACGGTGGCAACCACTTCATTTGGATCAATCAGCACTCTCAAATGTGCATAAGGTGCCGATTGACAGCAGAACTTACAAGTTCCACAACAGTTGGACTTTTTAGGTAATTTTGTCCAATAATGATAGGGCCCTAAACTCCATGGGCCCCTGGGCTTCAGCCCAGGAAAGCCCGTGCATTAAGGCGACCTCGCCCAGATGGATCATGATTTGAGTGACAGTTTCCCTGCTGCAAATGTTTCTGAGCGTAGCATGAGGAGATAGTTCTTCTGCATACATGTGACTGAACTGTGTTGTCAGCAGTAAAACAGGGGATTTCCTGCTTGTAGCTGAATGAAACCCACCTTGTTTTGTCACAAGCAAACTTGCTATTACTCACCAAAGCAACACAGCCGATTATATCATGATCATACCTGAGTGAAGGAGATAAATAAATACAATAAAGGACACCTTCTCTCTTCCTTGAGTATGCTGTGTATCTCAGTGAAATCTGTCAACTCAAACACTTCACAAGGAAAATGTAAAGTCTCACAGAAAACAAAAAAGAAAACACAAGCAACATGGACACTTCTTTTCTTTATTTATTTTTACTTTACGATAAATAACCATAAAAAAAATTAAATAAATCCTCATGACATGGAACAGCTCAGAGACAGTTCCGTTCTTTCAGGAAGAAAAGTAAAACAACCAAACCTGCATGATCAAAGTTTGGACTTCTGAACCGCCATCAAACAAGACATGAGGAAGTCTCATCCCTTACACTTTACTTCATATTAAACTGGTAACAATGGTTTTCACTGTGGTTTAAAAGAGTAGATCATGCTGGTTTGTACAAACAGTTTCATTTTCCACCGTAGGTAAACAGCTTGACCTTTCTCTTCCCCAGAACTGACCCATCTGATCTACCGATTGTCTGTCTGAACTGTCTGAACTGGCATCACATGGGACACATGAACTCATATAAATACCTAGAAGCTGCCGCCTTCATATCAGCATTATCTCTGGTGCATAGAAACAAGATCATATTGCTGTTACTTTTATTGGGGAAAGAGCAGATTTGGGTCAAATCATGATGACAAACACCTCTGTGAGTCATTTCATGTCACATGACTCCTCGGCCCAGAGTGATTCCCCCCCCCCCCCAGCTCAGAGCAGGTAAACAGAATAAATATTTCCTGAAGCATACAGACATACAGTACAAACATGGTCAAAGCAGGAAAATAACTCTGACTTTACAAAGCCACCTGTTTATTTTTATTCTAAAGGACTTATAACAGTCTGGAGTCTGAAAAGAGCTGCTGTTTAAGGACAAAAAGGGTAAATTGACTTATATAGCGCCTTTCTAGTCATGTCGACCACTCAAAGCACTTTACACTACTTGTCACATTCACACACACACACTCATATGCACTCACACACCCCAATAGGGACATCAGGAGGCAACTTGGGGTTCAGAGTATTGCCCAAGGACACTTCAGCACACAGTCAAGAGAAGCCTGGAAATGATCTCCCAGCTTCCCAGCTGAAAGACGACCGCACTTCTTCCTGAGCTAGTCACATGGTTGTGTGGTTTTTAAGGCCTCAGATCCTCACAAAACGGACACAAAAAGCTGACTTGTGGTTCATATGCACCCAAACATGAGCGGCTTACTGAAAGCTGTTCTGCACTGGGATGTGTCAGCAGCAAGTGACGGACACAAGCTAATGTCAGATGGAGGGACATCCATCACTGATCAATACATCCAACTTTACTTCTTTCAAGTCTGGCAAAGGCTGCAATTACAACCTGTCTCACTATTCTGTTTTACAAATCACCAAATCATGCATAAACCACAATGGTAAATGCTAAATGGACTTGTACTTCTATAGCGCTTTTCTAGTCATACAGACCACTCATAGCACTTTACAATGACTGTACCCCCCCCCCCCCCCCACCCCCCCCCACCCCAACATGAATGCATCTATTTTGAGCAATAAAATCAGATGTAACACACTTGCTTTTGAGTCGAACTGAAATTTTCTCTTCATGTTGAGAAAAACAAGATAAAGACATAAACTGTCCCATTGTCATGAGAAAATGATGCTCGTTGTCTCAACATGACAATTACAAGACTGCACGGCTGCTCTCAGCTTCCATATAGACTGCAAGAGGTTCATAACAACGACTTAAAGGTTTGTTTCTGTCGTATCTGTAACAACAGTAAAACTGTGTTGATCCTCTCTTTAGCAACGCTCTTTCAAGGGGATGTCTTCATTGGGCTGGTGGGACGGTTGTTTGTCGTGATTCCAACACCGTCTACTCCAACAAGATGCAAACAACACAAAGAGCTTCTTTTAAAATGTGACAGAAGAAAACAGTTTGTTATTATACACCGTGAACAAGAATGGATAACAATACCTGAAGACTCTACATTTGTATTCAATGTAGAAAACACCAATAATCAGTGCAATCAGGACCGAGATGACCACGATGGGAATGACCCAATCAGGAGTTTTAGGAGTCCCTGAGAGGAGAAACAATTTTACACGTTATCTAATAAGCATAATTTGCAGATTTAATTCATATATACAAACGATGATAAAAGGGTCTTTTCAGTACAAAGTTGACCTTCTTTGAGCCGCTGCTGCTTGTTTAGATATAAAAACTCATTTTGTGTTATTGATGTAATTTAACTACAAGATCACTGTGTTGTCTGTTGTGCCCCAAACTTTGGCCATGAACACCTGAACAGATGTTAAATATAAACACAAACATCTGCACTAAAACAAGGAGACGATACCAGGCCAAAATAACAAGACAAGGGAATAAATACGTCACAAACAGCAACTATTTCCTCTGTATTGTACGTTCTGTAAATATGGAGTTTCAATCCTGTCCAGTTCATATTAAGGAGAAGAAATAAGAAAATGTTGAACTGTAGAATTTAACACAAAATCACAAAAAGATAAATAGTCTCCTTTTTTCAGTTTCGTTATTTTAAAGTCCAGTTTTAAAAGCTTTTTTCTGAGTGTAATTCAGAAATAAACATGAAATGTCTTGCTTGCTGATTTTTTTCCTACCTCCATGGTTCTCAGGTCCAGCATTGGCAGGGCGGTTAGCTGGAATAGAAAAGGATTTACATGAGTTTTTTTTCCAGAAATACTTTAGAAGGCCTGTTTTCTCCAGGTTATATTGGAGAAGTACTAAATGCAGAGGAGAGAGATGAGGGAACGGTGGTTAAAACTGAGATGACTTTGTTGGAGACCTCCAGGATCTGAAAACACTTTTAGTTGGAGTGTTTCCAGATCCTGGAGTCGAGCTTTCTTGTAGTAAACTTCTGTCCCACAAGACCAGACTGCTCTTCCAGGATCTTGTTATCAATCTCCAGTCTTCCTCATCACTTTTAATAAATCTACATCTGTTAAACGTCTACACTTGTGTGAAGCTGAGTTTCTGGGTCTTCAGGGTCACACATTACACACTTCATCTCCTCTAAAGTTCTTTTTGTATGTCTGACTTTGTATAAATGGTTCTTTTTAACGATGTAACACATGTAGGACAAACTCCAACATGACTTGTATGCTGCGTGTTTCCTACCTTCCTCTTCCTGAAGTCCAGCAGCTGCAGAGCAGTTAGCTGTAAGAGAAGATTATTTAGCTTTAGAAGTTTCCTGAAAATCCACAAGTTTTTGTAATTCTAGATCATGTATCCAGTTTAAAAAATACATGAGATCAAATATTAACTGTTATATTTTGGTGTAAAATTACACAAAAGAGAAAAGTTTAGAGATATTCAACTTTCATGTAGAATATGCAGAAAATGCTAAAAGTTGATGCTGCACCAATATTACATCATGAATGTGGGACATTAAGTAGAATAATTCCTTTATTTCAGACAACTGGTGGTGGAAATACCACAACAAAACATGTCAACGTCTCAATATCGTTTCATGTGTCGTCCTGGTCTGATGCCGTTTCCACGTCAACAGGACGATGAAGGAGATTAGATACAAGCTGTCAGAATGTGACTTTCTTTTTACAGCTTATTAACTAGTAAGAGAACATCATGATGTGTAAATAACACTCAAACCTGAACAGTTGCACATTAAAATTATAGAAAGTCCAATTAAGTTTATAGATCTTAAAGATCATAGTAAATTTATGTTCATTCATCATTTAACAACAATGAGTAATGAGAAGCGCATATTAAATATTCCTGAATAGAAAACAGACAATACTCACCAGTACAGGTTGCACTGTAAGAATCCTAAAGAGAAAAAAAAAGTAAGATTAAACATGTTTTATGTTGAGTTTCATACTGCAGCAATAAAATTCTCAGTAAACATGATGAGTATTTTATGTCTCAGTACATTGTCAGTATTTACATACTGAGCAATGCAAATCTAACTCAATCTCCTCGTAGCAGCTGTAGGTTTGCAGAGTCTTGTAGCTTGAAGTCTCCACCTGCTTGCCATTACGATTGTTGGTAGCGATTACCGTGCCCTGAAGTCAAAAGGAGGAAGAAGATGAGTTTTCACCACCTGGGTAATTTATTTAGCTCTTAGAAACATGTTTTTGTCTCTACATGACATTATACACGGTACACAGTATACACAGTACATTACAATGCAAAATTAAAAGTATATATGCATATATGCCGATATACATACAAAACACACACACACACACACACACACACACACACACACACACAGTTTCTGAGTTTAAACCTGTTTAAGATGGAGAAAAATGGCCTCTTCTCTCAGCATCTGAATACTTTTTAGCTTCCTGCTGGAAGGAAACCTTTTCATTCTACAAGCTGTTAGATAAGAACTCAGTTCCACTTTTCTTGCTGCAGGAGAAACATTTCTATCAGAAAACAATGAGCCTGAGGGTTTTTTTAAGTTGTGTAAATAAGATAACTAATATTGCCTTGGGTAACTTACATTGAGCATCCAAGAGTAGTGACAGTCAGCGCCGGAGTGTTCTGGTAGATCTACATGGTAAAATGTTCCATTAGCGGTCTGGTTGACAGAGCAGTAGAAGAACTCTGAGCTGCAGGATGGAAGAAGGCCAGCTATAATAAAAACAGACATAAAGAAGATCATCTGAATCACCAGAAGTATCATCACAATCATAAAAAATAAAAGTATAAATAAATGTGTTGTTGTGTCTCCGTCCAGCCAACAGAGAGGGACACGTCCAGAGCAGGTCGGACATCAACAAGGCAGGATGCTGCAGGGTGGAAGACACTGCAAGCACCCTGTTTCCCCCATACCACCCCCCCACACAGACCAGCACCAGGAAGTCCACCCTGACCAGCTAATGTGCTGCTAATGTGGAAGAAGATGCTGCGCGGGGTTTGGCTCTGCCTTTTCGGTAAGCAGCTTATTCTCTTTATTAAATTGCTGAGACTAAACTGTTTAGGAATGTGAAATACCACCAGGCAGGATTATTAATACGTTTAGAAACTTTATTTAAAACTTCCAAGTTGTAGAAGGATACTAGAAAAGCTTCTTTAAGGTTTTATTGAGCAGCTTGTCCTCTGGACAGCATTTCTCTGTGGCTTGTAATTAGCCAACTTTCTCATGCAGTGTGTTAGAGGAATGTGCATGATGACGGGAGAGGGGAGATGGGAGGGTGGATTAACCAACAGGTTTGTTTCCCGGAGAAAAAACAAGGAAAGGGGCGTTGGGGGGGGGGACTGAACTCTTTTAATCACACACACACTACTGCATACTATATATATGTGTGTGTAGATATATAGAATTTAGTGTTATAATTAGTTAACAGGATGTTAAATGATAATTTGTGCATTATTATGGTTTATTTTAATTGAATAACTGGTGCATGTTAAGTGTCATCTAACTTCCATATTGTATATTGTATCTCTAAGTACTGAATTCACATTATGAACATTTTTTATTCATTTATATTTGTGTGATGAATGATTGTGCAATTAATATTGGCATTTACATACTCTCTTTCATACCTATGTTAGTGTTTTATCTGTGCTTGTTAACTTTTGTATTTAGAAATATGCTTATTAAAATACCATAAATAACATAATATCCTTGTGTTGTGTTTGTCTATGGGGTTGTTCCCCAGGGCACAAAACTAGCCAGGACGCCTCTGAGCAGAAACGCTGCCTTTTGTTACTAAACACCTTAAGAGACAGTCTTGTTGTTTTATGTCTACAGACATTTAACCTGGTATGATGAGAGAAATGGTGTCAAATTACAACATGATAAAAGCTGCTTGAAATACCAGTTACAAGTCAGGATGGTCCTGAGTAAGTACAGTTCATGTAAAAGCAGAACTGAAGCGGTTAAAGAATCTGCCTGATTCTTCCTGCTGCTGCTGTTAACAGATGAAGTCTTTCTTCTGCCTTTTCCC
This sequence comes from Telmatherina bonti, assembly GCF_933228915.1. Lineage (NCBI taxonomy): Eukaryota > Metazoa > Chordata > Actinopteri > Atheriniformes > Telmatherinidae > Telmatherina > Telmatherina bonti. The sequence goes on from NC_136629.1 coordinate 36,495,723, forward strand.
TTTCACGAGCAAAGACACAAGTTCTCCTTTCCACCACAAAGGACGCAAAACCCACACACGTGTGGAGGTCACGGTGCATCATGCACAGTCCTCTAAACACAGACGGAATGCTGTCCGGGAACAAGCTGCTCAATGAAGCCTCGTTTGACAGTTTGTTCCTCACATGGTTATGCACAAGCAACAGAAAAACTGGACAAAGCACTAAAACGTTTAACAAGCTTTTGTATTAGCCTGTTACAACTTGGAAGTCTCAAAATCTTTTCTAAACCAATAAAAAAAAACTTCTGAACATTCACATACTATACAGTCAGGTGTTAATTTAAAACAACAAAAAAAAAGATAATTTGCTTACCGCAAACCAAGAGGCAAACCAGCCACAGCATCTTCTTCTTCTTTCCAGCCATTTGTGTTAACTTTCAAGGATAACAAGAAAGAAATTCTTCTCCTCCTCCGTTATGTTTCCTCCCGTTCTTGTCTCGCTTGCTCGTTCTTCAGTCACCAACTGCGTTCCGGCCAGCCGCCTCTGCTTCACGGAGTCAAACTCGCCGCGCCTACGTCAACGTAGGACTCCTAAATCCGCCCCTTTGCGTAAAGGCGCAGAGAGCGCTGCGCACAAACTATTTCCGTAAGAGGTGAATGCTGAGGTGTATTAGCAGCTAAACGACATGAACCTTAAACTATCGAACTGTAATGCTGATATTTACACTAAATAAATGATTAAAACATGAGGTGAGGTGAAAATTATATTTCACCTATATATAAAATTATATATATATATATATATATATATATATATATATATATATATATATATATATATATATATATATATATATATATATATAACGTAGATAGAGTAATAGAATAATAGAATAATAACATAGATGAAGTCCACCAAACTCAGGATGACTCATCAGTTTTGCAACTCCTCTGTAGCTGATGTTCAGTCACATAGCAGATACTTTGTGACATGGTGCATCATCCTGCTGGAAGTTTCCATCAGAAGATGCTACACTGTGCTCATAAAGGGATGGACATGGTCAGTAGCAATGCTGTGGAGGTTAAAGCATGTCATGGTGGTTCTAAAGGGGCCAAAGTGGGCCAGGATAATACTCACATCATTACACTGCCACCATCTGAATGGTTGATCCAAGGCAGGATGGATCCATGTTTTCATGATGTTTCCACCAAATTCTGACCCCTCCATCTGAACGTGGAGCTGAAATGGAGACTCATTCTTTATTCTTCCATGGTTCAGTTCTGAGAAGCCTGACCAAACTGGGGCGATTTGTGCAGTTTCCTCCTCTCAGTTGACAGGAGCGAGGCTGCCTTAATGCATGGGGTTTCCTGGGCTGAAGCCCAGGAGCCCACAGGGACAAAATTACCAAATGTCCAGTTGTTATGTAACTTGTATGTTCTGTTGTCAATCAACATTTTTTGCGTATTTGAGAGTGCTGATTGATCCAAATGAACCCACCACGCCACATTGCTCCCAGGTTTAATAGATCACATTAAATTAATTTACATTTTCTCCTCCCAACACACACAGAACAGGCCCTGAACGCCCCATTTTAAATATGACCTTAGACGTACCAACAGTCACACTGTTTTTGTGCACCATTAAAAGACACAACCTTCAACACGTGCTGTTATAAATCAGCTTGTAATTATTACTTTGCACACCTTTTAGTATGTGCAAACCTTTAGTAGACGCGGGCAAAAGAGTTCTACTGCACATATAGGCCCACTGCGTTTTTATCAGGTAGAAAAATCAGCATAATTGAAAGCCAATTAGCCAAACGATTGGACTTTGCGGACCTTATTCGTGACTTTGCAAACAAAAAGACCCGTTAGTGGGCATTCACTGAAAAGTAAATTGCATATTTATTCCATCTTGTGTCAGCAAAGCTTTATTTCTTTTTCTGCAATCTGAAGAACAATTTGACAGTTGACTTTTTTTTATACTATCGCAGGCATTATTAATAAGATGACAAAGGCCTTTAAAACCGGTCACAATTTCTTTATTTTCACATTTTTCTGTTTGTTTCTACTGCATATTCTCAATACAAAAATAATTTAGCTTATTTGATTGGAACCTGAGTGTGAAGTTATCTCCTATTCTCGAATAAATGTTTTTAAATCAAAATTTGCACAAACCATATGTAGCCTTATGTTTTAGGTATTTGAGCATAAGTAGGCCAAGTACATCAATTCAGGTGAATGAAAGAACCACTCATCAATTTAATTTGAAGTGAATGTAGCTTAATATGCTTTTTTATTTGAAATAAATACCCTTCTTTTTCATATGCTCACGTGCCTTGTGCACTGGTATGGAAACAGGTCCCAAAATTTGGTGCTACACCCCTGGATGGGAATACCACAACAAAACATGTCAACGTCTCAATAACGTTTCATGTGTCGTCCTGGTCTGATGCCGTTTCCACGTGAACAGGACGAGGAAGAAGATTAGATACAAGCTGTCATTGAATCAGAAATTTATTTTTTTTTTGCAGCTTGTAAGAGAACATCATGATGTGTAATTAACCCTCAAACCTGAACAGTTGCACATTAAATTTGTTAAAAAGTCCAATTAAGTTAACATGTAAAGATCATAATAAATTTATGTTCATTCATCATTTAACAAGCTGAATGTTCCTCACTTTGCTAGTATATAAAATGTTCCAGAATAGAAAACAGACCAATACTCACTAATACAGCTTGCGTTGTATCCTGAATTCTGAAGAGAGAAAAAAATGTAAGATTAAATGTTTTTATGTTGAGTTTAATACTGCAGAATTATTTTATTCTCAGTCTAGGACTTGTATACTACACTGACCTCAAATAAAGTCACATAAAACAAATCCAGCATGTGAAGGAGTTGCTGGCAAAACACCAAAATAAAAAAAAAAAACTTTCCCGCTCTGCAAAGTCAGGTGCAGGTTTCCCTCTACTGGTAGAAAACCAGTATGGTGCTTTCAGAGTGAGGATGTTTGAGACGCAACCAGCAGCTTGGTGCTGTTTTCCTCCTGCAGGACTTTTTCCTCGACTGGTCCGACATGACAACTACACTGACCTCTAATATATAAAGTCACATAAAACAAATCCAGCATGTGAAGGAGTTGCTGACAAAACACCAAAATAACCAAAAAAAAAAAAAAAAACTGGAGACAGAAAAGGCTTCATGATCTAAAGAATAATGTAATTAATGGTGAATATTTCCATATGACCTGCAGGTCCTGCCTGGTGAAACGGAATCAGAACAACAGTCTCATGTTTCTTTACATTTTAATCTGCATGCAGCTCGTTTCCCTGCAGGATTCAGAGCTTTAACACGCAGTTACTGGGAAAAGGGGGGATACTGTGGAAAAGCTGCTTGGTGGTGATGACCCTCCTCAGAGGCACCTGCAGAATGATTTACATCCACAAGGTGGAAGCCAAACACAGATTTATTCATCTATTGTAGCGGAAACAGTTGATGCCAACGTGGAGCTCATGATGCAGGGGAAAAGCTCCAGATCACCTGACCACAGGAAGGGAGGCGTGAAAAGACCACGGGGAGTTTGATGAAATAACTGAACATGCAGAAGTTTTTGCAGCTCTTGGATCTTCTTGTGGTTTAAGTTGAGATTTCTCTTCGTTCTTTTGCTTCCAGAAACACTCTGAAGGATTCTTGTTACGCAGAGTTCATCCGCGTGGGTTTAGAGGACTCTCGTGGGGATGTGGTTGATGAAAGCTAGACAGGGAATTCCGCTGCTTGACATCAGAGCGCACGAGGACCAACCAGACGCGTGCGCAGTGGTGAAAGCTCGCTGCATTGTGCACGTTCATATTTAATGTGAGGCTGGAGGAGCAGGACGAGCTGCTGCCAAGTCATTACAAGCCACAGTTTCACAGACAAGGGGAGTTTTTAAGCTGCAGGACGGACACACACCTGCTTTTCTTCTTCTCTCTGAAAGGAGTGTTTCATCTGGATAAGAGGTGTTAGAAGTGCGGACAGACTTTCCATGGAAATGCAGGCATCACTGGCTCTTTTCCTGATGGGTAAGCAGGTCATCCTAACTTTTTATTAACTTCCTGAAACAAACAGATTAGTTTGCAAGTACAGAGTAGTTGTGTTTACTCAGGATTGTTTTGTTTTGCATCGAGACCTAAATGTGCGCGAGGATTTCCCGTGTGACTTATTCTGTAACCATCTTCATAATGTTCACCTCTAGACATGAAGGGTTCGTGACTCGAGCAGTCCTGACTCATGTGTGTAGAAAGTATAAATACCAGCCAAGTTTTAAGCAGCAGACTGGGACCACAGAGCCAGTTTGCTGCTGAGGATCCAGTCTCACACAGCATCTCTTTTTAACTTCCCACAAATGGAGCAGGATTCCTTCTGTTGCAATGTGTCATCATCCTCATGAATGCTAGAGGGGGTTTCAGCTCTACGAAGGAGTGGATACGGGTTGCTAGGCAACGAAGGAGCGTAAGGCAGAGTAAACATCTTTTTGTTCCATCCACATGGCGGCTGCATGGCTGACAGTGCAGAAACTCTGTAGTGAACAGGGCCGTCTGCAGTCTTTGAGGACAACCTGGGCTTAGCCCAAACTAGATGACGGAGTCACACACATAATATATATATTATGTGTGTATATGTATTTGTGTGATATTCACTTTAAAAATGTATGTACACAGGATCAGGTTACCTAACCGGCTGGCGATGCCACTGGTAGTGAAAAGCATTTAGCATGTGGAATATATGGAGAAATGCTGCAATCATAGTGACTTATCTGCTCTGAGATTTACCTAAATGACATGATGACCCAACAGCAGCCACACTGAGACCAGAGGAATTCTTCCAGTGCTTCAGATCTTTGTCTTTTCTTTTAGTGCAGCATCCTGTGGACCATCTTCTATATGTGAAAACTAGGGGTGTCACGATTTTGATGTTTAATTATAATCGATTGAAATTACGTCATGATCTGGAACATTTAAATAAAAGAGGATCGACGATTTGAAAACTGCATCAGTTAAATGTAGCCCATCTTTTGACATGACACTTACTGTACAAAAGTTAATGAAAACAAATTATCACAGACAAGACGAGTCTAAAAATGTCAGAGGTCTCTGTGCTGTAATAAAAAGAGAAAAATATCGAGAGTCGAATCGAATCATGACCCTAAAATCAAAAACCAAATCAAATCGAGGATTTGGAGAATCGTGACACCCATAGTGAAAACATGATTAAATCTGTCCAGTTATGTTCTGCTGTGCAGGTTCAGTCTTATTCCGTTGCAAACCTCTCATCATTTTGTCTCCATTTCATTCACATCTGTGCATTAAATGTCTTCTTTTTGTTACTAAACGTACATTAGCCAAGTGTTTCTGCAACAGGCAGCTTTAAGCAAAGTGTGACTCCAGAGAGAACATTCAGGAAGTCCTGATGAATTAATGTCACCTATCAGGGTTCAGTTGAAATATTGAAGTATTTTGATGTAAAGGTTTAAAAGGTGAAAATCCCTCCCACACACATTAGTTTCACATTGCATTGTCAGGTGATGGAACAGGAAAAGGAAATGAGAGACAGAGTCATATCATTGTTTGTATTCTGCCAAATTTTCTGACATTACAACATTAAACAGAGAATAAAAACCGACACCAAGTTGGACCTTTGTTGACTGAGAAAATATTTTTCTGTTTGTTCTTCTAGCTGGTCTTCTAGGATCCTGCATGTCAGAGTCGATCAAATGCGCCGTCATCCAAACCTCCAACGGCACACTTTACAGTGTACCAGTATATACTGGGATTCACTGTGACTTCTCTTGGATCAAAAATGTAAGTAAACCAAAGCAAAGTTTGTTAGTTAAATGATCTAGACAAACAAAAGGAACAACACTGTCGTTTGCAGATGTTGTAGCTTTTTCTTATTTTACCTGCAGCAGACAGAAAATCAGCTTTCCTTACAAGTGATTTATGAGCTGGATGTCATGTAAACCTTATGTCTTGGAGGAATTTATTCATCACCTTCTTCATGTTGACTTTAGGGAACTGTGATTGCAAATGGGGATCCTGAAACGACAGATAAGCAGGTGGTAACTTGGAGCAACAGGACTCTGCTAACCTCCAAATGCTACGAGGAGATTAACTTCACCTGTGATTGCCTCTCGGTGTGTAACAGTTCCAGCAGAGTAACACACACCCTCACAACATGTTATATGCAGACATATTAGGCCTGCAGCAAAGAGTTTTATTTCACTTCTAAAGATAACTCAGCAAAAGCACTAAAGTCAAGTTTTTAAAAATAGTATTTTATATTTTTCTTCCTTGTTTCTGTTCAGGGTACTGATCTCAATGCAAGCTGTACCAGTGAGTATTCTAACAGTTAACATTATGTGTCCAGTAGTTTGTAAAGTGGATACATGAGCTACATTGACCAGTAAAAGCTGGTGGAACTGGAGTTCTGTGGAACTTCTGATGTAAAATAACATTTTTGTATTGCAGCTAATTGCACTGAAAATGCTGGACATCAAAACATTAAAGGTAAGAAACAAACAGCAAACCAAGCATGTCTCTCATGGGAGACACTCTTAATGAGGTGTTTGAAGGAGATGATATAAAAAGTGGATTTTAAAGAAGGTTTAGAAGTCCTGGAACCTGAGTCACTTCTGGACTGTGAGTCAAAACTGATGAGACAGAACAAGTTTTCACTTCCTAAAACAGCCTTCATTCACAAAAAGAGACAAACAGCTTCATACAGGAATCAAGTGTTAGAAAGTTAACACATTTTTTATATTTTAAGTTAGTTTTCCTGAAGTATGCTATCTTTGGCATTAGCATTAGCTTCCGATTTAGACTTTTATGATGTACTTAGCTAATACAACCTTATTAGCATGAGCTACAAATGTTGCATTTGTCATAAATTAGGCAGCTAACTGCACAAAGCCAACATTAGCTGCTCAACTGCTACTTGGCTAAAACATGAGCTAAAATGCTACCTTCTCAGCTTTAGCTGTTGTTGTGCTACTTTTGTTAGCATTTAGCTATCATCAAATCAAATATAATCAAAGTTTATTTGTACAGCACCTTTCATACAAAAATCAGCTCAAAGTGTTTTACATGTATTAAAACAAGAAGTAAAATTAATAGACTCATCATCATACACACACACACATACACACACACACACACACACACACACACACACACACACACACACTCTGACACACCCCAAGTCTCACGTTGCCTGAAAGAGCTTCTAAAATAGTTTTCTATCTCTTTAACTGACCATAATAATGATGATAATAATAGCAAAAATAAACATCAGGCTTGGCAGACGGTGAGGAAACGATATCCTGGGGATCCTTTCACACCAGGGACCGGCCCACCCATAACCGTAGGGTGCGTCACCACTGGACTCTGGGTCGGCCCCGATCCGTACTACAGCCAAATGGCTGCAATGCAAGGGCCGACCTGTCATATTACATGACTGTATAAAACAGAATAAACAAATGACCTGATGAACAACTCAGCCTATCATGATGCTAGTTTGTGTTGTTTACATTTTAATCCTTTTGACAGACAACTGTTGTAGGGAGTCGGCTAATTATACATCTTTCTTTTCTTGTCTGGTTGTTTGGCCCAGCATCTGCTCCGTGTTTTAGCGTGGGTGTGGGGGTTAGCGTGCCCACTAAAAGCTAGCTTATAACATCTGTACAGATGTTAACCACTAATATTTTAGGCACAACAGCACAATAATGTTGTAGTCAAGTTTAATTAATGACACAAAATGAGCTTTATTATCTAAGTGTGTTGCACTACAGAATGAGAAAAGGTCAATATTTAATCAAAGAGTTATATGAATATATAGTTTGATCATCTCAGGTATGTATGAATTGAATTCTGTAAATTCTGCTCTTCATACTGAGCTGTCATATTGCTTCCCTTCTCAGGAACTCCTGACAATCATTTGATTGTTTCAGTAGTCGTCATCGTGCTGCTGCTGCTGTTTGGGGTTGGATTCTATTTAGTGTACAGGTATGGTTATTAATACACATGTATGTTGTAAAATGACTCACTGTTGTCATCAGGCATGTTTAAAAAGTTCTTTTTTTCTTGGCTTTTTCATGCAGAAGGCGTAGGCAGCTGAACCGCCAGGGTGATGTCATCTAGGAGGAATGCGGAGAAGGAGATTATTTTATTTTTACATTGCATCAACATGCAGATATCGACTCCTGTTAGAGAAGTGAGATTGTGTTTGAAAAAGCTGAAAATGGTTTGACTTGATGTTATTAACCTATGAAATGTAAACAGCTGCCACAAAATGGTGTTTTGTCCACGGGATCATCCAACCTTCCGGACTAGTTAGATAGATAATGTCCTGAAGACGACATGGAGGCGTCAGTGTAGGCAGGCGGGGATTTTTTATCAGCTCCAGGCTCATGTTTTAATACGAACTCCTGTTCAGAAATTGTGACATCATCCTAAATACTTGTATCAATACGGTGCTGGCCCAGTCTTTCCTGTTCATCTGGAAACAACAAGCTCTTAGAGGCAATTTGTTCCTCTTCACATAACATTCCCTGCTTCCTGTAAAAGGTTCGCAGTTCAGTCCACTTTTTAGACATGTTTAGTAAAAACTGCATCATCAACACATGATGTTTTAGATATTTTGTAGAATTAAATTGATGCACTATAAAAAAAAAAAAGAGCAGACTGCAGTGAATGTGGTTTAAGTCTCGGTAGTATCGTGTCAGTGACTTACAGAGGTCCTTTCAGAACCCCCCCCGTTCATTTTATGAGAAGAGAATAAAAGCTGTGGAAGCTTTTCAGGTCATGATGAAGAACCAGAACCAGTTAGCATGTTGTGTGTTTGTGTCCTGAGGATCTGAACACTTTGCTTCAGCTGAAACATGGTCATACAAATGTCTTCCAATGCCTTTACAACGTGCACTAAACAAGGCTTCTATTGCACATGTTGCCTAATAAATAGCAAATCATGAATATATATTTTTATATATAATACTTTCATATTTATATAAACTTTACACACAAAGTAAGTATATTTGTGATATTTCCTTGCCAACCAGCTGGTGTTGTATTAAACATTGTTGTAAAGCATGTTAGTTACTGTAAGAGTTTGTACGGATCATGCTTCTGTTAAATAAACAACACGCCTCAAAGTGGGAGTAATGCCCCTCAAAATGTCCCTGCAATGTTCTCCCCTGATTCTCAAATTTACCTACTTTTTATTCTAAGTTTATATATATGGTGCTCTATAAATACAAACTATATATGGAATAAAAATGATAGTTTATATTTGTGCCGTGAAGATGGAGAACTGAGACTGTAAGGAAGATATTTCCCAGCTGTGTGTGTTTAAGCTTCAGTCTGTGAAGCTGCTTTGTTACTCAGACATGTAACGCAGCACGACGCTTGTATCAGGATGATTTTTACTGCTGAAAAATAAATCATTTCAAACTGAGAAGGGCTGTTTTTTTCTTCTTTTTACCAAACATGAACATTAGAGATTTCAGGAAGTGAAAAGGGTCGACTGGTTTATCTAGAAAGGAAAATGATGCGGCTTCTGAATGATTACTGACATGTTTGAGTCAAACAAACAGAAGAAATCTCACGGTGGAATGAATCAGGCCACATCACGTCTTGTGGTTTCAGGAGTGACGACAACAGCAGGTCATCATCAATGTTTCATTTATTTTTACAGCCTCACGTTTGTTCTGCTGCTCTTTCTGCAAACTCAGGCTTGTTTTGACTCAGGTCTGAAGAAATGTAGACGTGAGACATTTTTCCCACGGTATTCCAGATGCTGAATGACTCGGTTTCATCGGGGAGTTGTGTCGACATGATGAGGTGTATGTCTTCTGTTTCAGTTCAAGGTTTTATGAATGCTCCGTTTACACACACGCCGATGCCAGACCTGAGATTTTACTGAACATTACACAGAACATGTCAGTGCTACCCCACCAAAATGCATCTGACTTCCATCTGCATCATATTTACTGATCAGTCGTATTTGTTTCATTATTTTAACTGGATGTAATGTAAAAAAACAGCTAAATGAATCTTTTTCCTGGAGCTGATGCATCTCTGATGAGGCAAGTTGAGAGGAACTCTATAAAATATTGAAATTTAATTGATTATGTAAAGTTTTAAGTGGGTTTTCCTGCAGTTTGATCATGTATATTAATATTTCAGACAATAAAGCTTCAGTTTCCTTTGATTCCTCAAAGAAAGATACAGTGTCACATAACTGCAATGTCATGGTGATTTTTTTTTTCCTTTGTTGCAAGATAGAAGATGCAAAGATAGAAATAATAAGAATGGATAAAATCATAAAAGCACAAAGACTCAACCTGAGGTCAGAGACGGATAAAGGAAGGTGGAGGATTGCTGAATGAATTATTCATTCACCCAAACTACTGAAAGAAAATTACAGGGCAGTTTGAAACCCAGAGAGCCTGAATTACTAAAAATAAAACACGTAAGTGTTCGGGCTGCGACAGTTATGTAAACACATAATCTGGGTGGTTCAGTCAATCAGACAGCGCCTGATGCTTAACTAAACATACACTCTATAAGCACTGATATGTACAAATAAAGTCCAGCGCCTTTCCTTCCACAGCCCGGGACCTCATAATTAATCACAATATGTCTATGAGATCATAAAGAAAAGACCATGATGTAATACACCTCATTATGTGTTTTTATTCCAAGCTGCAGAAGGGAAGATCCCTTTTGAGCTTCCGTGTGTCCAAATCAGCCTTATCTCTCCCTCACTCACTAAGCAGGACATCTATGTAGATCTTTATGGTGTTTGTGATTTCAAATCAAATCAAATTTTATTTATGAAGCACTTTGAATACAGTAAAATGTAAGACAAAGTGCTGTATACAATATATAGGCACTTTAAAGAATAATACATCAGTTTCCGCCTTTCCCACACACACTAACATACAGATACACACACTCCCTCTGAGGAACACCAGAGGATGTCGTATGATGACAAAATACATAAAAATAATAAAACAGTAAATATCGAATGAACAAATAAAAATTAAATATAAAATTCTATTTATAAAACTAATTTTGAAATAAAATAAAAAAAGTTCCTGAAATGCATTGTGTATAAATGGATATTTATACACACTAAGACAATAAACACGGAGTAAAAGCCATAATAAAAAGGTGAATTTGGAGTCATCATATCTGTGGGCCTTTTGTACAACACAATGTGTTTATAAATGGAGAGAAGATTCTTAGAAGCAGTGATGATCTGTACAGGTCAGTGTCTCATTCATCAGCTTTAACCAGTGGCTCTCACATGTTGTCTTACTGGTTATAATTATTCTGATGGTCTCACTGTGTTTCTGGGTGAAGTGCGACTCCTGTCCCAGTGAGGTTGGTTGGGCAGTCCTGTGGAATCAGTGGGTGGTGGCAGAGTTAGTCAGCACGGCTGCTCTTCCACCTCATCTATTCTGTTTTTCTTTTTACTTGCAGTTACTTTGTCCTGTTTTTTGTCTTTTGCAACTATCTGCTGCAGACAGCAGTAACAGGTGCAGTTAGCTGCCTAATTTATGACAAATGCAACATTTGCAGCTAATGCTAATAAGGTTGTATTAGCTAAGTACATCATAAAAGTCCAATTCCAAAGCTAATGCTAAAGCTAAAGATAGCATACTTCAGGAAAACTCACTTCAAATATTTTTTTTAAAAAATGTGTTAACTTTCTAACACTTGATACCTGTATTAAGCTGTTTCTTTTTGTGAAAGAAGGGTGTTTTGGGAAGTGAAAGTTTATCTCATCAATCAAGAGAGTAGCAGTCATAGGTGTGTTTCACTCAAGCTCTGAGCAGGAATGTACATGAGGTTGGTATGTTTGATGCCTCCTGACTAATTTCCCTAAATACAGAATCAATTCTTTCTCATGTTCTTCCCCAACAACATGCATCACATCCAATACAAACAATCCAAACCTGAGGTTTAAACTACCGGGAGCGAGGAGAGGAAGATAGGAAGAGCAAATATCTACCAGTAAAAGCTTGTCCCGGTCCCAAGCAAGGCTGTCAGCTGTCTCCTAGCAAGAATCTAGAGACTCAGACATCATGTCTTTAAACTGTACTAACCGAGCGTTGCCAGGAAAATAAAAAACAAGAGAAAAATGTAAACAAGATTACAAGTAAGTGTTGGTTTTCTCCCCTAATAACAAGACATTCTTGTATCTTATTTACTGTAAAAACATGTAAAGGTTTTCCATGAACAGAAATAATCAGTAGCCATTTTTTAGAAACCATTATTAACAACTTTTTTGTCAGATATTTACTGTGAAAGTTAAAGTACTGGAAAATACTGTAAAAGTTATTTAGTTACGGTCTGCAAATAAAATTACCTTGCAAAAGGTAACAACACACACACCTGATCATAATCTCTGCTTACACACAAAGCATGCTCTGTACTTGGCTTGGTAATCATGCGAGGAATCCGTTCATGTCAGGAGACGCCCCAGGAATGACCAACAGAGACGCAGCCACAGTGGAACACCCATGCCGGGGTCCACACCACAGCCATATGGCTGCAGTGCAGAACGCCTACCAACACCCCCGCCACAAACAGGCACAACCCCGACACGGAGGATCCCCATGAAGAAAAAGATCAGCTGATGAAGATTTAAACTTGCAACATATTTTAGGTCCAACTTTCCTGACAAACTATTTATAAACGACACATTTCCTCCAACAACCTTCATTCCTTTCTGTATGTGTCTCTCTGCTTTGTTCTCACGCTCCTCCCTTTTTCCCACGTTACCAAGCTCTTATTTTCACTTCATCCCCACTTTAAATTCCCTCCTTCTGCTCTGATCTGTGTTTCTGAGGTTCTTCCACAACTGGGCTGTAAGAGTGAAACAAAGTGTGTTTCAGCACGCTGTTGGCATCTCAAGCAAACCTCTTATTCAGTTTAACAGACAACAAAATTAGCTGATAATCGTCTCCTTTTTGCATTTTACAGTTAGTCAACATCTTTTTTAAACTGTATCTGTGTGAGACATTGGAGGGAAATTCAGTTATTTTCTTGCTACATATCTGACAACCAGTCTGTTTACAAAATGCATTGATCCTGGTTAAATAACCTGCATCAGAAACATGTGGCCTTCTGGGAGAAGACAACTTCCGCTAAACTGCACTAAGATCAAATTTATTCATAAACTCCTAATGATTGTGAAATCTGTGGGCATTACCTCATCAAAATGAAAAGTCTGGAACAAGTGGAGGGATCAGGTGATTTATGGGAAGACCTCAGACTTCTGGTAAATGCTTTGTCTTTAGTGTCCTGTTCTATCTGGAAACGTCGGGAGGAGGGTGTTTCCTGCAGCAGAGGGACAGGGTTCCATGTGTTGGTGTTTAAGAAATTACTTTTAGTGAATGTTTCTGAATCTTCAGAAGGGTGGAAAACACAAGCAGCTTCAGGCCAAACATGCAAAACGGTCGTCTTAGGGTACAAAAAAAACAAAAAACAAAGGAGCAATTTGTCATGTTTTCTGACCTCATTACAAAACAATTTGTTAAACTGAAATCACAAATTAAAAGCCAAACGTTGTCTCCTCTAATCATTTGCTGGAAAATGTTTTACTTTGTCCCTGTCTTTCTTCTTTGTTCTACAAACTGCTTCAGACACAGATTTCCACAGAAGTACAGCAGCTGAGGTGTGGCTTCACAGACCTGCACTCTGTATCTGGATGCATCTGGTTTGATGCGGCTCTATCTGGCCTGGGCAAGGAGAAGCCATGTCAGCTGTAGTCTGGCTTGTCTGGAGGAGAGGAGAGGTGATTTGACCTGAAGTAAACTTAACTCAAAGCCACCATGACTTCAGAACAAGTTGGACAGATTTATGATTGAAACCAAAGTATCAGACTGAGTGAAATTTCTGCCAACATGGACAGAGCCCGTCTCGGTTTGATCTCATCCATCTAATGTTTAAGACAACTTACAAATTAAGAGTAAGATATTATTCATTGGATTCATGATAATGACTGAATGAATGACTGTTTAAATATTTTATGTTTATTGAAACAACGATGTAGAACCTCAGAACAGCGCAGTAGTCTGATGCAGAAATTAAAATACATCGTCACGTGATTTTAATCAAGCGAGGCTAATTATTTTGTACTCTGATTACTCAAGTTATCCGAGCAATCACTGCAGCCCTAAACCTCACAAAGTCATCCAAAGACACACACACACACACACACACGCCTTTCTGTCCATGTGTGTCAGTGTCTAGCTGCTCTGAAAAACCAAACCAGGATAAATACTAAACCTGAAAAATGAGATGGTCACAGCAGGATTCCTGCAGAAAAGTCACTCCGTGCCATTTCAATCAGAACTGTATGTATAAACTTCCTAAAAGTAACGATGTAAGGAATTTTATCAGGATTAGTTTCCACAAAACCTTAATTATCTCTTTTGTTGGGGCATGGGGTGTTATGTAGACACACAGTAGTTGGGTTGTTACACGATGTCATGTCAGATGGGTGTGACTAATGACTCCCACCACACACACACACACACACACACACACACACCATGCACCTGATGTAGCGGCACGGCTGGGCGTGACAGGTGCGGGGAACATCAGACTCCTTCAGAGTTGACTCTCTTTCCTGACGTGACTGCAAACAGAGAGGTTGCAGGACGAACTAGAAGACACTAGACATTCAGTGAACTTCCAAACGGGAAACAGGTGAAACAGGTGAAGCTTTTTCTCTCTTGCATTAATCAAACTGTAAAGATTAACACAACTATCGGCCGTGAAGACAGACTGTCCATCTAAATGTGGAAGAAGATGCTGCGCGGGGTTTGGCTCTGCCTTTTCGGTAAGCAGCTTATCCTCTTTATTAAATTGCTGAGACTAAACTGTTTAGGAAGGTGAAATACCACCAGGCAGGATTATTAATACGTTTAGAAGCTTTATTTAAAACTTCCAAGTTGTAGAAGGATACTAGAAAAGCTTCTTTAAGGTTTTATTGAGCAGCTTGTCCTCTGGACAGCATTTCTCTGTGGCTTGTAATTAGCCAACTTTCTCATGCAGTGTGTTAGAGGAATGTGCATGATGTTCCCCTTGGGACTAAACACACTGGAACGAGGCAAGGAAAGAAGAAAGGTGGACGTGTTGCAGCCCACACTGACCACTGTTCCAGTCCAGACAGTATAAGCTGATGAAAGGTGATAAATACTGGATGGTAAAACGGCAGAAGTGTGAACAGCAGCAGGGAGAGAAAGCACCTCAGTTCTGCTTTTACATTCTCCCTACTTTACTCAGACCAATCCAGGGACGGTCTTTGCTTTGGGCAACGGGGGGGCGACGCCCAGGGAGCAACCTGTTTGAGAAGAACAAACAAAGTCAAGGCGCTGGACTCACTACTAACATGTCAACTTGCTGCTGAGAGTCATGTAGGCCTGTACAGGTGTGTGTGTGTGTGTGTGTGTGTGTGTGTGTGTGTGTGTGTGTGTGTGTGTGTGTGTGTCAGAAGAAAAGGCGGGGTGGAGACGGAAGGGGGGAGATGGGAGGGTGGATTAACCTGCAACTGCAGAGTTTGGGAACAGGTTTGTCTCCCGGAGAAAAAACAAGGAAAGGGGCGGTGGGGGGGGGGGACTGAACTCTTTTAATCACACACACACTACTGCATACTATATATATGTGTGTGTAGATATATATATAGATAGATATATATATAGATAGATATATAGATATATAGATAGATAGATAGATAGATAGATAGATATGTAATGTATTGATAGATAGATAGAATTAACACATGTGTATAATGTTACATTTATTGGGATGCATGAAAATGTTCAAATAAGAAAAAGAAAACAGTGAATTTGTTCACATCACGTGAGATCAATCTGAGCTCGGACAAAAGACCGTAGAAACCATGAGGGGCTCAGTTTAGAAAGAGAAGGAAAGAAGAGAAACACTCTAAACATAAACGTCTGCAAGTCCATATGATTGATGTTATTATACATGTAACAAAACTGTTTTTATTATCCTCTTGCTAATATGTTGCTACTTAGCCACAGAATATATTAGTTTGTGTTTACAACACAACAAGTTCACAAGTTAGTCTGGGAATGTGGTGAACAATAGTACGTCCTGACTGGAGTTTTTAATGCTATACATGGTTCTATGCTAACTTAAATAACTTATATGACATTCATGTGATGTCAGGATACATTGACATGACATTTTGTAAGCTTTATAATGCTTTTTGAATCCTAAAAATAGGATGTTAACAAATGACAATTTGTGCATTATTATGGTATATTTTAATTGGGTAACTGATGCATGTTAAGCATAATCTAATGTACAACCTAATTACCTAATTAACCTAATTATACTTGGTCTTTAATGTGGTCAAGCACCGCCTGATGACCCAAACACAATGCAAGTTGTAAATAGTTGTAAACAACTTTTGCATTTGGGAATGTTCATTCATTCATTCATTCATTTTCTGAACCGCTTATTCCAATTCAGGGTCGCGGGGAAGCTGGAGCCTATCCCAGCTGGCTTTGGGCGACAGGCAGGGTACACCCTGGACAGCTCGCCAGTCCATCGCAGGGCCACACACAGAGAGACGAACAACCACACTCATGCTCACACTCACTCCTAGGGGCAATTTAGAGTAACCAATTAACCTAACATACATGTCTTTGCATGGTGGGAGGAAGCCGGAGTACCCGGAGAGAACCCACGCATACACGGGGAGAACATGCAAACTCCACACAGAAAGGCCACTGACCAAACCAGCCAAGGATCGAACCAGTGACCTTCTTGCTGTGAGGCCACAGTGCTAACCACTGCGCCACCGTGCAGCCCCCATTTGAGAATATATTTAATAAAATAAACAATAATATAATATCCTTGTGTTGTGTATGTGTGTGTGTGTGTGTGTGTGTGTGTGTGTGTGTGTGTGTGTGTGTGTGTGTGTGTGATGGGTGGTTCGCCCAGAGCGCAAAACTAGCCAGGACCGCCTCTGGGCCCATCCTACAATTTAGAGTAAACTATAAACTTAACATCGTCTTTGGATGGTGGGAGGAAGCCGGAGTACCCAGAGAGAACCCACGCATACACGGGGAGAACATGAAAACTCCATAAAGAAAGGCCACCATGCTGTCCACCGTGGCATCAGAGGAGAGCAGATTTTAATGCTTCATATTAAGAGGTCAGAAAGATGAGAAAGCATGTCATGTGACTGCTGGACAGGGTTGGTCTCCAGGGACAGCAGAGGTCTGAGGGTCGCTCAGGTTGTGTAGACTTCCACCTGCAGCCAGATCAGTGTTTCACACCATGTCTAATGCAGCACATTAGCTGGTCAGGGTGGACTTCCTGGTGCTGGTCTGTGTGGGGGGGTGGTATGGGGGAAACAGGGTGCTTGCAGTGTCTTCCACCCTGCAGCATCCTGCCTTGTTGATGTCCGACCTGCTCTGGACGTGTCCCTCTCTGTTGGCTGGACGGAGACACAACAACACATTTATTTATACTTTTATTTTTTATGATTGTGATGATACTTCTGGTGATTCAGATTGTAGGAGACAGAATGCCAAAAGCATATGGTGTATAGGGTGCGCTAGAGAGTGTGTGTGTTGCAGGCACTGATTCACGTGAGTGTGGGCGTGTGTATGGCACGGAAGTGTTAAGGTGCTCACTCACCTGCAGCACGAGGGAGAGAGAGAGTCAGGGCTGGGAGCCGTATTTTTTGTTGACCGCCTTGTACTACTCATTCATTTACATTTTTCTGTTTAATTCTGCAATAATCCGCCAATCCATCCTGCCCGTTGTTATCCTCTGTGCGCACTGTTCAATAAATGCACAAAACGCATCTTTGGATCTCAGCGTTATGTTTCAATAGCCTTCTCGCGCGTCACAAATGTACAATCTACAGGACCCAGCCTTAAACTCTCCGCGGCTAAAGGATATGCTTTAGGAAGCCGCAACATTTTGTCAACAAAAAAAGGCACTGAATGAAAATCACCAGGCCGTGTACAAGCGCCAAAGCGCCAAGTCATTACGCAAAGCCTAGCCGGAGCTGCAGCTAAGTGCCACATACTACACCATGCTACCCATTCACCTGGAAACAGGTAGGCCTGAACCTGTTTGTCTGTGGATTAAGGAATCCGCTCTGATTGCACTATATTGTGTTTAATACGGATGAAATATTGAATGGATGCTTTACGCTGGTTGTATTAGCGCATCGATGGTGGCGCACTTGCTCCGTGCTTTATTTGATTGTGATGTCGGGACTTTGTGGCATAAATACGCGGCCACTGGTGTTGTCTGAAGGCCTATTGCTTGTTGAATTGTTTGGATTGAATCTGCACGTCAATGAATTCAAATGCAATGTCTATGGATGAATTTTAAATGCAAGCTTTGGATGAATTTTAAAACGCAATGTCAACGAATGGATTTTGAATGCGCCTTTGATGAACTGTGATTTTGTTGCTCCACACAAAATAAAATCTAAAGGAACTGAGTCAAATAAATGTTGTTCTTGAATGTTCAAAATGGAAACTGATAAAAGAGAAATAAAACTGACCGCTAAAGCTCTGGAAAACAAGATTGAGCGGCTTCAGCACGAGTGCAAAAGTGCGGTCAATAAAATTAAAGCGCTTATTCCGCAAATAAAAGCGCTCTTGAAATCAAAGGAAAATGCACCTGAAATCCTCTCGCAGATGGACGAAGTGAACATATTGTGTAACAAAGCCACTGACCTGCACAATGAATTATTGCCACTACTTCTTGATGATGAACATGTAAAACAAAACGAGTGGTTTTCCAGCGTTATGAATTATTGTGATGCATTCAAGGACCAAGTTGAAAAATGGATGAATGAAAATGAGCATGAAATCTCAAATAAACCATCACTTGAAAACCAAATTCCTGTCCAACCAGTTAATGAAAATTATGATGTGGAACAAACTCCTGTTGAGAAAAACAATGATTTACCTGTCCCCACTGCACAAGACCCGCAGGATGAAGTTGAGCCCTGTGACAGCATCTCAAATACAACCAAGAGATCACGCTCACATCATTCAGGATCCTCAGCTTCACGCTCATCTGCTCGCTCAAAAACTGAAGCAAATATAGCACGTTTAGCAGCAAAACAAAAGGCATTAATGGAAAAGCATGCATTGGAAGAAGAGGAATTAAAGCTACGCAAGAGGAGAGAACAATTTGAATGGGAGGAAGAGGAGTTAAAGCTACGCAAAAGGAGAGAACAATTTTTACTGGAAAATGAAATTGCTGAGGAAAAGGCAAAATTAAATTCTTTAAAATCACAAAGCAGTGTTGGTAGTAAATCAAAGTCTTCTGATGGGATGAATTCTTATTATGAAAAGACACATTTAAAACCTCAACTTAATGTCAATGCAACTGAATTCGTGCCATCGCAGCCTATTAAATCAATGCCTAATGCAGCTGAAACCACGCAGCCTACTGTGAAACCTAAAGTCACCAATTTACCTGACTTGAAACAGCCTCCAGGTCCTCCTTACATGTTGCAACGTTTTCTAACAACTCCTGAAGACACTATGCCCAACTTGACCCATGAAAACCTTTCTAATAACACCAAAGGTTTACAAAGTGACAGTGTGTTGGACATAATGAGAAAACAAAATGAAATCACAACACTTCTAATGCAACAACAATGCCTCTCAGCACTCCCAAAAAGGCACATTCCCACCTTTGATGGTAACCCACTCAAATATCACTCCTTCATTAAAGCCTTTGAAAATGGAGTTGAGCGAAATACACATAACAACTCTGACAGACTCTATTTCCTTGAGCAATACACCGAAGGGCACGCCAAAGAGCTGGTAAGGAGCTGTCAGCACATTGATTCAGAGAGAGGGTATGTGAAGGCAAAGGCTCTATTGAGAGAGCACTATGGCAATGAGCAGAAGGTGGCAGCAGCATACATGGAGAGAGCTCTGTCATGGCCAGTTATTAAAACAGAGGATGTCAAGGCCCTCCAGGAGTACAGCCTCTTCCTGCGTGAATGCTGCAACGCCATGGAGGATGTGCAGTATTTGAATGATTTGGACACCCCCTCAAATATGTTGGACATCATCAAAAAACTGCCCTACAAACTCCGAGACCGTTGGAGGTACCATGCATGTGACCTGCAGGAAAAGCACAACAGAAGAGCAAGATTTATGGACATTGCTAACTTTGTGGAAAAACAGGTGAAAATTTTGACTGTCCCTGTGTTTGGAAACATTCAGGACACTGTTCCATCCATCAGACCAAATAAGTCCAAACCTCACCCACGCTCCAACATCAAAGGAACCAGCTTTGCTACCACTGTGGAGAAGACGCCCCAGTCTAAGGACAAACCAAAACCCTCACAGCCACCAGCTCAGAAGAACTGCCCCTGCTGCACTGGAGGACACACATTGGATGTGTGTGCGCGGTTGAAAAAAATGGCCCACAAGGAAAAAATTGATTTTCTGAAGGAAAATGGTGCTTGTTTTCGCTGTCTGTGTATAGGACACATCAGCAAAAATTGCCAAAGGAAGATTTCCTGCTCAAAGTGTGGCCAAAGACACCCGACTGTGCTCCATAAGGACAGTGCAAATGCAGAACAGGCTGAGAGAAGTGTCCGGGTGCCAGTGCATGGCACGTTGGTTTCCAGTGGCCTTACAGGGGCTGGTGAGATGGACTGCAAGCTCCCTATTGTACCGGTCCAAGTTAAAGCAAAGAAAGGCAGTAAAATCATCTTCACCTATGCTTTCTTGGACCAGGGAAGCACGGCAGTGTTCTGCACAGAAGGTCTGATGAAGAGGCTCAATGTGTCGGGGAAAAGAGCAAATATCCTTCTCAGAACAATGGGCCAGGAAAAGTTGGTCAGCACTTATATTTGCCAGAGCTTGAGGTGGCAGCACTCGAAGATGATACCTTCATCAACCTGCCAAAGGCTTATACTCAGCTAGCAATGCCAGTACACAGAGCAAACATACCCACAAATAAGGACCTGACAAGATGGTCATATCTAAGACATCTCACCCTACCACAGATTGAGGCTGGAATTGAGTTGCTGATAGGGACAAATGTCCCACGAGCCATGGAACCGCTGGAAGTCATCCGCAGTGAGAACAATGGACCCTATGCAATAAGGACGGTGCTGGGCTGGACGGTAAACGGACCACTGACAGGAAACGGTGGAGAGGCCAATTACTGTGAGCAGCCAGTAACTGTGAACCGTGTGTCCATTGTAAATTTGGATGAACTGTGGCAACAGCAATATAAGATGGACTTTCCAGAATCTACTGTGGAGGAACAAGTGGGTCTGTCCAGAGAAGACTTGAGATTTATGGATATGGCCACAAAGTCAGTCAAGCACATAAATGGTCACTACCAGGTCGCCCTGCCTTTGAGAAATCCTGACATCAGCATGCCAAACAACAGGAAAGTGGTGGAACAGCGCTTATACCACCTGAAGAGGAGGCTCCAAAAGGATCCAGAGTTTCACATGGAGTATAACACCTTTATTAATAACCTCCTTGTTAAAGGCTATGCTGAAAAAGTTCCTGAGGTAGAACTGGACCGGAATGATGGCCGGGTTTGGTACATACCGCACCATGGTGTCCGCCACCCGACAAAAGGAAAACTCCGTGTTGTGTTTGATTGTGGTGCCAGTTACAAAGGACAATCGCTGAATGAGCAGCTGTTGCAAGGCCCCGATTTAACCAGCTCGCTAATTGGAGTTGTGACCAGGTTCAGGAGGGAACCTGTAGTCATTATGGCGGACATAGAATCTATGTTTCATCAAGTGCGCGTGCCCCCTGAAGATGCTGACCTGCTGCGATTCCTCTGGTGGCCACAAGGATGCAGGTGCATCTCTTTGGAGCCACATCCTCTCCAAGCTGCGCCAATTTCGCTCTTAGGAAGTGTGCAGAGGATTTTGGACATGAGTTCCAGGAAGAGACAGTGAATAAACTGCAGCACTGCTTCTATGTGGATGACTGTTTGGTGTCAGTTGCTACAGAGGAGGAAGCACTGGCCCTGCAACATGAACTCATGTCTCTGTGCGCTAAAGGAGGATTCTGTTTAACGAAGTGGCTCAGTAACAGGTCAGAAGTGCTTGAGGCCATTCCAGAGCCCCACAGAGCTAAGGGTATAAGGCAGTTGTACCTCGAGAAGGATTTTGTGCCCATCGAGAGAGTGCTGGGAGTAGAGTGGTGTATCAAGTCTGATGCTTTTAAATTCAAAATCACTTTGAAAGACAGACCACTCACCCGCAGAGGTATCCTTTCAATTGTCAGCTCTATTTATGATCCTCTAGGAATGCTCAGTCCTCTTGTCCTGACTGCAAAGCATATTTTGAGAGATTTGTGCAGAAGAGGAGTTGGTTGGGATGTCCCCATACCAGAGGCTGTTTCCAAAGAATGGCTAAAGTGGATGCAAGGGCTCCACCTACTGGACAACTTTGAACTACAAAGATGTCTTAAACCTCTGGAGTTTGGCAAGGTTGTTACTGCTCAATTACACCACTTCAGTGATGCTGGTGAGGATGGCTATGGCACAGTCACCTATCTGCTCCTACAGAATGAGAACCTCCAAATGCACAGTGCTTTCATTATGGGAAAGGCTCGTGTCGCCCCACTGAAAAACATTACAATCCCAAGAATGGAACTGATTGCTGCAACAATGGCCAGTCGCATGGACGTCATGTGGAAAAAAGAGCTGCACATGAGTCTCCAAGAATCAGTGTTTTGGACTGATAGTGCTTCTGTGCTGAAATACATCCGAAATCAAACCACTAGATTTAAAGTGTTTGTTGCCAATCGTGTTTCAGAGATACTAAAATCATCTCACCCTTCTCAGTGGAGATATGTGGATACAGCTTCTAATCCAGCTGATGCGGCATCCAGAGGAGTCAAAGTGGAGGCATTTCTAAAGAACAGGCTATGGTTAACAGGTCCTCTGTTTCTTTGCCAGACGGAGGCAGAATGGCCTGTGAGTCCTGAACCTGTGGGCCTTCTCTCCCAGGATGATCCAGAGGTGAAGAAAAGTGCTGTTATAAATGCTGTGCAGATTGGAGAGGATCCCACTACACATCTGATCCATCATTATTCTTCCTGGATCAGACTGAAGAAAGCTGTGGCATGGTGGATGAAATATAAGGAATTGTTGTTGTCCTGTAGCAGGAAAAGGAAACAATTAACAGCCAACCAGAATGAAGCGAGTATGGAGCAAAAGAGAAGAATGGAGCAGGAAATGTGCATGTTTAAAACCACAGCTGTCCTGAGGGGTCTTACAGTGGAGGACATTGATAAGGCTGAACTTGCCATAATTCAGTTTTGTCAGAGAAGAAAGTTTTCAGAGGAGTTTTTGTGTCTGGAAAAGAGCCAGAGTGTAAAGAAAAGCAGTCACCTGTACAAGTTGTGTCCAAGGCTGGAGGATGGAGTCTTGCGAGTGGGAGGTCGGCTCAGTAAAGCAGCACTGCCTTTGGAGTCCAAACATCCGATGATTTTGTCAAAGGATCTCCACATTTCTACCCTGTTGCTGAGAAAAATTCATCAAGAGGTTGGACATAATGGACGCAACCATATGTTGTCCAAGCTCAGGGAGAAATACTGGATGACTGGAGTAAGCACTGCCATCAGGAGAGTCCTGTCTAAATGCACCATCTGCAGGAGGCATAACGCTACCCCAGTTTACCAGCAGATGGCAGACTTGCCCACAGAAAGACTCAAGCCAGATGAACCTCCATTCACTTGTGTAGGTGTTGACTATTTTGGACCCTTCGAAGTGAGAAGCAGGAGGAGTACAGTGAAAAGATACGGTGTCATATTTACCTGTCTTGCTTTGAGAGCCATACACATTGAGGTGGCTCCCTCTTTGGATACTGACTCCTTTATAAATGCTCTGAGGCGTTTTATAGCCAGAAGAGGACAGGTCCGTGAGCTCCGATCTGATAACGGGACAAATTTTGTGGGAGCAGAACGTGAGCTGAAAACAGCAATTGAGCAGTGGAACCAGGCACAGGTGCATGATGTGTTGCTTCAAAATGGCATAAAGTGGACATTTAACCCCCCTGCTGGGTCACATCATGGAGGAGTGTGGGAGAGGCTAATCCGATCTGTGAGGAAAGTCCTGAATTCCACTCTAAAAGTGCAACGCCTGGATGAGGAGGGACTCCACACAGTTCTTTGTGAAGTTGAGGCCATTATCAACAGCAGGCCCATCACCAAAGCCTCCACAGATCCCAACGACCTGGAAGCACTTACACCAAACCACCTGTTACTGCTTAAAAGTCAGCCTTCATTGTCACCTGGAGAGTTTCAAACTGCAGACCTGTATGCACAGAAAAGATGGAGACAAGTTCAGTATATATCTGATCTTTTCTGGAAACGCTGGACAAAGGAGTACCTGCCTCTGCTACAAGAACGACAGAGATGGGCTGGAGTCCAGAGAAACCTTGTCGCAGGAGATCTGGTTCTACTCATGGACAGTACAGCGCCTCGCAATTCCTGGATTATGGGACGTGTGCTGCAAACTTTTCCGGATCGTAAAGGATTTGTTCGTCAAGTGAGGATTAAGACTAAAACCAGTTGCTTAGACAGACCTATATCTAAAGTCTGTCTGTTGCTCGAGGCAGAGGAGGCAGCATAAGGACGTTGCTGACCTCCACAATGACTCTGTTTCGAACTTGGATTTTTTTTTGAACATCGAGACTAATTTTTTTTTTTGGACTATGGACTAGTTGGTCATAAGGATGACCAGAAGACAGACCTTCCTGTGTGGACTATCTATGAACTTTAAAGGTTTGCATGAATTGTATGTATTTGAAATTTATGATGAAATTGATTGTCTCCTATTATGTATAATGAAATGTGAATTATTATGTGGAACCTAATAATTAGGGGCTGGTGTGTAGGAGACAGAATGCCAAAAGCATATGGTGTATAGGGTGCGCTAGAGAGTGTGTGTGTTGCAGGCACTGATTCACGTGAGTGTGGGCGTGTGTATGGCACGGAAGTGTTAAGGTGCTCACTCACCTGCAGCACGAGGGAGAGAGAGAGTCAGGGCTGGGAGCCGTATTTTTTGTTGACCGCCTTGTACTACTCATTCATTTACATTTTTCTGTTTAATTCTGCAATAATCCGCCAATCCATCCTGCCCGTTGTTATCCTCTGTGCGCACTGTTCAATAAATGCACAAAACGCATCTTTGGATCTCAGCGTTATGTTTCAATAGCCTTCTCGCGCGTCACAAATGTACAATCTACAGGACCCAGCCTTAAACTCTCCGCGGCTAAAGGATATTCTTTAGGAAGCCGCAACACAGATGATCTTCTTTATGTCTGTTTTTCTTTATGATTAAATCTGTCCAGTTATGTTCTGCTGTGCAGGTTCAGTCTTATTCCGTTGCAAACCTCTCATCATTTTGTCTCCATTTCATTCACATCTGTGCATTAAATGTCTTCTTTTTGTTACTAAACGTACATTAGCCAAGTGTTTCTGCAACAGGCAGCTTTAAGCAAAGTGTGACTCCAGAGAGAACATTCAGGAAGTCCTGATGAATTAATGTCACCTATCAGGGTTCAGTTGAAATATTGAAGTATTTTGATGTAAAGGTTTAAAAGGTGAAAATCCCTCCCACACACATTAGTTTCACATTGCATTGTCAGGTGATGGAACAGGAAAAGGAAATGAGAGACAGAGTCATATCATTGTTTGTATTCTGCCAAATTTTCTGACATTACAACATTAAACAGAGAATAAAAACCGACACCAAGTTGGACCTTTGTTGACTGAGAAAATATTTTTCTGTTTGTTCTTCTAGCTGGTCTTCTAGGATCCTGCATGTCAGAGTCGATCAAATGCGCCGTCATCCAAACCTCCAACGGCACACTTTACAGTGTACCAGTATATACTGGGATTCACTGTGACTTCTCTTGGATCAAAAATGTAAGTAAACCAAAGCAAAGTTTGTTAGTTAAATGATCTAGACAAACAAAAGGAACAACACTGTCGTTTGCAGATGTTGTAGCTTTTTCTTATTTTACCTGCAGCAGACAGAAAATCAGCTTTCCTTACAAGTGATTTATGAGCTGGATGTCATGTAAACCTTATGTCTTGGAGGAATTTATTCATCACCTTCTTCATGTTGACTTTAGGGAACTGTGATTGCAAATGGGGATCCTGAAACGACAGATAAGCAGGTGGTAACTAGGAGCAACAGGACTCTGCTAACCTCCAAATGCTACGAGGAGATTAACTTCACCTGTGATTGCCTCTCGGTGTGTAAAAGTTCCAGCAGAGTAACACACACCCTCACAACATGTTATATGCAGACATATTAGGCCTGCAGCAAAGAGTTTTATTTCACTTCTAAAGATAACTCAGCAAAAGCACTAAAGTCAAGTTTTTAAAAATAGTATTTTATATTTTTCTTCCTTGTTTCTGTTCAGGGTACTGATCTCAATGCAAGCTGTACCAGTGAGTATTCTAACAGTTAACATTATGTGTCCAGTAGTTTGTAAAGTGGATACATGAGCTACATTGACCAGTAAAAGCTGGTGGAACTGGAGTTCTGTGGAACTTCTGATGTAAAATAACATTTTTGTATTGCAGCTAATTGCACTGAAAATGCTGGACATCAAAACATTAAAGGTAAGAAACAAACAGCAAACCAAGCATGTCTCTCATGGGAGACACTCTTAATGAGGTGTTTGAAGGAGATGATATAAAAAGTGGATTTTAAAGAAGGTTTAGAAGTCCTGGAACCTGAGTCACTTCTGGACTGTGAGTCAAAACTGATGAGACAGAACAAGTTTTCACTTCCTAAAACAGCCTTCATTCACAAAAAGAGACAAACAGCTTCATACAGGAATCAAGTGTTAGAAAGTTAACACATTTTTTATATTTTAAGTTAGTTTTCCTGAAGTATGCTATCTTTGGCATTAGCATTAGCTTCCGATTTAGACTTTTATGATGTACTTAGCTAATACAACCTTATTAGCATGAGCTACAAATGTTGCATTTGTCATAAATTAGGCAGCTAACTGCACAAAGCCAACATTAGCTGCTCAACTGCTACTTGGCTAAAACATGAGCTAAAATGCTACCTTCTCAGCTTTAGCTGTTGTTGTGCTACTTTTGTTAGCATTTAGCTATCATCAAATCAAATATAATCAGTTTATTTGTACAGCACCTTTCATACAAAAATCAGCTCAAAGTGTTTTACATGTATTAAAACAAGAAGTAAAACAAATAGACTCATCATCATTCACACACACACATACACACACACACACACACACACACACACACACACACACACTGACACACCCCAAGTCTCACATTGCCTGAAAAAGCTTCTAAAATAGTTTTCTGTCTCTTTAACTGACAATAATAGCAAAAATAAACATCAGGCTTGGCAGACGGTGAGGAAACGATATCCTGGGGATCCTTTCACACCAGGGACCGGCCCACCCATAACCGTAGGGTGCGTCACCACTGGACTCTGGGTCGGCCCCGATCCGTACTACAGCCAAATGGCTGCAATGCAAGGGCCGACCTGTCATATTACATGACTGTATAAAACAAAATAAACAAATGACCTGATGAACAACTCAGCCTATCTTGATGCTAGTTTGTGTTGTTTACATTTTAATCCTTTTGACAGACAACTGTTGTAGGGAGTCGGCTAATTATACATCTTTCTTTTCTTGTCTGGTTGTTTGGCCCAGCATCTGCTCCGTGTTTTAGCGTGGGTGTGGGGGTTAGCGTGCCCACTAAAAGCTAGCTTATAACATCTGTACAGATGTTAACCACTAATATTTTAGGCACAACAGCACAATAATGTTGTAGTCAAGTTTAATTAATGACACAAAATGAGCTTTATTATCTAAGTGTGTTGCACTACAGAATGAGAAAAGGTCAATATTTTATCAAAAGAGTTATATGAATATATAGTTTGATCATCTCAGGTATGTATGAATTGAATTCTGTAAATTCTGCTCTTCATACTGAGCTGTCATATTGCTTCCCTTCTCAGGAACTCCTGACAATCATTTGATTGTTTCAGTAGTCGTCATCGTGCTGCTGCTGCTGTTTGGGGTTGGATTCTATTTAGTGTACAGGTATGGTTATTAATACACATGTATGTTGTAAAATGACTCACTGTTGTCATCAGGCATGTTTAAAAAGTTCTTTTTTTCTTGACTTTTTCATGCAGAAGGCGTAGGCAGCTGAACCGCCAGGGTGATGTCATCTAGGAGGAATGCGGAGAAGGAGATTATTTTATTTTTACATTGCATCAACATGCAGATATCGACTCCTGTTAGAGAAGTGAGATTGTGTTTGAAAAAGCTGAAAATGGTTTGACTTGATGTTATTAACCCATGAAATGTAAACAGCTGCCACAAAATGGTGTTTTGTCCACAGGATCATCCAACCTTCCGGACTAGTTAGATAGATAATGTCCTGAAGACGACATGGAGGCGTCAGTGTAGGCAGGCGGGGATTTTTTATCAGCTCCAGGCTCATGTTTTAATACGAACTCCTGTTCAGAAATTGTGACATCATCCTAAATACTTGTATCAATACGGTGCTGGCCCAGTCTTTCCTGTTCATCTGGAAACAACAAGCTCTTAGAGGCAATTTGGTCCTCTTCACATAACATTCCCTGCTTCCTGTAAAAGGTTCGCAGTTCAGTCCACTTTTTAGACATGTTTAGTAAAAACTGCATCATCAACACATGATGTTTTAGATATTTTGTAGAATTAAATTGATGCACTATAAAAAAAAAAAGAGCAGACTGCAGTGAATGCGGTTTGAGTCTCGGTAGTATCGTGTCAGTGACTTACAGAGGTCCTTTCAGAACCCCCCCCGTTCATTTTATGAGAAGAGAATAAAAGCTGTGGAAGCTTTTCAGGTCATGATGAAGAACCAGAACCAGTTAGCATGTTGTGTGTTTGTGTCCTGAGGATCTGAACACTTTGCTTCAGCTGAAACATGGTCATACAAATGTCTTCCAATGCCTTTACAACGTGCACTAAACAAGGCTTCTATTGCACATGTTGCCTAATAAATAGCAAATCATGAATATGTATTTTTATATATAATACTTTCATATTTATATAAACTTTACACACAAAGTAAGTATATTTGTGATATTTCCTTGCCAACCAGCTGGTGTTGTATTAAACATTGTTGTAAAGCATGTTAGTTACTGTAAGAGTTTGTACGGATCATGCTTCTGTTAAATAAACAACACGCCTCAAAGTGGGAGTAATGCCCCTCAAAATGTCCCTGCAATGTTCTCCCCTGATTCTCAAATTTACCTACTTTTTATTCTAAGTTTATATATATGGTGCTCTATAAATACAAACTATATATGGAATAAAAATGATAGTTTATATTTGTGCCGTGAAGATGGAGAACTGAGACCGTAAGGAAGATATTTCCCAGCTGTGTGTGTTTAAGCTTCAGTCTGTGAAGCTGCTTTGTTACTCAGACATGTAACGCAGCACGACGCTTGTATCAGGATGATTTTTACTGCTGAAAAATAAATCATTTCAAACTGAGAAGGGCTGTTTTTTTCTTCTTTTTACCAAACATGAACATTAGAGATTTCAGGAAGTGAAAAGGGTCGACTGGTTTATCTAGAAAGGAAAATGATGCGGCTTCTGAATGATTACTGACATGTTTGAGTCAAACAAACAGAAGAAATCTCACGGTGGAATGAATCAGGCCACATCACGTCTTGTGGTTTCAGGAGTGACGACAACAGCAGGTCATCATCAATGTTTCATTTATTTTTACAGCCTCACGTTTGTTCTGCTGCTCTTTCTGCAAACTCAGGCTTGTTTTGACTCAGGTCTGAAGAAATGTAGACGTGAGACATTTTTCCCACGGTATTCCAGATGCTGAATGACTCGGTTTCATCGGGGAGTTGTGTCGACATGATGAGGTGTATGTCTTCTGTTTCAGTTCAAGGTTTTATAAATGCTCCGTTTACACACACGCCGATGCCAGACCTGAGATTTTACTGAACATTACACAGAACATGTCAGTGCTACCCCACCAAAATGCATCTGACTTCCATCTGCATCATATTTACTGATCAGTCGTATTTGTTTCATTATTTTAACTGGATGTAATGTAAAAAAACAGCTAAATTAATCTTTTTCCTGGAGCTGATGCATCTCTGATGAGGCAAGTTGAGAGGAACTCTATAAAATACAGAAATTTTATTGATTATGTAAAGTTTTAAGTGGGTTTTCCTGCAGCTTTGATCATGTATATTAATATTTCAGACAATAAAGCTTCAGTTTCCTTTGATTCCTCAAAGAAAGATACAGTGTCACATAACTGCAATGTCATGGTGATTTTTTTTTCCTTTGTTGCAAAAGTGAAACAAAAATTTTCCATGTTATTTACTATCTTTCAGTTGGATAAAAAGGCTCCTGAAAGGTGCAGGAGAAAGGTATGCTGGGTCTACAGGAGGCTCAGAGGGGTCTTTGCCAGGATGAAATGTTAAAAGACAAGATAAGATGTAAAATAGTTCCTACAGTATGTTTAGAAAAATAAAATTCCATGAGAAAGATAGAAATAATAAGAATGGATAAAATCATAAAAGCACAAAGACTCAACCTGAGGTCAGAGACGGATAAAGGAAGGTGGAGGATTGCTGAATGAATTATTCATTCACCCAAACTACTGAAAGAAAATTACAGGGCAGTTTGTAACCCAGAGAGCCTGAATTACTAAAAATAAAACACGTAAGTGTTCGGGCTGCGACAGTTATGTAAACACATAATCTGGGTGGTTCAGTCAATCAGACAGCGCCTGATGCTTAACTAAACATACACTCTATAAGCACTGATATGTACAAATAAAGTCCAGCGCCTTTCCTTCCACAGCCCGGGACCTCATAATTAATCACAATATGTCTATGAGATCATAAAGAAAAGACCATGATGTAATACACCTCATTATGTGTTTTTATTCCAAGCTGCAGAAGGGAAGATCCCTTTTGAGCTTCCGTGTGTCCAAATCAGCCTTATCTCTCCCTCACTCACTAAGCAGGACATCTATGTAGATCTTTATGGTGTTTGTGATTTCAAATCAAATCAAATTTTATTTATGAAGCACTTTGAATACATTAACTGCACTAAGATCAAATTTATTCATAAACTCCTAATGATTGTGAAATCTGTGGGCATTACCTCATCAAAATGAAAAGTCTGGAACAAGTGGAGGGATCAGGTGATTTATGGGAAGACCTCAGACTTCTGGTAAATGCTTTGTCTTTAGTGTCCTGTTCTATCTGGAAACGTCGGGAGGAGGGTGTTTCCTGCAGCAGAGGGACAGGGTTCCATGTGTTGGTGTTTAAGAAATTACTTTTAGTGAATGTTTCTGAATCTTCAGAAGGGTGGAAAACACAAGCAGCTTCAGGCCAAACATGCAAAACGGTCGTCTTAGGGTACAAAAAAAACAAAAAACAAAGGAGCAATTTGTCATGTTTTCTGACCTCATTACAAAACAATTTGTTAAACTGAAATCACAAATTAAAAGCCAAACGTTGTCTCCTCTAATCATTTGCTGGAAAATGTTTTACTTTGTCCCTGTCTTTCTTCTTTGTTCTACAAACTGCTTCAGACACAGATTTCCACAGAAGTACAGCAGCTGAGGTGTGGCTTCACAGACCTGCACTCTGTATCTGGATGCATCTGGTTTGATGCGGCTCTATCTGGCCTGGGCAAGGAGAAGCCATGTCAGCTGTAGTCTGGCTTGTCTGGAGGAGAGGAGAGGTGATTTGACCTGAAGTAAACTTAACTCAAAGCCACCATGACTTCAGAACGAGTTGGACAGATTTATGATTGAAGCCAAAGTATCAGACTGAGTGAAATTTCTGCCAACATGGACAGAGCCCGTCTCGGTTTGATCTCATCCATCTAATGTTTTATTTAATGCTGTAAGTTGGGAGTGATTACCAGGATCCAAACGCAGACTCTGATCTGAATTCAAGTAAAATACTTATGTGATTTCTAGGGAGGAAGTGGCAGGCAGGCGGGAAGGTTCCTCTAGTTAGAGACGGACGCAAAAAACAAGTTCGATCCGGCAAGGAAACAAGTCGAGCAAAATACTGAAATGGCTGAGAGCCGTTCCCACTGGTGAACAACAATCTGGTGACAACTGGAAGCCTGAGCTGGTCCTAAATACTGCCACTCCTTGTCAGATGAAACTCAGGTGAAGATCTGGTTGCCATGGAAAAAGGCACGCCCATCACAGCCACACACCGGAGCAGACACCACACATGTAAGGAATATGAACTTAGCTATGCAAATAAACCCGCCTCGAATCTGCATGGAGTCGTGTTATGAGACACTCCTGACCTGTCCCACCTGTCCAGAACGGTCTCCACTGGCATGCTTACCCTGCTGGTTTTCCTAGTTTCAGACCTGCGTTGGCATTTGCCTACATAACAGTCTAACACAGGGAAGAAGGAACGGCTTTCCTCCCAAACTAAGTTCTTCACACGCCTGTCTATATTAATGTGTTATTTTCTGTTTCTTTTTATTTCTTTATTTTCACATATTCTTCAAAGATATTCATAATTGTTGTGACGTTTCTAAATATTCTATAAGTATATGTCTGTATCATTTTCTTTCTCTGCTTATTGCTGAAACAAACCTGGTAATCAGAACATAAAGAGGTATTTGTTTATTCTACAGTAACAGCAGATTGGACTGATCTCCACTGAAGAGGCAAATGTACAAAAATACTGTCCTGGTTGATAAATGTCCTGGAAAGCAGCTGTCTAACAGGTGTCAAAAGTGGACACTATGCATGAAAGCATCAATACTGTTAAGAGGGTTTATTGGCTTCTTATTCTGTGTTGAAATGCTAAAATGTGTGTAACCCAGCTGAAATATTAAGATGTTAAGATGTTTTAAATAAATAGTTCATGACTGATTAAAAGTCTGATATTAAGAGGCTGTTAAAATCTATGTCTGTTTTCATTGTTTTAAATAACTGTTTAATGTACATGTTCAGAAATGGTTATTTCAAGATGAAAAAAAAAAGGAAATATTGAATATTGTTTTCTTTTTTTTATGAAAACGAAAATTGGTTAAGTTGGGTTGTTTTGGTCATGTGACCGGACGTGAGAGATGGCTTCATTACTGAGATAACTAATGCATCAGACCTCAGGAAGACCAACACACCTCAACACAAACACTTTTTAAATGTCTGTTATGTATTTTAATCTGATTATGTGCTTGTGTGGCATGTTCTGCATGTCCTTTAAGCTGCTTTCATGCCTTGTTGAGGACAAATGAAGGGATTTGAACTGATTTTTCCTCTTGGTTTGTGTATTGGAGGGGTGTTTCAGAATGTCTCCACAGGTCGTATTCAGCGAACACATTACTTATTTGATTGGAGGACCTGCTAATAACATGCTTTTAGTCATTTTTATCCCCATTTTTTCTTCATTTTGTCAACATTGAGTTTGAGAGGTGAGATTAATGAAAAATGCTACAAATCAAATTAATGCAGAGAGAAGTTTTCTGCCTGCATACTAGACTGCAGCCGCAAATGTCAGCAGCCCATGTGGTCAGGTGACTCAGCTGCAGACGTGCACAGCGGCACGTCTTACTGGCTGGCAACCTGACTTCCTGTGTCTAACAGGCCCATGTCTTTGGACACCCTAACTGAGATGCAGCTGATTATTTATAAGAAGTGAGGTGAAATGAAGTGGAAGACATTCGGATAAGTTATAAGTGGGCTGCTGCTTCAGTTTCAGGA
The DNA here is from genome assembly GCF_933228915.1 of Telmatherina bonti. NCBI lineage: Eukaryota > Metazoa > Chordata > Actinopteri > Atheriniformes > Telmatherinidae > Telmatherina > Telmatherina bonti. Next base: position 36,529,538 of record NC_136629.1, read on the forward strand.
AGAACAAAGGAGCCGTTTGTGTGTTGTGCTGTCAGTGTAGCAGCAGTACGACGGTGTCCAGCTCTCTGTTCACTGGAATAATGCAGGAAAACACACAGAGAACAACGGTGGTGGAGGCATCAACCACGCAGTTACATTCTAACCATTTCTAACATCCTGAAATGTTGGGTGGAATATTTTAAAGGGCGTGAACCTTTATATTTAGACTTTTAAGACAGAAGGAAGACCAGCCCACCAAAAAGACAACATGGTGGATTTCGCAACCTGGGGGAAGTTGTACGGGACATCTGCAACGTGAGTGTGTATATATATGTGTGTGTGTGTGTGTGTGTGTGTGTGTGTGTTTGTGGTTGGAAAATAAGGATACTAATAAGGATACTTCTTATCTCACATCTATGTCACTACATTGAAAGCTTCCAAAAATCCCCCTGAAACTCGTCTTGCTGCATTGTTTCCTTTCTCCCTGCAGAGCTGAACGGGTCGAGGAGCTTTGCAGTCTCATCCACACCACAACATGATTAACTCTCTACATGACTTTTAGGACAGGAGATTAAGTAAACTATTTTATCATCTGTAAGACATATTAGTCTAACTTCTGCTACACATGAAAACTTGTTCTAAGATGCTGAAAGCACTAAACAGGAAGGAGGGATATGTATTGTGATCTCAGTGCCAAAAAATTCTGTCAAACTGGTGCTAGACGTATGAATTTATAGACCAACCACGCTGCCGTTACCTGGGTGTGGTCAGATGAAACGTGAAGCACAGTGAATACATGAGAAAATCATGTTTTAATGAACTCGTGGAACAATTTAAACCCAAAAAACACACAATCTCTTTGTAGTTTTTATTAAATGTCTATGATGGGACAGAAAGATATCAATGCAAATGCAAAACTTAGGAGTGTCATGTGAGAAATAAAACATGCTATGCATGCCACAGACCACCTTGTTTTTCTACTTCATAACCAGATACAATCATTTCCTGGAAATGATGTGACTTAAACTAAATACCTGCCTCTC